>NC_084481.1:112764622-113067652 GCF_030035675.1 Rhineura floridana | reverse complement strand
TTGCCCCCCACGCTTTCCCCCATACCTGAGTCAGATTTCTCAGAAGGGGAGGGGGTGGTGGCACCCCCTTCACCACGTACAAGGAGACAGCAAAAGAGGCGGCAAAAGAAGGGGGAGAGGCGGGGTGTGGATGAGGACACTTTGAGGCGGAGTGAGAGAATTCGCGCCCGTTTGCCCCCTTCTTAAGGGACAGGGGGAGTAGTGGTTCCTTGTTCTGTCAACTCTCTTCTATGTCGCAGGTTATGTTTAGTAGTTAAAGTTCATGAGACGGCGTAGTCTTTGTCTGGATATTACTTTAATAAAAACTGATTTGCTTTCATCAACTGGTCTGGTTCCTGAGCCTCAACCTGGACACAACAGTTTGACAGAACCACCTACCCACCCCTCGATACTCCTGCCACTTGAACGGGACAAGATGGAACAGGGAGCAGCAGGGGGGACAAAGCCCACTTCTGAGGCGGAGGAAGTACGACAGCTGAAAACTAATGTTGCAGATCTACAGGCAGATGTCCAAACCTTGTTGGCATCAGTGAGGGCATTGAAAACTGACAACCGAACTTTGAAATCCACGATAGCCCAAATGCAGACTACCCCTTTAGCCGCTGTGGTTAAGATTCCGATTGGATTGCCACCTAAGTATGCGGGACAGAGTGACCAACTCTTCACCTTCGTGGCTCAATGTGAAATGTACCTGGACATTAGGAATGCAGAATTTCCTAGTGATGCGGCCAAAGTGGCCTTCGTGATCAGTCTATTGGAAGGGGAAGCTGCCAAGTGGGTCACTCCCTATCTGGTCAGAAAGGATGCCATCGTACGAAGATATAGAGGATTTATGCAAGCCATGACCGAGATGTTTCAGGACCCCCAAAGAGCAGAGACTGTGGCGAGGCAATTGAGCGCTTTGAAACAAGGGAAAGGAACTGTTTCAGAGTATACCAATACCTTTAAAATTCTGGCCCAGGAAACTGGTTATAATGACTTAGCCCTGATGTTTATGTACCGAAGTGGACTGAATGCTGAGATCTTGGATGATCTGGCCAGAATTACACCCCCAACTGATCTGCCTGGGCTGATTCGGCTGTGCCTGCAAATCAATCACCGGTTGGAAGGAGGAAGGCGCCTGGAGAGGAAACAGGACGTACAGAGATACTCAGGTTCAGCCTCTCGCAGTAAAATTCCTCCGACTCCCGGGGTGTCAGGTAACACGGGAGAAGGATTGGGAGGGGCTCGGCCGAAGTTATCGGAGGAGGAAAAAGAAAGGGAACGTCTCTGTTTTTACTGTTCAAAGCCGGGCCACGTTGCTAGGGAATGCGGACTTAAAGGAGATAAAACAGGGCCGTCGGGAAACTAAAGTACCCAGCTCTCGTGCAGGCCGGAGGGCTGGGGGCCGCTGTGTACAAAGGGCCTCCGGTAGCACAGCCCCCTTCAAAAGGGGTACTGGTGCTACCTATTCGGATTACAACTTCCACTGGAGTAATGTTCAACTCTACAGCACTGATTGACAGTGGAGCCTCTACCAATTTCATTGATGCAAAATTGGCAAAACGTCATCGAATCTCCCAATGGAAATTGGAAACCCCCTTGTCAGTTGAAACTATTGGTGGCAGACCATTGAAGTCGGGTGGAATGACTCGAGCCACAGAGGAATTAAAGTTAGAAATTCCTGGGCACGAAGAGCTCATTTCCTTGTATGTGTCAGATCTCTTGAACTTTGATGTGATTCTGGGAATGCCCTGGCTAGCAAAGCATGACCCAAAAATAGCCTGGAAGGATGCGGTTGTATGGTTCACTTCTCAGTACTGTCACGAGAACTGTCAGCCAGAGATAACCGTAAAAGCCCTGGCAGGAGCTGTGCAAGAGGTCAAGGAAGTGGTACTTCCCTCGAAATATGTGGATTTTGAGGATGTGTTTAATGAAAAGGAAGCAGAGTCCTTGCACCCTCATCGTCCTTATGACTGTGCTATTGATTTAGTGCCAGGAGCAAGCATTCCAGCTGGAAGAATTTACTCCCTTACAGAGCCAGAGAGAGCAGCACTGAGAGAGTTTTTGGACAAAAACCTGAAGCGAGGATTTATCTGTCCCTCACAATCCCCCACTGGGGCCCCCTTGCTGTTCGTGAAGAAGAAAGGAGGGGAACTCAGACCCTGTAATGATTACCGCGCCTTAAATCAAATTACCATCCCTAACAGTTATCCATTGCCCCTGATTCCGGAGTTGTTAGACCGACTGCGTTCTGCAACAATCTTCACGAAATTGGACTTAAGAGGGGTGTATAATCTGATTCGAATGAAGGAGGGGGATGAATGGAAGACCGGGTTCAACACCTCCTATGGTCAATTTGAATACCTGGTGATGCCTTTTGGGCTATGTGGGGCCCCTGGCGTGTTTCAGACGTTTATGAACAAAGTGTTTAGAGACCTCTTGGATCAGTACGTGATTTGTTATCTGGATGATATTCTGGTGTTTTCAAAGAGCCAGGAAGAACATGATCAACACGTGAAAACTGTGTTGAAAAGACTGAGAGAGAACCACTTGTATGCCAAGTTAGAGAAATGTGGATTTGACTTGTCATCTTTGGACTTCCTTGGATACTGAATCTTGGCAGGAGGAGTGGAGATGGATCCAGGAAAAGTGAGTTGTGTATTGGATTGGGGCCAGCCAAACACCAAGAAGGATGTACAACGTTTTCTGGGATTTGCCAATTACTACAGAAAATTTATCCCAGGTTTTTCCAAGCTAACAGCTCCCCTTACGGACTGTTTAAGTGGAAAAGGAAAGTTTCAATGGACAGAGAGCGTAGCGAGAGCTTTCGGGGAACTGAAAAGGAAATTTGCTTCTGAGCTTATTTTGCATTTTGCTGACCCTACCCACCCTTTCGTCGTGGAAGCGGATGCTTCAGACGTAGCCATGGGGGGGGGGTCCTTTTGCAACCAGACATGGATGGGAAGGAATTGTATCCTTGTGCATATTTCTCCAGAAAACTAAAGGATGCCGAAAGAAATTATACAGTGTGGGAAAAAGAGCTGTTAGCCATCAAAGACTCATTTGAGAATTGGAGACAGTATTTAGAGGGAGCCCAGCATCAGATAGAAGTGCGTTCTGATCATAAGAACTTGGAAAGTCTGCAGACAGCTCGGAAGCTGAACCAGAGACAGATACGTTGGTCGCAGTTTTTTGCCAGGTTTAACTTCAGGATTACTTACCATCCCCATGCAAAAAATCAGAGAGCAGATGCTCTATCCAGACAACCGCAATATAAAGGAGATGAAGTTTGCAGCCCTCCCCAGTACATTGTCCCACTGGAAAAACTGATGTTGGGATTATGCCAGCCTTCATGGGAAGAGGAGCTTAAGAAGGCACAGCAGAGGGATCCATGCATGCAACAATACATTCAGGAAATGGAACAGGATCCGGATTCAGAAGTAAGTTTCCATTGGAAGGATGGACTGTTTTGGTTTAAAGCCGCCAGATATGTGCCAAAGGGGGACCTAAGACTCAGAAGTTTGCGTCAATGTCATGACTCTATCACGGCTGGACACTTTGGCATTTTTAAGACCATTCAAAATGTAGCTAAGGATTTTTGGTGGCCCCAAATGCGTCGAGACATTGAAAATATGTAAAATCATGCTCTGTCTGTATGCGGGCGAAAACAGACACGGGAAAACCTGCAGGGTTGCTGGAACCTTTACCAACGCCGAGTGAACCTTGGAAGGACCTTTCCATGGATTTTATAACTGATCTACCGAAGTCACAAGGAATGACAGCTATATTGGTCATAGTGGATTCATGGACCAAGATGGCTCATTTCCTTCCTTGCTCAGGAGCCTTAGAAGCTAGAGAAACAGCAAAATTGTTTATAAAGGAAATCTACCGATTGCATGGATTGCCCAATAGCCTAGTCTCGGATCGGGGAACTCAGTTCACAGCTAAATTTTGGAGAGCTGTTTGGAAGCAGCTGCAAACGGAGCTAAAACTTTCTTCAGCTCATCACCCCCAGACGGATGGGCAGACCGAGAGACTTAATGCTGTTTTAGAAAGGTATTTGCACTGTTATGTGTCTTATCAACAGACTGATTGGGTTTCCTATTTGCATTTTGCAGAATTTGCTTATAATAACTCCTTGCATACCAGTACTGGACAAACACCTTTCTTCGCTAACTATGGATTCCATCCCAAGGCTTTCCCCAGCAGTACAGGGAGTACGCCTGTACCGGCCGCAGGGGAATTTCTGCAGGAGCTTCAGGCGGTGCAGCAAATACTGAAACAACAATTAGACGAGGGCAAAGTGGAGTATAAACGAGTTGCTGATCAACATCGACGGGAGGGGACCCCCCTTCAGATAGGAGACAAGGTATGGTTGTCTACCCGCTTCTTCCAGATGCCGGGCAAATGCAAGAAGCTGCAGGATAAGAGAGTGGGACCCTTTGAAATAGATGCGCAAATCAACCCAGTGGCTTATCGTCTGAAGTTGCCAGATACTTTTAAAATACATCCTGTGTTTCATCGCTCCTTGTTAACAAAAGCCACCCCTCCCAGTGAGTTAAGACCGGTGGAATCTCCAGGGGCGCCGTTAATAGTGGATGAGCAAACTGAGTTTGAAGTGGCAGAGATTCTGGACTCAAGGAGAAAGCGTAATAAACTACAGTATTTGATTCATTGGAAGGGTTATGGACCAGCTGACAGATCGTGGGAAAATGAGAGCGATGTCCATGCTCCGGACTTAGTAAGAGACTTTCGTCAACGGTTCCCTCATTGTCCTAAGCCGACAGGTTGGGGGGGAGCACAGCATGGAGGAGGGGATGGTGTCAGGATGCAGGATTGGGGCCCTGAAGTTTCAGACGATGAGGAGAGGGAGGGGGTCATTTGGACAGTCGTGTTAAGGAGAAGCAGAAGAGGGGGAGGGAATCTCAGAGATAGAACTGTCTGGGAGTGAGGACCTTGAATGTCCAACAGACACAGATTCTTACCGTGAGCTTCCCACGCCTCCTCCCCCTCCGAGCTTGGAGGAGTTGGAGAAGGAGGGAGGGCAAGGAGGAATCCAACCCCCTCCTGATCCAGGGAAAAGCAAGGAGAAACAGCCAGATGGTTTAAGCATTGCCCCCCCGCTTTCCCCCATACCTGAGTCAGATTTCTCAGAAGGGGAGGGGGCGGTGGCACCCCCTTCACCACGTACAAGGAGACAGCAAAAGAGGCGGCAAAAGAAGGGGGAGAGGCGGGGTGTGGATGAGGACACTTTGAGGCGGAGTGAGAGAATTCGCGCCCGTTTGCCCCCTTCTTAAGGGACAGGGGGAGTAGTGGTTCCTTGTTCTGTCAACTCTCTTCTATGTCGCAGGTTATGTTTAGTAGTTAAAGTTCATGAGACGGCATAGTCTTTGTCTGGATATTACTTTAATAAAAACTGATTTGCTTTCATCAACTGGTCTGGTTCCTGAGCCTCAACCTGGACACGACAGTCGCTGGAGCACAGATGCTTTGTTGGCTGGGGCTCCCGCTATCTTGTGGAACATTTTGAGGACAAAATTGTCTGGATCTATGATGAACTGGGTGCCACAATTGGTTCAGGTCCATTAGCGGTTCCTAGAGCACAGTAGAGTTTCAGTCTCTGGGATCAGTTCCAGTTGTTGCCTGATGATACAGACAGGACACGTGCAGCAATGAAGCTGACTATGTGCCCTCTTGATCCCTGCCCATCATGACTGGCAAAATCTAGTAGGAGGAGATTGACTAGATGGTTGCAGGAAGTAGTTAATACCTCACTACTTTGTTGTTGTTATATGCCTTCAAGTCAATTATGACTTATGGTGACCCTATGAATCAGTGACCTCCAAGAGCATCTGTCATGAACCTCACTACTAGATAGAGTTATGATCACTTCCTTGAAAGAGGCAGTAGTGCAGTCCCACTTGGAGGCCCTTCTTGGATCCAGAGATCTTGTAAAACTACCACCCAGTCTCTAATATTCCCTTACTGGACAACTTGATTGAGAGGTAGATGGCCAGCCAGCTGCAGGCATGCCCGGATGAAACAAATTAGACCCATTTCAGTCTGGGCTCAGGCCTGGTTTTAGCACAAAATTGCTTTAGGTGCCCTGACTGATGACCTTTATTGGGAGAGAGCCAGGGTATGTGTTGGATCCTGTTGGTTCTCCTTGATCTCTCAGTGGTTTTTGACATCACTGACTAGGGCATCCTTCTGGAATGACTCGGGGGTAGGAGTTGGAGGCACTTATTATGATGGTTCCACTCTTACCTGCAGGTTTGTACCCAGAAAGTAGTACTAGGACTCTGTTGCTTATCCCCATAACTTTTGAGCGGTGGAGTCCTGCAAATGTCCATTCCATCTCCTATGCTGTTCAACTTCTATATGAAACTGTTGGGAACTGTTGTCTGGGGATTTGGAGCATGGTGTCATCAGTATGCTGATGGTACACAGCTCTACCTCTCAATTCCATCTGAATCAGGAGAGGCTGTGAACACGTTGGACCTGTGCCTGGAACCAATGATGAGTTGGATGGGGACCAATAAACTGATGCAGAATCCTGATAAGATGTGGGTGGGTGGCTTTTGTATCTACAAATTGGGTGGATGACCTGTTCTGGGAGAGGTTGCCCTCCTGCTGAAGGAACAGGTTCATAGTCTGGATGTACTCCTGGATTCCAACCTGTCTCTGGAATCTCAAGTGGTTTCTGTGGCTTGGAGTACATATGCCCAGCTTAGGTTTGTTTGCCACCTATGTCCATTTCTGGATCAGGATAACCTGACCTTCGTTGTCCATGTTCTGGTGACCTCCTATCTGGACTGCTGAAATGCACTGTATGTGGGGCTGTCCTTGAAGACTGCAGCTAGTGCAAAATGTGGTTGCTAGGTTAGTAAGTAGGGCAGTCGAATGGGACCAATGGGTCGCAAAAGCACTGTACTGGCTGTCAGTGAGTTACCGGGTCCAATTCAAGGAGTCAGAACTACCATACAAAGCTTTATATGGCTTGGGATGAGGACACCTAAAATATCGTCTCATCCCCTACACACCCAATTGATCACTGCACTGTGCAGGAGAGGGCATCCTGCAGATACCATCTTATCAGGAGGTCCATTCCACACAGTGTCAGAATTGCGCCTTTAGTGTGGCAGCACCTCCCCTTTGGAACTCCCTCCCATTACATATCAAACAAGTGCTCACTGTTGTCTTTTCTGAGTCTATAGAAGATTCTCCTCTTTCAACAAGCCTTTTAAGTGGAGATCTTTATCTCAGTTGGTTATCTATCTTGGATTTGAATTTTTTTTATTATATATATGTAATTTTAAAAATCTTTTTATATATGCAGTTAAAACTATATATGTGTTTGTGTGTGTTTTTAAACATATATCTGTGAAATCAATTTGAGAAGCTTCCTAGGAAGCAATTCATGAATAAAATTTAAATAGATTTTTCATTTTTCATTGTTTTAACATTTTGGTGTTTGCTGCCATGGCCTTCTTTGGGAGGAAGGGTGGTATAGAAATGTAAATATATAGAATAATAGTGATAATAATATGGCTTAATGTTATATGTGAACTGGGCCATCGTGAGGTCTGGTGAGTGGACCAATAAACTGATAGATTGCTTTTACTCCACTGTTTTATTCTTACTGGTTTCTACCTTTCCCTCCCTTTTTGATGGCTGTTGTTTTTATTATTGTTTTATTGTGTTGATTGCTTTTAATTGCATTTCTTTTGAAAGCCACTTGGGATGCTTTTAAAGCAGAAAATTAGGCTATATATATATTGACATGCTGTCATACATGCCCTCCCTAACCTGCTGAGACAGCTCAGGAGAACAGGAAGTAGTGAAAGCATCATTACTATGCACAGCCAGGCCATCCTATTCCTGTACGTCATGTAGGTCATCAGTGGTGTAAACCAGATGTAGGGAACCTGTGACTCTCCAGATGCTGTTGGACTCCAACTCCATCAGCCCCAATCAACGTGGCCCATGGTCAAGGATAGTGAGAGGTGTAGTCCAGTGACATCCGGAGGGCCACAGACTCTTGAGCCCTGCTATGAACAAAAGCTACCTTTCTCTTAACAGTTCTAAGTGCATCAACATTTACTTCCCTCCCCAATGCCCTTTCATATTCTTTTCTATACGTATGCTGAACTTATAAGTTCAGTTGTCATTCCCTCCCCCCCCAAAAAATGAACCTTTAACATCCTTATGCTTGATCTTGGATGGAATCTGGAACCTAGTAATTAACCACCACCAATGGTACTACAATCTCATAACTTTCACTTTCTGTCTGGATCCGTTCTATGTAGAATGTATTTATTTTTGCCAAGAAGATAGCTAACTTGGTCTGTGATCCTCAGCAAAAGTGAGTCTCTTTGAACTTGGTGGCTAGGTAGGGAACTACATGATTAGGAATATGATGTTAAGGGTGGTAGCCAGGCTCTACTGCAACAAACACTGTAGTTCCTTTAAAACCAAACCATAATGTTGATCTCTATCGATGGTTTGAATCATGCTGAGAAGGCATAGTTATGAACTTAGTCAGAGTTAGTTCCTAATAAACTCACTTAGGATTTGACTGTGGACTTGATTGAATGACATTTGAAATTGCACTTCTTTTTTCTTTTAGTTTCACCATGGCAGACTGAAGCAATGAGATCTGAGTGTAGCAATTTCTTTAAATGACCATCTCTCTGCAGTGGTCATTATTTAATGGGTGTACACAGATGTCATTTGAAACAGAGAAACATAATTAGAAAGTTGACCTGCACCTGATTTCATTATATGTGGGTGCTCTATGATCAAGTCTTTTTATTTGCCTAAAGCAGCCACATGGTGGTGGGGTGGGGGTGAAAGAAGGACTTAACTCCTCCCCCTGACTGCTTCCCTCATGAAAATTGCTCACCCAAAGCTGCTATTAGCTGCAAAGGGGAAAAACAAGATAGGTACTACATGGATAGTGCATCCATTCTCTTTTCCTTTACCCCATGGGTAAAAGCCGCTTCAGGGAAGCAATTTTCATGAGGCAAATGACATGGGGAAGGGGATGACTTGCCCCCAATTCTGTGGTCCTGATCCATTCTGGACAATTCCTTTCCACTGAGACTATTTTAGGCATATAAAAGAATGTCAGAAGGTGGGATCTCGCATCGCCTACATCATATGTAGGTTGGCCTTCAGACATTAAAAATATCACACAGACAGAAATATGATAGCTGTCCATATTTTTCTTCCACCTGTTTTGGCTGCAGAACTAATTGACATTTTTGAGGCTTTCATGCCCCCATAATTGTAGTCATCTTCATTTTTTCATTTCTTACTATAGTACAAAAACCACAATTTGAAAAAAAGGAACAACATTCTAGCTGAAGGCTTTCAGAAAAGAATTCCTCCATCAAGTGAGAAAGCACATGAAAGTTTCACTTTCTGAGACAAACGTTTCAGAATGTAAATAACATTTGCTGCAACTGTTGCTATTTAATAGGGACAGTCCCTGTCTTCCGCTACCTAAACCTGTTAAATTGCTGTCCTTGCTTTGTCTTTTAGGATGCTTTTTATATTTTTAAAATTAGTGTATGTTCATGATTACAAAAATTGCCATTGTTCATTTTTCAGTCCCTTCCTTCCAAGTCACTAGAAATTGAATGTCTAATAGCACAGTCCTATTAAGACTGCAATCCTAAACCCACTAACCTGCGAATAAGCTCACTGAAGTCAATAGGACTTAGGCCCACTGGTTCTGACCCTTGGGTTACGATGGATTCTCTTATTCATCCTTCCCCAACTTGATGCCCTCCAGATGTTTTGCACTCCCACTCCCATCATCCCCAGCCAGCATGGCCAATGTTAGGAATGGTGTGAGTTGTTTGGCAACATCTGGAGGCCACCAAGTTGGGGAAGGCTGCTCATGTTATATCTATCTATCTGTCTGTCTGTCTGTCTGTCTGTCTGTCTGTCTGTCTGTCTGTCTGTCTGTCTGTCTGTCTATCTATCTTTTTCCTCTTGCCCCAGCGCCTCTGCTGTTGCCTCTGCTATTGCTCAATGGATGAGCACTCATCTTGTGAATTTAACTGGGCCAAAATTGAGCTTTCCCCCCTCACCATCCTTTATCTTGTTCTTGATAATGTTGTTGACTGTCATCCTATGCTCAGTTACCAGGAGTAGGCTCCATTGACCTCAATATGATTTACCTCTGAATAGACATGCATAGGATTGCACTCTTATTTTCTCCTTGGAGTACTCTTATGCTTCTTCCTCTTTCCTTTTCCCCGTTGATGCTTTTGCAAAGTCCTGCTTTTTTCAGTTGCTCAATGTAGTTAGGACTCACCTTGTTCTCTTTTCCAAAATGTCAGTTCATCTCCTTATTCTTTCCTGCACAGACTACATTAACGTCTCTTGTTGCTTCAGCTCTCCATTATCTCATCTTCTACTACCACATATTCAGCACAATCCTATCCACATCTACTCAGACATAAGTCTCATTGGGTACACTGGGGCTTACTGCCAGATACGTAGGAATAGGACTGCAGCCTCAACAGTTTCCTTAAGATTCACCTTTCCATTCTGATTGACCCTCCCTTTTACCTCCCTTTCCTTTTCTCCCTTGCGTGTCTTGTCTTTGATTAGATAGTAAGCCTGTGGGCATGGCCTGTTTTCAATTTTAACTTTTTTCCTTCAATTTTTTAAAAGCAATTTATAAATAAAATAAGTAAGTGAGTAATAAAGCTGGAGAAGTTTCATGTTCACCCCCTACCCCTCAATTAATCTACACTGGCTAGAAAGCTGTATTGAAATAATTCTCTACTTCCCTTCCCCTTTGACACCACCTTTCTGGAAAGTCCTGGCTCAGCCAAACATTAGCAATGTGCCCTGCCAAGCTAAAAGGAGCATTTGTAGCAGCCAGACACAATGGCTGCAGCTTGCCCATAGCTAAAGTATTTTTCCTCTCTCTCTCTCTCTCTCTCTCTCTCTCTCTCTCTCTCTCTCTCTCTCTCTCTCTGTGTGTGTGTGTGTGTGTGTGTGTGTGTGTGTGTGTGTGTGTGTTTGGTTGGCAAGAAATCAAATTAGCAGGAAATTTCTCCTTGCAGGAAAACCTAATGAGTTAACACTGTGTTTACTGGAGCTTGCTGGATGGAAGGTTTGGGAAACAGCTAGCCAGATGAAACATTTTTGAGTGGATTTGTAATATTTTTCCTTTTTAAACTATTTTTGAGTTTTTATTAACACTCAAGGTATCTAAAACTTCTAGTTCAGAGAACTGTGTGCTCACTGCCCCTGTGCAGTGCATGTCAATGTAACTCTATGCAGAGTTTTGGGTTGGCTCTTTCACTGGACAAATGGGACACGTATCCCACCCACTGCAGCTTCCATGCATCCTGCAGCATTCCATAGTGCTGCCCCTCTTCACAGCTTCAGCCCTGTCTGGGAGTAGGAAGCTTCACATACTGTTGCCTGGGGTGGTGTGCGTGTGCATGCATGTGCGCACATTTGTGTGACCGTGAGGCTAATGGTGTGACTGGATTCAGAGGATGGAATAGGTGCAGATTTGACAGAGGGCCACTGGCTATGGTGATTTTTTTGATAACATACAGCCATTGGATGCCTCCAATACTGATATTGGTTAAATAAGATTATCCTTGTTTGCTAGAAAAGCTAAGGGATGAAGCCACTGGTTCTTTTTGACTGGGGCAATTTAAGATCATTCCTTTAATACTGTAGGAGAGTGGGGTATGTTTAACTGCACCCAGAGTTGCTAAAGAACAAAACTATTTTCCCGGAAAGGCTTCTTCTGTTCTTTCGTGCAGCAGGCGAGCTTCTACTAAGATGGAACAAACAAACAAATAAGCTGTCCCTCACTCTCTCTCTCCACCCCCAACCTCCCCAGCACTCCATTGAAATGCTGCCAATTGGAAAGGCTTGTCCAACCACAACCTAAATAATTCAAAGCTTTGTCATGAGGCAAGAGCAAAGCCCTCTTTCTAAAAAGGCACTTGCCTTATCACTCTCCAGCAGATGCTTCAGTCAACCATTGGATATTGAAAACATAAATAATGAAACAAAATTTGGGGACAATAGCTTCTGGGGCTAGGGGACAAAATACTCACAGATATTGTCAGTCTCTGAGTAACCAAGCAGCAAAAGCTCAAGTGACAACAATAGCCAGGCAAAGAATAGAGACAAGTTAGGAGGCCTGAATCTGAATTAGGCCCAGAGCTGCACATGCTGCTGTTACCGTAGAAACTAACCTCTCCCCTGAAGAGGTTTGCCAGGGTATTGTTTGTGGGACACAAGATGTGTCATACACCAGATGGTCGTGTGCTGTATAACTCAGTTATCTGAGAAGACAGAGTAAAGGAATGTTCACTACAGATCTCTTCAGAAGGGAGAGCAGGGCACCATCTGTTCCTTCAGAACGAAGGCACTGTGGGGTGGGGATGTAAGAAAGGGTGTTTTTTTTAAAGGCTGCCCCTTTAAAATGCCCACTTTAGTCACCATATTCAGTTTTCATTTGTCTAATTTTGCCAGTGGGACTTATTCCAGGTGAATTACATTTCAACACATGAATCATTTGCAATCATTTATCTCTCTAGTCTAGAGTCTATCATTTAGAAATAAAACTCCTGAGACCTCCTTGGTCATTTACCATCAGAAAACCACAGAGAGATTTTCACCATCTGGTCTTGAACAATCCAGCTTCTCCCACCCCCACCAAAACCCCTCCCTTTAAAGATATTGCCATGAATGTATACAAAGTTGAGAAGAGCAGGATTTCTTCTCTTCACATTTAGGCCCATTTTAGCTTGCCTTTTGGAGATAGCAGAAATGAGAAGAAAAAGGGAAAGTTGATTTTGTCACGTGAATCCATCGCACAAGAAGGAAATGGTATGGAGCCAATAGCTTATCTGGTTTGTGAAATATAAGAAATTGGTGTGGATGGACTGTCCTGCTACACATTTTGAGTGGACTGGTTTCCTTGGACTATTAATCAAGTCTCTTAAGTATTCTTGAAAGGAAAACAAAAGCAGAATATAATGGGCTGGATCCAAACAGACATGAGTGGAAGGAAAATTAGCTGATAGTGCTTGTGCAACAGCTTGCACAAGAGTTTGTGAAGTGCTGTAAATAGGTTCTATACCAGTTCTCTTGCTTCTGCAAGAGGTTGTACATGCTCTTGCGCAAGTGGAAGAACATCTTGGTATTTAGTTTCCCTTTTCCCATGGTAAATCTTCTGTGAGAGGAAGACACTCTGTTTATGAAAGGGCACCATTAGCTCCAGTCCAATAGCATTTACAAACATATATTGCTGCCAAGGACCAAGCAGCTCAGAATCATTAGCAAATGATGGTTTTAAATATTCATAATGAGGTTTAACCACATGTACTTCCTTGGTGTCTGGAACACATCTATCAGGATTTTCTCTCTCTCTCATATATATGTGTATTTTTGGTGTCCACAGACGTGTCTAGAAGTCTACATGCTTGTGGCAACTGAAAATGTTCAATTTGTAATGTCAGGTTTCTAGCCTTCAGGACCGAGGGAGAATATGAAACAAATGAGGGTGGTGCAAAAGCAGATGTTGCTGGTGGATTGTGCATCTGACAATTTCTGGTAAATGTTTCTCAAGTTACTGTTTAACTTGATAAAATCTCCATGAGGGGATTTTATTTCATTCATTTTGTGCGATGCATATTTGCATGCAGCATCATGTGGTGAGAGCTAGTAGCTACCATACCAGAACAAACATAGTTTTTTCAGGACACTGCTAGACAGCTTATTTATTGAGCACTCATCTGGTCTTTATTGAGCATTCCTTCTGATTTGTTTGCAGGAAGGTTATATGACAATGACCATTCATCCTGAATTTATTCTTATTTGCTTATGGGGTTTTTATAAGTCTTCCCATTAATTATTCATTCAGCCCACACATTTCAATGCATTTCCCTGTGACTTTCCAAACTGCAAAAAGTCTGATTCTTTTTTTAAAAGTGAATATGTTAAGCTAGGGCAACAGAGCACTTTAATCCACTTTGATAACCTAAATTTATGTTTTGCCCTTGAATCCCACCTGCAAAATACTGACAGTCTGGAGGTACACTCTGTGTTTTTGCCTGATGTGATAAATCCGAGTTCTCTCCACATGAGGGCACATTAGAATAAAAATATTCCCCATGCAAAATAAGCATGGTATAGTTACCTCATAGTGCCTCTTGAGACGTCAAAAATAAACTCGAGAATTGAGCCATGGGGCTCTTCACACACTGGCCTGGTTTCCACATAACAATAAGCCAAACTATGGCTTACCAGGACCATAAATGTGTGGGTGTCAGCCACTTTGTTCCCCCCTGGTCTTTTTTACTTCTGCACTGTGCTGAGCTAAACCAAGGTTTGACTTAGCATGTTGCCCAAATCCGAGCTTGTGCATAGGCTGTCTCTTCACTAACCATGAACTGTTTCCAAGAGCAAACCCTGGCTACAGCTCATGGTTAGCAAGGAGAGAGCTTAACCAAAAGCCCAGGTTTGGAGGACACTGTGATGTTCCTGCACAGACACTTCAAGCCAAACCTTGGTTTAGCTCAGCACAGTGCGGGAGTAAAAAAAATTGGGGAGGAGCAAAGTGGCTGTGAGCTCCTCTGTCATGACAATATAATACATGAGTTCTAATAAATCTTCACCAAATACAAGGCTTTCCATGTACTTCCAGGGGGTGGGGGTGGGGTGTGTGAGGAGAGACTGTATATTTCCATAAGGTTTGTGGGTGCTCCATCCATAGCACAAATGTTTAGGTCTGGATCAGGGTAATTAAGCCGGGGGGAAATATTTGAGTCAACAACTATCAAATCAAGGCATTTAAGCAAGGTGAGTTAATCAACTATTTGCAAACATAAATAGGAACTTCACTGTCTAAGAAATTATTTAAGACAAGAAGAAACAAGATTTTAAACACTTTTGGTAATATATTCTGAAACAAAAAGTTTAAACCATGAACTGCTGGCAGCACTGATTTTTAGAGCTATTACCTGGCAGCCACATGACTCATTATGGAAGAAAGAAAATGTTCAGGACAACAGCTTTCAAAACAAATTGAAATGAGAAAGCACTTGTTACTTCTTCCATGGAATTAATTATGGCGTCCAAAAAGATGCTGTTTGCTTCTAAAACGTTTGCTTCTCCATAAAGCCTGTAGAAGATTGCTGATCTGACTTCTGCTGCACCTGGTTGAGTGATTTAGCAGAAACCTGACCAACAGGACTGTGAAGGCTTTATTTTCTTTGTTCTGTGGGTGCCTGCTATGGAAAGCCAAGGTTGGATTAACTCAGGCTAAATCCTTGGGCATTTTGCCAGAGCAATACTAACACTAATAGAAAAAAAATTTGCACTACCTCGCCAAGACGATTTCAGGGCTGGCTTTACTTACCCCTTTTTTCCATGCTCATAAAGCATTAGAGAGCAAAATGCCCAATATCAAATCTGCAATCTTTCCCTTTAGGCTCTAGCTGCCAGCTTGGGTGAGAATTATATGGATACAAGTGGTGACCCATTATTATTATTATTATTATTATTATTATTATTATTATTACTGTCCTTCCCCCCCAGTAGGAGCCCAGGGCAGCAAACAAAAACAATAAAAACTCTCTAAAATATCATAAAACAGACTTTAAAATATATTTAAAAACATCTTTAAAAGTATATTAAAACAAAACATATTTAAAAACATTTTTTTTAGAAAAGCTTACAAATATCTTAAAAAGCAATTCCAACACAGATGCAGACTGGGATAAGGTCTCTACTTAAAAAGCTTGTTGAAAAAGGAAGGTCTTCAGTAGGTGCCGAAAAAATAACAGAGATGGCGCCTGTCTAGTATTTAAGGGGAGGGAATTCCAAAGGGTAGGTGCCACTACACTAAAGGTCTGCTTCCGTATGGAACAGACCTCCTGATAAGAGGCCCTCACCTACATAGTGCAGTGATCGACTGGGTATATAAGGGATAAGATGGTCTTTCAGGTATCCTTGTCCCAAACTATATAGGGTTTTGTACACCAAAACCAGCACCTTGAACTTAGCCCAGTAGCTAATGGGCAGCCAGTGCCATTCTTTTAGCAGCAGGGTGACATGTTGGCAATACCCTGCTCCAGTGAGCAGTCTCGCCACCACATTTTGCACCAGCTGCAGCTTCTGGATCAACCTCAAGGGCAGCCCCACATAGAGTGCACTACAGTAATCCAGCCTGGAGGTTACCAGTGCATTGACAACAGTGGTCAGGCTATCCCAGTCCAGAAATGACCACAGCTGATAAAAGACACTCCTGGCCACTGAGGTTACCTACCTGGGCCTCTAGTGACAAAGTTGGATCCAGGAACACCCCCAGATTATGAACCTGCTCTTTCAGAGGGCATACAACCCCATCCAAAGCAGGCAGTTGACCAATCATCTGAACTCAGGAACCGCCTACCCACAGTGCCTCTGTCTTACTAGGATTCAGAGTCAGTTTATTGGCCCTCATCCAGCCCACCACCAAGTCCAGGCAGTAGTCCAGGGCTTGCACAGCCTGTCCTGATTCAGATGTTACAGAGAAACAGAGCTGGGTAACATCAGCATACTGCTGACACCTCGCCCCAAATCTCTTGATGACTGCTCCTAAGGGCTTCAGATAAGTGTTAAACAGTATAGGGGGCAAGATGGTACTGTGCAGCACCCCACAGCACAACTGCTAGGGGGCCAAAAGACAATCACTCAATGCTACTTTCTGAAAACAACCCTAAAGGTAGGATCGGAACAACTGTAAAACAGTGCCTCTGATACCCATCTCACCAAGTAGGCTGAGAAGGATACCATGGTTGTTTTTTTTTTTTTTTTTACAATAATTTTTATTCAAATTTTCATAAAACAAACAAAACAAAATCATAAAACATTCAAAGACAAAAAACAAAACAAAACAAAAATGATTAAACAGAAAAATAAAATGTTGACTTCCCATTTGTCGCAGATCAAATCAGTTATAGGTCTATAATATATAACAATCCTGTCTCTTAAATTATATTATAAAATCACTTTCCTCCAGTAGTTATCTTAATTAATCATCAAATCTCATAAACATTACTTTATTCTTTCCACAAAAAGTCAAAGAGAGGTTTCAATTCTTTAAGAAATATATCTATCAATTTTTCTCCAAATAAACATGTTGATTAATCCATCTCGTTAATAATAATAATAATCTTATTGTCATAACCATAGTCCAAATAAACATATCGATTAATCCATCTCATCAAAATCTGTTAGGTCCAATAATTTCAATAGCCATTATTCCATTATCCATATTAATTTCATCTTCCATCTTCAATAGTCCTGTTAAGTCCAGTAATTTCAGTGTCCAATCTTCCATTATCAGTATTCCATAATAATCTTGCTGTCATAGCCATAGTCATATAATAAGAGTCTGATGGGAATTTCCTCTATCCCAAATATTTTCTTGCCATCGATTCTGAATAAGTTGCTGAAATATTGTTGTAAAGTCATATCTCTGTTCTTCTTTTTTACAAAATGCACTGGCTCATCTCTTGAGAGTTTTTCCATTGTCACATGGCTGCAGTTAATTCCATAGATTTTCTCTATATCAAGCTCCATCACGTCATTCCAGTCCAGAAAATTATCCAAGCCATTGATAACTTTATCTCTAATATCTTCATTAATTTCTTCAGAGATAACGTTAAATTCCAAACAGTAGATTTTATTTCTAATATCCATAAACTCCAGATCTTTTTCCAATTCCACATTTGTTCCAATCTCCAGGGCTTGTATCTTCCCTTTATTTTTTCTTTTCTCATCTCTGATCTCATTCTCCTCTCTCACAGGATCCCCTATTTCTTTAAGCTCCTGCGTCATTTTGCTCAGTTCAATTTTCAGCTCCTTACTGCCCTGTCGCAGGGTTTGTTTCATTATCTCAATCTCATCCATTATTTTCTGAAACATAATTACTTCCAGATTCTCAGCCACTTTCTTGATTGCCATTTTTAAAACCACAAAAACAAAACAAAACAAAAATAAAGAAGAACCACTTCTTATTTCAGCAACAATTGGGTTAATATTCCAGGCTTGATGACATCACAGTATAAACAGAGCAGCCTGCCTTATCTCTCTATGTTCAAGAATACAAAACAAATTTAGTTCCCAGCATCAAAACAGTTAGTGGCGTCGTGAAGAAGCAGATTCGTCAAAATAAAATAGACCAAAAAGAGAATAGTCCCAGACAATATAATGTTCCAAAGTTCATATTTTTTATTTTTTTCTCCTCGGAATAGAAATCCCTCTTCTGTTCATATCTTTAGAATGCACTTCCAGGACAGCTTTTTGCAATAGAAGCAGAGATAAGCTGTTAATTTCGTGAATAACAGAGAAGAGTTATAGCTCACCCAGAAGTTCTTTAAAGCTGATTCATTTGACAAATCTCTTTTTGCTGCAACAATTTAAACCAAGTTAAAAAAAAAGATAGAAAGAAGGGTGCTTGCCTGTTAGTCCGTTTTCTCTTTGAAGAAAAGATAAACATGTCGCATTAATCAGATAGAGCTTGTTTGGAAGTCCGTCCGGCATTGCTGGCTGGACCTTTTCTCATAAATTAATGAAATCCAGTCCTCCCAACAAAAACAGGCTTTTGAGGTTGATCTCTACGTTTCTCCCTGCCCGGGAGAAATTTCATCAGTCAAAAAAAAAAAAATGTTCTGACTGATTTATATCTGAAAAAGCTTCTTCTGAGGCGGGAGCCCGTCTCAAAAGCAGGCACAAGCGAAGTCACCCTTCCCGGAAGTCAGAAGGATACCATGGTTAATGGTATCAAAAGCCGCCGATAGATCAAGTAAGAATAACAGGTTTGCACTCCCTCTGTCTTTCTCCCAATAAAGGTCATCCATCAGGGTGACCAAGGCCGATTCAGTCCCATAACCAGTTCCATAACACTACAGGGAGCCTTAGCATGGACACTACAATCACCCAGGACTATTGTTCTGGACTCCTCCAATACCACAGCCGGGACAGCCTCCGCCAGCTTGGTCAAAGAAGCTGCCAGGCAGCAGAATGGATGGTACACCAGGAGCAAGCCTAGTTTCCTGTTTTTTTGGCCCAAAAACAGGTGCAGGCCCTCACAGCCAGCTCCAAGACAGAGTGGTTCCTGGTGAGATAGATGGAAGTTCTGTGGACCACAGCAACTCCTCCCCCCATCCCTGCAGCCTATGCTGGTGTTGCTTTGAGTATCAGGGCGAGCAAAGCTGGGTCAGATCAACTCCTTCCAGCTTACCCACCCGGGTCTCAGTAATGCACACCAAATTGGCCTCCTCATGTATGATCAAATAATGGATGAGTATGGTCTTATTGTGTATCGATTCTAGCGTTAAACAACAGCACACACAGGCCGGTGGGCACAGCAGATGAGCAATGAGGAACCCGTCCATGGGAGGAGTGAGTATATGTTTGTGTATAATACTTTTTTTGTATCCATCTTTCTTTGCTCTCTTACATAATGCCCCATTCTCTCGCCAATTCAGAGTCTAGTAGTTAGCCTACTCCCTTCTTTGTTGAATCCCGTGACACCAATATGAAACAGCTCCATCTCTGTCTAGGCTTTTTGTTTTGACAATTAAAAAAAACCCTTTTTAGCAGTTGGAATATTCATAAACATTCCATAATAATCAGCAGCTGAACTTACAGATCTTACAGCCCGGGGTTGCCAACTTGACACCCATGGGCACACATGTCTGTCCCCAAGAGGTCCCTCTGCTGCAATTAAGCTTGAAAAAAGCCACCTATTGTAGCTAATAGAAGGCTTTTTTGAAGGCTAATTGTGACTCTCCCCACTCATGGGCATTTTCAGGCTTGAAAGAAGCCTTGTTTTGGTTACAGGAAGACTTTTTTTCTAGTTGCAATGGGCAAGGGATGATTTCATATGGTCATACCTGGGGAGGGAAGGGTTAACTCTCCCCATCTGTGGCTCTCCTGCCACTGAAAATGCCTCTTGTACCGCAATTAGGTGTGAGCAAAAGTGTTCTAATGTAGGGCCAGCACAAGCATTTTGCTACCTTAGATGAGCAGCAAATCCTGTCCCCCCATCAACTTATTTTGGCACTTGAGCCATGGAAGCATCTCCTGCTCCCTAGAAGTTAAAAT
Source organism: Rhineura floridana (assembly GCF_030035675.1). NCBI lineage: Eukaryota > Metazoa > Chordata > Lepidosauria > Squamata > Rhineuridae > Rhineura > Rhineura floridana. The sequence goes on along the minus strand of NC_084481.1, from coordinate 113,047,519 downwards.
ACAGCAAAAATTAATTAAATAACCAACAATTTTTTGCCCTTCCCGTCTGCCTAATAGTAGGGCCAGTCCTGTCTCCATGCCAGGAATTTTTTTGCCTACTTAATTTCTCCACATTTGATATAGGGAATGCAGAAGTTGCCTTTCAAGAGCTTGGATGATGGAGAATATCCGCTAAATCAGACTTGGTGCTGGGTTCTGACTGAATTTGACAGTCCACTATCTTTTCAGACCAGCCCTGATTTCTTGCGGCAGGCCACGACTATAATTGGCACAGAGTTTTTTCCTCAATTCCCCCTGGTTTTATGCAATTATCTTTGTAATTTCCTCTTAAGTTGATGCATTCATAACAGTATGTAGGTGTGATAAATAAGAAAGAATAAGCCACGTGGAACACTGTGATCATTTGCATAGACATTTATGTTAAAAAATTACGCAATTTTTTTTCACAACCAAAAGACAACAGCAGATTAAATTGGCAAGTGCTGAAGCAAGTGGGAACCAAAAAAAGTGCAGGATGGAACGACGGACTATTGGAATACTGTACAAGTGGATCAGAACTAGGCAGCAAACCCCTTTCCTCCTCCATGCCACAATCCTATGCACACGCACTTAACAGAACAAGCCTAGTTTGGGCTGCTCCTTGAATGATCGTATCTAGGACTGCTCAGCCATCCTGCAATATTCAATGGTTCCTAGTCCCAAGTAAGTGCGCATACATGTATTCTTCCTCCTGGATAATGTGGTAAGAATTGCAGTGGGGCTTACTCAAGATTAAACATTTGCACAATAGGGGTGTGATTTATTTATGAATGTCAACACACACACCCTCCACACACACACACACCTGTGAGGAACATGGAGCCTGTCTCCAGTGCCATCTCCCAGGCTTGTAAGGCTGCTCTTTTCTGTAAGCTTGGGAATGGCTCTGGAGGCAGGGTGGCCTGTGAAAACATGATGGCTTAAAAAGCTGGTCTTCAGTCATGATTTGCCTGCACCTGTCTCAATTTTAGAATCTCCACTTAAAAAAGAAGGAAGCATGATATATCGGTAAAGTCTGCACTTCTCCTCCTCCCCTCCCCCCCCCTGGGTTTTTTTTCAAATCTCATGAAAGGAGTCAGTCAGCAGACACATTCTGCCTTTCTTATTGCCTCAAAGATGGAGAGGCAGGGACCAGTGAGCCCAGCAATGAGGGGTAACCAAGGTTCAAGTGGTAAGGGTGGAGTGGCAGCAAGAGCACCCTCCCTACCACTGCAAAAAGGAGGAGCAGAGAAATGAGCAGGAAACAGCTGTGCGTCTCTTCCAGCCTTGTTCTGCTAAGTTGCTGTTACTTCTAAGAATTAGGATGTCATGGTTCCCTGACACCACTTCTGTTTTGCTGCTGGGCTTCGGAACCCACAAGGGATCCTCCTTCATCTGCTGCCAAAAAGCATAGGCTCCTCCCAGCCATACTATCCTGAACACGCCCGATCTCGTCTGAACTTGGAAGCTAACCGAGGTCAGGCCTGATTAGTACTTGGATGGGAGACTGCAGAATACCTCTTACCATGAAAACCCTATGAATAGATATATAAAAAATATATTCGTAGGGTTGCCATAAGTCGTAATCGACTTGAAGGCATATAACAACTACTCCCTGCCTCATGAGAGAATTGGCTTTGTTCTATTGCAGCCTTTCCCAACCAGTGTGCCTCCAGATGCTGTTGGACCACAACTCCCATCAGCCTCAGCCAGCATTGCCAATGGTCAGGAAGATGGGAATTGTGGTCCAACAACATCAGGAGGCACACTGGTTGGGAAAGGCTGTTCTATTGGGTTCAACAGAAGGCTTCTTTCAAGCTTAGGTGAAGCAGGTAAAGGGCACTTTTGGAGGACAGTTCACAGCTGGGGAGGGCAGAGTTAATCCTTCCTTCATGAGGTGTGACCCCCAAAACCATCCCCCCACTGCAACTAAGCTTCTATGGGCATTTCCACTTTTTTTAATTGTTGGGGGAAGGGTGCTGATCTTCATGCAGTCTGCAGGTGGGGAGGAAGGGCTAACCCAAAATTAGGCTTGAAAAACACTTTTTTCCCAAACCTACTTGCTGAGGATGGAGGAATGTGTTTGTGTGTGTGCATGGTTGCAGTCTCTGCGTGGTTGTGAAATATGTGGTTGTGGTGTGGGGTTCTAGTAACATTTGCTCAGGTTCCCAAAAGTGACCATGGGCCCCTAAAAATTGGTGACCTCTGCCTTACAGCCACAGAAATGGAAGTAGCTTGCACTTACTTTTTTAAAAAAAAATAGCAACACTGCTAATTTTCTGCAGTTCTGTGGCTTGGGTCCAGAGCTTTTGAGCATGACATATATAATCAAAATGGCTTAGATCCTTCTTGTTATGGGCCCCCAGTTCAGCAGGAACTCCTCCTGGTGGAATGGGGCTGGGGAAAGATTATTTTCACTGCTATCCCCTTTTGCCCCTCCCACACAGATTTTTCAAGCAGTACAAGGGGCCGAGAGAATTGGTGAAAATCCTATCTCCCCCTTTTGTAAGGCACAGCATCTGCCAGCAAGTGTTCTGCTCATGGGAAGTTAGGATCTAAGCCCATGTCTAGGGTGTCATATGTCATATGTAAGAAGGAGTGGCACTGCAATCAGACCCTGTGATTCTCTCAATGGAAAAGCTAGTCAGGAGCTACAGTGTAACATACTACACATAGGCAGATAAAGATCTCACACAAAAATCAGGATGAATGCTCATTGTCATTTAACTACCTTGTGAACAAATCAGAATGAACACTAAGTAAAGACCACATATAATCTAACTTTCATGTAAGCTTTGTGCAAGCATATCAGGATGACTGCTCAGTAAATAGGCAATCTGGAGGAGCCCACAGTCTTTGCTAGTGACTGGCAAGACTTGAGGCAATGTCTGCAAAGACACATGCCCTACATGGATGCACAATAGTTGTGCTATAGACCTGAGGGCCAAGTGAAAGCCAGCCTGTTTCAAAGCATGATGCATCAGAGCATTTAAGCAACAGTCTTGATTTAGGTCTGTGATGTCCAGGTGCTATGGTGATATGCCAGTGGTCTCCCATCTGTTGCCTCTGGTACTTTTACCCACATTAGGACCGCGGACTGTGGTAGTTTGGAGACCACACTTCAAATGCAGTAATAGAGATTCTCCATAGCCCAATCACTTATATTGTTTGATAAAGATCAGCTTTGTACACAAGGTGAAAATGATTTTATTTTTTCTACCAAGATAAACCCCAGTATGCAAACCTGGTGACCAGTGAAGTTCAGGCCAAATAAAAAAACCATACAGTTCCTGTCCTATACTTTATTAGGAAATTAACAGTCTCAAAGTACAACAGTGAACATTATTTAAAAAACAGATTCAAAATCATAACAGTTCTCTTTTGATTTCTTATAAAACATAATGCCCCATAATAATTCCCACTAATATTTTCTAAAAGGTTTCTACACCCTTTAAAATGCATCTACTGCACAACAGGAAGAGTGAGTAATTTAAAATATATTCTACATTCCATTTAATGAGATATAGAAGAATATGCTTTGTTATCCACAGGAACAAAATGAAATGTACAAAACAATGTCTAGAAAGTTCAAGCTTTAAAGCAGACAGTTTGTGGGCTGCCTTAGGCAGTGGATTTTGGTAGTTAAGGATGGGAGCACATGAAACAGATAGATTTGGTGCATGGCATGGGGCACAATCCGCCAGGAAATTCTCCTGCACAAGCCCCACCGAGATGAACCAGACCTGCACAAGAGCACAGTAATGGGATGGATGACTTCTTGATATGGCCTGTAGCTTTGTGGCTGGCTTTGGAACCCACAGTTGTGAGTTCATGTCTCTGTGGATATGTAAGGTTTTTTGTGCCGTAAGCTGTGGGGATGGCTACTGGCTTGCATAGCTTTAAAAGGGAATTAGACAAAATAATGGTCTATTAATGGCTATTAGTCATAACAGAATGCTGGATTAGATAGACCTTTGGCTAGAATTAGCAGGCGTTCTTTGTTATGTTGCATAGTTCTTATTCATTTCAAGGGGGTATGCACGTAGTATAACTTCTTGATGGATTGTGTCCCATATCATTAATGTGGAGGCTGAAGACTCAGTTTGGATTTTCTTGGTTTTGTTTTCGTGAATTCACATGATTATACACCATAATACCAATAGTTCGGCCTGCTACAGTTTTGGTTCAACAGCAGGATTGCCCATAGACATTTTTTTTTTTGCTGAGGTGAAGGACAAGATGGTGCGATCCTCCCTTCTTACATACAGAACTCAACTAGAATAGAGGTTGACTCTCACTTCAACACTGGGAATAGCACATAAGAACTTGAGTACATAAGAAGAGCCTGTTGGATCATATCAATGGCCCATCTAGTCCAGCATCCTCTCAGCCCTGTAGCCAGGGTGGGGCAAGTGGGTGCACCCCCCCCAGCTATGCCCCTCCATTTTGGGGGGAAGAATTGTCATTTTAATTTGTGACATGAGAGACAGGAACAGCCTCTGTTTCAAGGGCAGCATGTTTTAAGAACAGGAGCAATTTAAGAATAGGATTCTCTGAAAAATTCAGTGAATAAGGCAGGGCAAGTGCACAACAAAAGCCTCATCTGGAAGAGCCCCCCAAAACTCTGTCCACTCAAGACTTCCCTGAGTGGATTTTTTACTATCACAATCGCCCTATAATTACTTAAGTGATCAAGAAAAAAAACAGCCTTTATAGTAACATGAGCCTTGAAGAGTTAATATTAGAATTTATATTATGGACTAGAGTTAGACTCCACCCCTTGGACTTTCCTTTGCTCTGCTTTTCTGTTTCAGTTGTGTTCTCTTCCCAGCCAGCAATAGAGAAGCATGCTTGTTTGCCTGCAGTAAGAAGTAAGAGTTTGTTTATTCTACAGTTGTTATGAGTAGAGGGGGATTGGGTGCTTATAGCTAAAAGGTGGGATCAATTTAAAGTGATCTGGAAAAATATCTGTACTAAGTTATCCTTTACTCTTTTGAAGCACTCACTATACTTGCAATCATAGTGGCTATTTCTTCTTCTTTTTGGGGGGGTACTCGATGATAAAGGATGAAAAGCACCCTAGAGGAACAGAAACACTGCGTGCACACTACAGTTAGCTGGCTGGCCATCTTGGCTGAAGTGCTGGCCTAATTTCTGATTTTCCCAATGTGTGTAGCTCAGCATGAGGCCTTTTGGGGGTTTCTGGGCAGAAAAACAACAACCCAACAACCAGTAAAAACAATTCCAATTGCTTTCCATATTTACGCTTCCAATTGCTTAGTTAGTTCTTTAAAAAGCAACCAGTTAAAAAGTTGATATATCCATTGATTGTCCAATAGGAAGGAATATCTAAAGGTCAGGAACAAGACTAGAAGGAGGGACCCTCAAGGAGGAGTTAACAAACACACACTAAAGTATTTATTTCTTCTCTGCCCTTCCCTAAACTTGTAGTATGGGCAAGTTTTGTTTTTCAGGTGGAATCTAAAAGTGAGATATCTAATCCAGCACTGAAGCCAAGCTCAGGAGCTTACTGTCATTACCAAAGTAGTTCAGTTCATGAAGAATCAGAACACAGGGACAAATGACAGGCTGTAGCTATAGGCAAACTCAAGCTTTTGAGTGGTATTCCTGGGGATCTTTAAAAAAAGGATGAGACAATTCAACAGATTAAACTTAATTCATGTAAGTTAACACAATCTCTGCATGGAGAAGGAGTGAGGGGGAAGCTCACTGCCTTTCCCTTCCCCTGGCCTAGCCCTCGCATCCTCTCCACCAGTGAGGCGGAGGGGGGAAGATTGGCTAACACTATGCATCCCTCCAATGCCCCACCTAGAAATGTGGCTGCCCCACCTAACAAGGAAAGCTGGCTGCAGGGCTGCATCCTGTTCTCACAGTGGCCAGCCAGACTATGTACACAGTATACATAATCAAACTATTATGTATTGAGTACTTAGTGGCCAACCAGATGCCTTTGGGAAGGACAGTATCCTGCACCACACTTGAGGGCAGCAAGGCATTTTAGGGGTGCAGGGTAGGCTGTGTGGCATCCTCCAGCTGAAGCATGGCACCAGAAGGCACAGCAGGAAAAGCCAGGGGCTGCTGTCCCTGTCCCCCCACAGCTGCTGCCTGACGTGCTTGTCTTACTCTGCCTAATGGTGACAGTTTTATGCTGCTATCCCGCCCTGTTCTTACAGCAGAATTTCTAGTGTTCAATTCTGTTAAAATATATGAAAGTGAACAGTCAAAGATCTAATTCACCTACTTACTTTGACAAACTTTATTTCATAATTTTGTTCTTTTACAAATATTTGAAAGAAACACGGGCTTGGGATATAGTCTTTGCAGTGGTGGGACATGAATCTTTGTTTTAAAATACAAAACTACCCTAATTAAAATAAGGAAAATAGAACTGAAGAACAAAAAAGCAAAAAGTCATATATAAAAGCATCCATAATATCATTACCACCACTACCACCGTACCAATAGACTCTAAAATGGATTTTTTAAAAGAAATCATGATTTTTAAGCACCCATTTTTCTGATTTTAGGACATGACTGTTTGTTTTGAAACAGAACTGTTGAGTGTGTTAGATTTACTTGCTTCCTACAAATTACCACATAGGAAAAAAAAGAAAAAACTTACGTGCAAAAAGGTCTGCCTGCCCACACAATTTCTTATGAATCCCATGGACTCCCACCAAAGTTTTCCAGTTAGGATTCTAGCAGTGCATTCTTGTTAGAAATAGTCTATACTGTGCAGTCAGTTTAGAATGCCAATAGAAATATTGTAGGCATAGATAGAAGGTATAGAATTATCTCTTTCTTATAGAATTATTGTAGATCCAGGAAGAAGAAACAGGGAGAGTGCCATTTCAGTAGCATCAAGTTGAATCCACAGGAAGGCCTAGTTTTCCAGGTTGAAGCTAAAGCCCTTTAATGGAAAGTGGGCAATGGGATACAAGTTGGGATTTTATATCATATCTGTTCTGTTAAGAGTTCAGCATTTGCAGGACTCAGATATCAGTATTTAATGCTGGAGCTTTGCTGCTATAACCTGTATAAGGTACTCATATGTTGTTCAGGTCAGCTGGTTCTCCACTGGATGTGGAATTTTCCTGGGATATTTCTCCTTAGGGCTACCACATATTACTTTCTAACTGGCAGACTACAGCAAGGCTGGATTTGTGAGCTAGAACTGTGCATTTGAAGTAGCAATAAATCTTTTAAAAGTCTATGCACTAGAGCAGCGATGTGTATCTGTTAAAATAGGATATACAAAGCTGCTCTCAGAGAACAAAGTGTTCATTTATTTCTTTACAGCACTGTGGAAATAATGCTGTGTAGTGAGGACAGGTGTTATGCCACTGCCTTTGCGCTGCTTGATGTTGAGACCACTGGCATGTGAACAGACTGTACCTCAATTTAGGTTGAAATGCCTATCTCCTGGTTGCCAAAGTCAGGAAGTTAGTACCCTCATGTCTCTGTACAAAAGTGGACCTCTGAGCAAATATGCGTTGGTCATTCACTTAATCTAGTAGTGGTCCAGCAAGTCATCAACAGAAGACTAAGAAACTGTCAATGCACCAAGACATGTAACTTTCCATCCCTTTCCCTCATACTCTTGGTTTTCTAACATTATGGTTTCCTGGTTGATGTACCCAATCTTCTGCTTGAGTTGTGGGCATCCATGCTATGTTCATGAAAATATAGCACAATTGTAGCCGGTGCTGGAGAGCAAGAGGCTAGTCACAGCTTTTCCACAGGAAGGACTATGTGGAATGAGTAGCAGGGCCTGTTTCCATTTTCCATCTGGATTGTCAAGGGTATCTCAGAATACTTGTTCTCTCAGTTGTAGCTCACTTGGCTGGATCAAGTTCCTGTTCACCCTGACATTGTCCTATATATTTAAGTGCTATACTTAGGGCCACAGAAATAAAATTAAAATTCTGCCAGGGAAAATTTAATTCCTTGGCACAAAAGGCCCAAATCTACAATTATGCCCATTAAGAAGGATTAGCTGTTCTTAATCTGTGGATTATTATATTGAAAAAAAATAGGCATTTGTAGAGTTCACTGTCAATTCACACATTTTGGGGGCCATCTTCAAACTGCATCACTTTCTTTCTCTAGCTCTTTTTGAGGGCTGGTTGAGCTTTGCACATACATGTCTTGATTGCTCAGCACCTGATGACTCATTGCTGAATATGTGAACCAGCTCCACTGAAAAGCATTATGTTTGACAGGAAGTGAGACAACCTGGACAACCGACCTGTGATATCGATACTAATCTGTTGCATGTGCAGATCATGTTTTCAATCTCATTTCTCAGGGCAACCAGAAACTTGCTTTAAAAAATAAATACAAAGTGAGATTCTCAGGAAGTCAAATTCCAGAATCTGCACTGCTGTGGGCTATGGGTAGCCCTTGTTTGTTGTAATCCTGCATGCAGGTTATTTTGTTAATTGCTGATTTTTTTGTTAACAGAGGAGGGTTTGCAGAAGCACGAGTTGCTCCTGATCCCAATTTCCTGATGCATAAAGCAGCTTTGCACATTATAGAGAAGCACTGCCAGGCACTTCCACATTCATTTAGCAGTGCCTCTTCACAACATCCAACAGGCTGAAGAGCATGTGCATGTTTGCACAAAGGGCACGCACATGATCACCTTTGGACATTATGGAGAAGTGTGCCAACCAATATGGAAGGGACTTTGTACTTGACTAGCAGTGCTTTTCCAGAACATCTGAAACTACTCTATTTTCCTAACTTGCAGTTTGAAGCCCTTGACCAAGAAGATTCAGCTTGTCTAGACCTGTGCTTATTTACAGTAACATTGAGAAATAAACTAGACCTACATAAATATAAAAAACAATGAATTTTGAAAGCTCTTTGAAGACAAACACACGGATGGTTGTGATAAATACAACATACAAATTCTTTGGCAGCAGTATGATTTAAAAAACAAACAATTTTTCCTATACTATATTTCAGTGTCCTCATGAAATCACCATATGTTAACAAAAACTAATAATAAAATAATATTGTTTTCCTTTACATACATTACTGTTTTAGGCTTAAACTACTAGTTCTTCCCTGAAGAAAAAGGGTTTTTTGTTGTTAAAAAAAAACCTTATAGTCATTTTTATGTAACAGGCTAAAAATGAAAATGAGAACAAAATCACTCAATGCATGCTTTTGCCATTTTCTAGAATGGCAGTGGTATATTTATGTAATACAACCCACATATTTTATTTTCCTTTAGAATCTAACTAGGAAAGCTATATTGCTATCATCAGAGTCATAAACAGAATACACAGATGACCATCTAAATTCAAGTATCATTATTTTTGAAGAGCCATAGGGTGCAACCCCCCAAGCATATCTGTTGTGGAACTTTCAAACTATTTCATTAGGGTTTGTGCAGGACTTCAGAACCTTGCATACAGCAGCAGCAATGCCTGACAAGCCAGGCACATAAACTGGCTGAGTTTTTGCCTGTATTACCCGTTTGGTCTTTCAGTGTAGTGACAAATTGCAGCAGGATAATTTATTCACACAAGGAATACAAACAAAACGTACGAATGTACCACATTAAGGAAAACACACTGCAGGCTTTAAGGTTTTGTGGTTGTCTGAATAACTGTCTTTGGAAGAATGCATCTGAGGTTAGTAACATTACTTTGATAGACATGTTCAATTCTTCTATGGCTGATTATGAGCTTTAATTTGTCCCCAACCCCCATCAAGATTCACAACATTCAGTGTCACTGAAAAGGATCACATCAGGAAACGTCATCTTGGATGCTCCTTGGAACTGTCAGTTGTTCATAGGTAGGGAGAGTGTTCCTAGAGAGGAAGAGCTCAGAGTTAACATCATGCCTGTGAGATGATTTGTTACTGGTTTGGTTTCCTTGCTGGCTGGAAACCAGGTGATGTAGCAGCTCTGTGATGAGATTGAGCTTCTGGTCCATTTGGACTACCTATAAAAACAAACAAAATGGCTACTCAGAATTTGAGAATGAAAAATATAATTCAAGAGAGATATTTAAAGGTCAGAATTAGCACAAATATATGCCATGTGTGAACTGACACTTTACTGAGCCTCTGGGGTGAATGATCAACCACTCTGGCCCTTACAGATAAGCAAAATGCAGTATTAATATAACCAGCTGCTAAAATATACTCCTGCTTAGTATTCAGTATAAAAGCCCTGCTTGAATTAGTATGTATTTGTCACTTCTGGAAAATACTCACAGTGGGGCTTTGGGGAAACTCCAGCAAAAGGGAGTTCCAAAACTGAGGAATAGCTAACAAAAGCCCCTTGTTTACCTAATCCCATTGACTGTTTTGGCTGTGCAGTGGGACACATCATCTGAACATCATACTACACAGATGCATCTGCCTATGCATTCAAACAGAGCTCACTTGTTTTTTCAAAGAAGTATTGCTCCACAAAAAAGTTTGCAGGGTCAGATTTGCACTGAAAAACAAACTGAGCACTCTTCAAATGTACATGTGGGCGATAGTCTGTGGGAAGGTTGATGTCCCCGTCACAATCCCCCCACCCCCTTTATCAGGCTATGATGTGCTCTCACTGCAGCACAAGGGAAGGTTGCAAGGTGCACAGCACCCCTCCTTTTCAGGATTTGTGCCTACAATATAAGAAGGGGAAAATATGACTTGGAATTAAATGGGGGTAGGGTGGTGCCTTACAGTGAACAGGGTACTTTAATTAATGAAACTGAGAAACTGTGATGTATAGTAGGCAGATCTATGCATGACACCAGGTTTATTAGATTTGCTGCTACATTCTGCTTCAGCGAGACTCATTTTAAAATGTGGAGCTACATGCCCTGAATAAATATTTGCAATGCCAGAGCAAAAGTTGGCACAAGGGGGGAAACTGACCGGCTATGATCTACAATATCAAAACAAATGCTGGTAATTGGGAAATGACGAAAGAATGTCTGTTGGAAAGACTGAATTTTTCATGATCCCAGCAACAAGGGATTTGTGGAACCTCAGGAACTGAATAGCAGTCTGAAGAGTACGTTTTAGCTCCTGTTGCCTTCCTTTGTTCTTAAAGGATAAGAGAGCATGGGAGAATAATCTGTACCAGGATTTACTTGGCATGAGATATTCTACCCTTCTATTTCACTTTTAGCTGTGCTGGCTAGCACTTTAGAGAGGGGAGGGCAGAATAAAAGCCCTGCTAATTCCTTGCCCACTCACATAGGAAAAGATGCCTTTTATCTCAAAATGGGTACTGTGGACAATATAGTGTGACAAGGGCACCTAATGTTCTCATGCCTGGATTTAGTTTCTGTACAGTTCTAATGATAATAGGAACAAGGACAAGGAGAGACCCCACAACTGGATATTAAAAACTGTTGCAGATTTGACAAAGTACAACAGCTTAAAAAAATCGATGTCAGAAATACTTATGCAGATTCAGTATTGGCAACTGGTGGCAGAAGGTCGCAATAGCTCCTAAGGACCGTGCTCCTTTGCTGCTTTCTCCCACATAAACCAGCCAAAACACAGCCAACAGGCTTGCTTTTTTTTTTTTGCTTGGGGAGAATCCTTCCCTTTATCATGCACCTCTAACCCTCTCACTCATGTGTGGATAGTAAATGGCTATGTTAGAGTAGCAGCTAAGGTGCACAGGCAGAGAACTCTATCAAAGCTTCTGTTTGCTGTTCAAGTGGTAGGAAGAGGTTAAAGGTCTCTTTGTGTCTTGCCCTATACAAGAGAGCAAGCGAAGCTAACTCTGCTGGTCATTCAGTCCTTGTTCAATTTAAAAACCCCACTTCCCCACCCCTCTCAAAAAAATAGTTGCTGACTGGGAATCTAGATTGCAGGCCTTCAGTGCAATCTTAACCATGACTACTCAAAAGTTGAATTCAGTGGGGCTTCTTTCCAGATAAGTGGAGTTAGGCTTGCAGCCTTAGAAATCAGCACCTCAACCCTCCCTCCTTAGCAAAACCCATGAGAGGCACTGAAGCTGCTAAAAATCCAGCTTCAGAGGAATCAAATCTATCCACGTCTGGTTATTGTTCAAGTATCGTTCAAGACACTGAAAGATAATAAGTCTGAAAAACATCAACAAACCTGGAAAATTTCAAATACGGCTCAAATTTTTTCAGCTGAAAGAGAATACTGTTTTTGTCAAATGATTTGGACACTTCGCTGGGAAGCAGCTACAGAGACCACAACAATACGAGGTGCTGTAGGATGCACTGCAGCTGGGCTTCCCCTCCCCCCAATATAAGACAAAGACTGCAATCCTCAAACCACTAACCCCAGAATAAGCAGTGAGAGATTTGTGACCAAAAATCACAGATTGTATAGTATAAAATGCTATTCACATAGAACAGAAATCATTTTGTTTGTTCTATAAAAAATGAAGTTATTTATATGGTGGGAAATTATTTAAGAGAAATCCAAGAATATTAGGTTTGCCCTTCAGAAAAAAGAATAGCCATGAACTATAGATGGTAATTCTGGGTACCACAGGATGTCCTGTGACTCAGTGCCAAAACAAACAAGCTGGGACAAACAAGCTTTCACTGGGCCCCTTGGGGAAAATTCTACCTACAATTGATTCCCAGCATCCAGCTAAAACCAAGGAATTTTTATAGCCTAGGGAACTTTTAACTGGATTATAGGATCACCACCTTAAGGTGGTAGGATGACAGAACCCACTCAAAAGGATGGATTCTACATGGATCTCTGCTATGAAGTAAGAGCCTGCATATTATACTGTGATTTTAAAAAATTGATGCATGAACTAGCCCTTGCTTGTCCCATGCTGAGGGCCAAACCATATGACTTATGGTTTTATAAAAACAGAAAATAGCCCCTGAGGCCACAACTGTCATGGGAGGAACAATGGGGGATTGGGAGGGGTGAGAGACAAAGTGCTGCTTATGTTCCCTTCTAGTTACTTTTCAGCTCAAAATTATCCCCCAAACTGCTTTTTTCCTCTACATGGAAAAGATACAGATACCTATATTTTTTTGCAGTGTTTGAAGCAGGAAAATAGATGGAAAGGAAAAAGTTCAACAGTCCCATCCTGCACCATTTTAGCCCCTTCAGTTCTCATCCTTTTAGGATGAGTAAAAACTATTCTTTCCCACACTGCTTGTTATGATAACTGAGGGTGTTTTTATACCAATTCTGTCATTTTGGCATGTGTGTGTGCGCACATGTATTAGAAGATTTGAAGTACTGTTTCATTGTTTTTATTGTATTTTAATATGTTTTATTATGTTCACTGTTTTGGGGGCCCTGGAGCAAAAAAGCAGTATAAAACAGACAAACATTATTGTCAGCATAATTCCTCTTCTGCAACTTGCAGCCTGAGAATTTGGTTCGTTTAAAAAAATAACATGGCTAATGGTAGATAAAGGTTTGCAACAATGTATGCAATGCATAGTCTGGCCTTGTGATATTAATAAATAACCTATGGCATCTTGTATTGTAGTATAGGATTTGCAGCTCAATTCTATGCAAGCTTAATTGGCAGCAAGTCTCATTGTGATCAGTGGGGCTTACTCCCAGGTAAGTGTGTTTAGGATTACAACTTTAGTAGGTAAGGGCCTACTTTCTTAGATGCATCAAGTCCTGAAGAAGTAGCCTCCTGCTTCTGAAACCTGCCAGGCTAAGTTAGTTCTTCTTTAAGAAGTTGTGGGGCTTTCTGTAGTTTTGTCACAAGAGGCTAATGCTTCTCTAGACTTGCTAATGCAGTTTGGGTTTGTGTACCACTTATTCATTTGGTTCTCTCACAATGCTACACAACAAACACAGCACTTAGACACATATTTTATATTAAGCCCAAAAAAGTGTTAGTGTGTTGGGGCAAAAAACGACAGAAAGTGAAGTAGTACTATATTCCTCAAACAAGATTAAACTATATTTAGCATACCTTACATTTCCCTGTGAATCAGGCTTTCAAACACATTTTCTTGATTAGAAAATTAGTTACAATGCCAGGGGTGTAATAAAAGCAAGGCAGGCTAAAAAAAATTGCTGACTCCACTGTAATATCAGCTCCTCTGGACAGCTCTGAGCCTTTTAGTAAAAACAGCAAACCATACCAATAAAATATAAAAATAATTCAAACTGATTTGCTTCTTTTTATATAAAACATGAAAGTGAGCAATTTTTGGCAGACACATGTGTCATACTAAACAGGCCTGCAACCTTTACACAACCAGATTAAGCTATTGTAATATTCATTATTTTCTTTTAGTTGTTCAGTGGTATTTCATAGTTTTGAACCAACATAACTCAACCAAAAAGAGTGCTTCCTTGCACCAAATCAATATATCTCCTTTATTCATCAAATCAAATTTTGCCCTGAGATAACAGATAAATCCTGCAATGAACACACAGCAGTTTCTACAGTGCAAAAGACAAAGAAGGCTCACATATGAGTGTTAGCATTAGGAAGCCTTTTCTTTCCAAATTGAAAGGGCTATATGTTCAGTTGCAGCTGAATTGTGTGTTGGTATAAAGTAAGTGCTACAACACATTACTAATTTAAAGTGGACTTCAGTGAAGGGGACAGGGCGTGGTCAGGCCCAGCCACATCATTAGGTATGTGAGGCAACTACCTCAGGTTGCACATGTGGGAGCGGAAGAGAACAGCAACATGACCTGCTGCCTCAGATGTGGTGGTTGTTGTTGTTATGTACCTCCAAGTCGACTATGACTTATGGCGACCCTATGGATCAGTGACCTTCAAGAGCATCTGTCATGAACCACCCGGTTCAGGTCTGTGGCTTCCTTTATGGAATCAATCCATCTGTGGTAGGATGATGCTATCCCGTCACCAGTGATGATTTAAGATTCAACTGTCAATCCAGTTGGCTTCTGGCAGTGGAACTGGGAGGGGTCACCATCTGGTATTTTGCTCAAAATGTCATGGGCAGGCAATTGACATGGTCTTATCTACAAAACCATCACATAAAATATCATGTCTGAAACGCAGAAGTGCTTAAGATTCAAAGGGATATAGCTCTGCTTAATGAGTTATGGCATCCAAATACCCAATTTCATTAACCTTTATGTTAAGAATACTTAGTAGCAGCACAAAGACGATGCGATTGATACCATTTTATCTGACAACTTTCTACACTTAGATCAAGTGCTTGATTTGTAGCTATGTTTAGGATTAAAATGGAGGTCATCCAAGTACAGACAATTCCCAGATAAAATTATATCTCACCAAAGGAAAAATTGCCGATTGTGCTGCCTTATTTATTTTTGGTCCATAATTTGCTTTATTAACATGTGAGCCTCAGATTGTATTCATGTGCTGTAGATTTTGTTTTCTGTTTATTTTATGCACATGCTTTAATGATTTTATTTTTGTTACTGTCCACTCTTACGCTGTCATGTATGTTTTTTCTGAAAAAAATCATGAAAAATGGTTAAAATTCTTTACAAATAAAACGCTTTTTTTAAAAACAAAAAAAGGAAAGAAAAATCTCTCTTTGGCTGGAAATATACTTGCCGATTATGCTGACATTAGAAAAGACTCTGAAACCCTGAAAGGTGACACTGCATGTTTATCATCACTGTTGATTTTTTCCTTCTAAAAGAAAACTCTATAGGGACAAACTAGACCTGGTGTTAAATGTGTTTTTGCATTTAAAGTGCAGGTTTTACAAAATGTAAATAGCACCTGCTGATGGCATATGTGTAATAATTATCAGGATTTTAGCAGGCAGGGAGGAAGAATGTAAGTCTTTCCTTCCCTGCTGTGGTCCAAAATCCTTTTTCTGAAGTTGGTATCTGCTTTGGGGGAAAATCTCCCATTGGCAGCAATTCCTCCTCTCTGTCTGCTGGAATTCAAGGAATGATCAGTTCTACCCCAGCTGATGATATTTGCATTTTAAAAAACCTGTGTGTGTTTGGCCCATTAGTTGATATGAAAAGTGGCAGAATCAGTTACAAAACTTCTCTCAAAGGTTTATGGAAAATAGAGTAATGAGGTTATATCTAATTGTGGCTTTACATGAGCAGAAAGTACTTCCACTTACTCAAGGTGCCTCCACTCCATGGTTGTAAAACCCTCTACCTTCTGCAATCTTCCTTCTGCAAACATCCCAGCTGAGGGTTGAGGTATGCGCCGGAACAGTATGGGATATTGTACAGATGGCTGCAGCAGAATAGCAAAAAATCAAGTGCCCCACTAGGCTGACGTTCCATTGGATATAACCCATTAAAAAAAGAGAAGGAAGAATAAAACAAGTAACAGAGGGTGAAAAGGTAAAAAAAAGAAAGCACTATGGTTGGATCTAAAAAAGGAACATATTTTCATGATGCAGCACTTGGATGCTAGCTGAGATGTGCTCATACTGATGACAGCTGTAAGGGGCATACAAAACAGATTGGCTGTGGCTCTGTTATCAAGAAGCTTGGTTCAACTGGAAATTTGTTTGTGCTCTGTGACTCTGTGTGTTTATTTTGGCTTCACTGTGAGTAAAGAGCATGGCACTAGTCTAAGTAATGAGAGGAAGCTGAAACCAAGTATAGGTATCATTTTCTTAGGGGAATCACCAGTGGTTCCTGCCAAAGATCCTTCCTAGAATTGCTTCTGTAATTTTCATATATGCACTAATATGCATAATGTGTGCACAAGCCTAATTAATCCCTTGAACCCAGTGCTACATCTAATGCAGGTAATACCTCTAATTTGGCCATTAAGTATCCCTTCCAAGTGATTACTTCCCTTCAAGTAAGTATATTTTGCCCTAATTAAAAGTAAGCAGTCTCTTTTGCATCTCCGGAGAATTCCAAGTTCAGTTTCTGCCATGCAAACAGGGACACCCTTTGAACATGATCTGATTGATTGAGATGCCCATGTGACTGCTGCTCTGTGGTAGAACATTGAATTACCATGATTCAGGCCAATTTTTTGTTATTTCATATTACCTATGACCAGTGTGGTGTAGTGGTTAAGGTGTTGGACTATGACCTGGGAGACCAGGGTTTGAATCCCCACACAGCCGTAAAGCTCACTGGGTGACCTTGGACCAGTCACTGCCTCTCAGCCTCAGAGGAAGGCAATGGTAAACCACCTCTGAATGAAAACCCTGTTCATAGGGTTGCCATAAGTCGGAATCAACTTGAAGGCAATCTATTTCCTTTTTTCCCCCCCGATGACCCTCTCCAGACACCAGTGAAAACACCTTTACAAATTCAGGTCACTACTCACTGATAAGTTCCTTCCTTATAACCTAAACCCTCTTGCATTCCCAAACTGATCAGCTCTTGGGACATGTTCAGAGGCTGATCCACACCCCTTTTCAAGATGCCCCAACTCCTATGGATCGTTACAGGAATCAGTTTCTCTTTTTCTCTTGCTTTAGCGAGTATCCCTTCTTACCTCTCATCCCCATTCCCTTGACTTTGATCCACATTTGTTGTTTTCTTCAGAACTAGTCAGGACAGGAAAGCAAAAGCTGGTGCTTTTCAAAATAAAGATTTTTTCTATTTTTGACACTATAAGTGGCATGTTAAGGATCTCAAACAAAAATGCAGAATATATATGTTCTATACATAGAACCAGAGCTTGGAAAAGTTACTTTTTTGAACTACAGCTCCCATCAGCCTAATCCAGTGGCCATGTTGCCTAGGGCTGATGGGAGTTGTAGTTCAAAAAAGTAACTTTTCCAAGCTCTGCGTAGAACATATAAGGAAAGCGGGATTGGATCAAGATGAAGTGTGAAAATTGGAGGGAGAAATATAAATAATTTAAGATATGCAGATGATACCATACTACTAGCAGAAACCAGTAATGATCTGAAACAAATGCTGATGAAAGTTAAAGAGGAAAGCACAAAAGCAGGACTACAGCTGAATGTCAAGAAGACTAAAGTAATGACAACAGAAGATTTATGTAACTTTACAGTTGATAATGAGGACATTGAACATGTCAAGGATTATCAATGCCTTGGCGCAGTCATTAACCAAAATGGAAGCAATAGTCAAGAAATCAGAAGAAGGCTAGGATTGGGGAGGGCAGCTTTGAGAGAACTAGAAAAGATCCTCAAATGCAAACATGTATCACAGTCCTGCCCACAGTGAGAACCATGAAACGGAGGCGAGACTGGAAGTAATTCCTGTTTTATTAGAGTAACATCGGAGGCAAGGCATCTCATATATTTCGCTAACTAGCCCACTGTAATCCCTAACTAAACTACTAATGCTTACTCTGCAGCATGTAAGGGGGGGTTGACTCAGCACCCTCATCAGGGGGGCGCGGGCTTAAGTAGGAAAGGTTTTTGCCCGTAATCACTGACTCCTGCGTGGGACCTCTCTCTAGCTAAGCCTCTTTTCTTGGCGGCACACACGAGGTGGCACACGTCTACTCATCGGACAGTCTAGACTCCCCAGGTGCTGGCTCCATTGAAGGGGGAGGAGACGTTTCTGGCAGGGAAGCATTTGAAGGGCCAGAGAAGGAATCCGGGGTGGTGGTGGAGTTGGTGTGCACATGAGGTCTTGCTCCAATGGCTCTCGTGGGGTGCTTGGCAAGGGAGGGGTCTCCACGTGAGCGGGCAAATTTCCCGTGGGAATCAGAGAGTGGTTGGTCATGTCTCCTACCCCCCAGATCTTCAGGAGCATCCTCCACATCTGACACCTCTCCCATCTGCAGAGCTGGGTGTATGCCCTTGAACAGCTTCCCCCCCCCAGAGTCACTCTGTGCCGGGAAGGGGCCCTGAGGCTCCCCCATCTCCTGATCCAGGCCCCCCTAGGTCACATGGGGCTCTACAATCACTGAACACCAAAGTCAGGATCATTCAGACCATGGTATTCCAGATCTCTATGTATGGGTGTGAAAGTTGGACAGTGAAAAAAGTGGATATGAGAACAATAAACTCATTTGAAATGTGGTGTCGGAAGAGAGTTTTGTGGATACTATGGACAGTGAAAAAGACAAATAATTGGGTGTTAGAACAAATTAAACCAGAACTATCATTAGAAGCTAAAATGATTAAACTGAGGTTGGACACATCATGAGAAGACATGATTCACTCGAAAAGACAATAATGCTGGGGAAAACAAAAGGGAGTAGAAAAAGAGGAAGACCAAAGAAGAGATGGATTGATTCCATAAAGGAAGCCACAGACCTGAACTTACAAGATCTGAACAGGGTGATTTACAACAGATGCGACTGGTCATAGGGTTGCCATAAGACGTAATCAACTTGAAGGCACATAACACACACACAAGGATCTCAAAGGAAATAAAAGGTTTGGCCTGGGATCAGTTTGCTGGCCACTCCTTTTGGGACCACTATTTCAACAGGTGAAAGGAAACAGCAGGCACTTGTCAAAACCTCTAAACCTAGCTGTATGTGTACAACACATTATGGTGAAATCCATTTCTCAGTTTCTTTGTATTCATCCTACATTAGGACAGGTAACAACAGCGTCCCAACCCTCTCACTTCTTTCTGCCTTTCTCATTCTATGAATCTTATTTGCCTACAGGTCTTGTGAGAGCTGAGTTACAGTTGTCAGTATCTTCATATGAACCTTTCCCCTCCCTGGTTTATCTGGTGTCCTTTCAGTTCTGCTGAGTTTAAACAGCTGCCCCAGAACTCCATATAAGGTGTTATCTCCACCTATCTCTATATCTCTAATAGGAACTGTGTCTAAAGTGTATGGTCCAATCAACCTGGGGTTGGTAGCCTGTGTGTGTAAGAACTAACTTATTATTTCTTACTTCTGTACTGCTATTTCATACCACAAAGCCATTTTACCTTTTGTCAGTCACTTATTGTATGAATAAATATTCAAATCAAAACAAATTGTATGATTATTAAACAAGTTGGGTAATATTGGTATTTATTGGTTATTGCTAAATTCTCCAAATATGATACAGTCATACAGTCAACCAAAAGGATGGGAAGTGGGGGATGTTAAAAGGATCTGGGCCATGGTAGTATACAACCCAGTTAAATAAGTGCCTGGACTGTTTGCTACCAACAGCCACAGATGACCTGCTTCCCTATTATGGTTTGTCTCAAAGCAAGTATGCATATGCTATTCATTTGATTCTCCCAGCTCCCAATGGAAGCAAGGTCACAATCATTTGCATAAGGCAGCTGGCTTAGCCATGTCCATATAACTGTGACAAACTCATGTACAAGCATACAAGTAAGGTCCCTATCTACCTAAAGTTGCCTGGACCCAAAAATTGGAGGTAGTGCCCCCACTACATGTCCACTCTGAGATCACAAATCCTTTTAGCAGTCCTTAGAATTATGTGAGGAAGAAGATGAAGATACAGTAACAACGAAAGTTACAAGCAATGGATATATTCTGAAATCTTGCTAGCGTCTCCTTCTGCCCAAATTTTGAGACATACCTTGGTAGTTATAAAAACACTATACAAAATACTCAACAGAACATGGCCCTTAGAGAATTAATCTCCCATTTCAGAGAGTCCTCAAGTAATTACAACTAGCGGTTGAATCTTGTTGTAGATAAATCAAACATTACCAAAAACATATGGGAATGCTCAAGCTGTCCAACATCTAGAGTTTCTGGGCTGAGCAGTTTCTTGATATAGCCAGTTTAATGGGGGGGGGGGACAAAAAGGGAAGAGATTTTTTTTAACGCTTTCAACTGAAACATTTATACTTAGAAGATGAATTAAGTGCACTCCAATGAGAGTAACATTAGAACAAGTGCCTCTTACACTGCTCTTAGCAGTCAATATTTCATACAAAACGTCACTGAAATGCACACATACATGAATTTACACACATACACCTGTTATATATCTGTTCCTCTGGATTATTATCCATATATGCTTAAAGATATTTTTGCATTACAGCATTCACCCCTTGTCTGCACCAATAGAGAGCAAGGACTTATTTTAACAGTCCTTTGTTTAGAGCTCTGATAAGCCTGTACGTTGCATTTGATCTCCACAGACCAGCTTTAGGGGTCCCCTGCTCATTATGCGGCTAGTGGGATGGGTGGCTTCAGCATGGACTATGCATTGTGCATATAACAAGACTACTATTACCATGTGCTGCTAGTTGGAAAAGGGTACCTGGCTTTTCCCAAGCATATTTTGGAACCCCAGAGCATGAGCAACTGCCATGCAACTAGGTCTCAAGTTGAACAGCTCGCAGAGGTTTATTGTGATCATGTCTGAACAAGCATGAGAAAAGAGACAACTGGGTAAAGGGCTCTAATGCTATTTACACCTATGCCAAGATGTGAAAAACGTAATATACCTATCAGAATGTGTCTTATTTATAGGCAAGAGAAGACTAGTGTGCAGGAAGACTAACGCTTGTCTGTCTCATGTTACATTTTGAGTAACTTTCTATATGAGTATGATTTCCCAATGCATATGTGAACTTTTTAAAACAAACATACATATGAAGTGGCCCAAAAGGAAAGAGCAAGAAATATCAGACTTCAAAGAAGATATCCCAGGTGTGTACTACTTCTTTTAGTTTCTGAATATACAAAGAGAAACTGGACTGCATCTTCCCAAAGTTGGTCGAGTCACAGCAATGATCCCAGCTTGGGAAGTCATGATGCCTGACATGTAGCCAGGCTACAGGATCATGTCATTTATTTCCTCAGGCAGCTCCCTATGATCACAGTTTCTGTCAGGGTTCTTTCACGGAGTAGAGAACGGCTCTTCAATTGGGGCACAAACAGGGCGTTTCCAGACTGTTGCTATTTTGGGGTGGAATTCAATCACATACCGGCAAATTCAGGTTGCACCACTGTAGCTGATTGGGGGGTCTTGTGCAACAAACCTGCTCCCCCAAAATATTGTACTTCTTGCAATAATTGTGACAGGAAAAAGCAATGAAAGTGTGGGATAGCACGCTGATGCAAAATACTCTAACCTTGCTGAAAACAAATCAGGATGAATGCTCAACAAACAGGTTCTTTGGAAGCAACCATACTTCCAGTGTTACATCCAGCTGACTAATGTGAATTTCCTGACATATTCAACAAGGTGGGGGATGGTTCCATATTTCTTCACTCCTTGTTAGTAAAATTATTAGGCTGCAGCTTTTTAGCAGCTACCACTGCTTATTTTTTATTGCTGCAAAACGTTTTGCTATTCAGTGGCAACATCTCAACTCTTGTTTCTTATTATGAAGTTAGTACAGTGGAATACTTAGGGTTAACGAAAAGCAGAGTGACTCTAGCAGGAATAAAAGAACCTCTAAAAAGCCTCTCATCAAATGCACTCATGCCCGCGCACACACACACCTTGGTTCCCTTCCAAAATGGACTGCTACGCTTCTTGAATCCTTGGCTCTTATTCCAGTGTGATACTAAGGCTATGACTAATAACCCCTTGCCTGCGCCTGCTGATAATTTCACTGTTGAGTAGCTGTTCTGGTTCTGGTTCATCATAGTATGATGCCAAGTTTTTTTTTATTATTATTTAAAAAAGGACTGAAAAGAATGAGATAAAACACTTACAGGTCTCTAGTGCTATAAATACATTTTTTTCATCTGATGCATTTAACAGCTATGCTGTTACAAGGCAGACATTCTTTTCTCAAATAGTTGTTTTATTAGATGCTGGCTAAGACAATGGCTCCCCCTACCCTTCTCCCTCTATGTCTCACACACACATTTTTTAATTCAAACCAGATTTGAGATTGTTCCCGTCTTTTAAAGCAAACATGCCATGTAGCACGTCAGTTTAGTACAGCACTGCATATGTTATATTTCACATCTCACTATACTCAGGCAACAGTGTTGCTTTTAAAGAGTAATGGAGAAGGTTTACTCTGGTTTTTTTAATGGACTACTTACACCTTAAGATTGGCCCAGTTCCCTATTTTACAACCAATAGTGTGAGTTGTGTTTGTAGTATGAATGGAAATGTGATGTTGGGGTGTATTCTTTTCAGTGGAAATCAGCACAAAATTAATTACTAAGAACTAGTTTGCTGATCCAATTCCAGTCCTTAGGGCTTGTGAGCTTATGGGGGATTCTGCTAGTCAGTGGCTCTATCCCATGCTACTGAGAGAGAGAAAAAAGCTAGACTGTGAGGAGATCATATGGGAGGGGCCTACAATATGGTTACTCCCAATGCCAGCATGTCCTGTCAATCATGCTGCTCCTGTAACCTAAGCAGATATTCTTTGAATTGGGCAGGCGCTTGTGGCAGAGGTCATCCAGTTTGTTCCCACTCTCAATGCATCATATTCTAGGTGCAGCATGTTCATTTGCAGCAGGATTAATCTGTGAAATGGATTAACGGCTCCTTCCTTAGGGCAGAGTTTTGGACGGTATGGTTTGCAGGCCCTTCCAGCCACATGAATATAATTTTCAATGCTTTATTCAATGACTTTATGACAAAAATATGGGAAATATCAAAGCAGTGCAGTCTTTTATGCCTCAGGCTCTTTGTCTCTTACTGTGATACTATCTTAAAACCTTCCTTGAAACATCGCTGCTGTTTTGGAGCAGGCAATATTTCAGAAGACTATCCATTCACCTACACTTGAGAGCCAGATGGTCCACTGTGTTACATTTTGCAGTGGTAGCCTCCTATGTAATCCCCTCTCCAAGAACTCTACTTGGTGACCTTTAGGCAGACTGGCCCTTGAAGACTTTTAAATACTACTGAGCATTTTATTGAATTTCTTTCTGGCTCCATATATATAATTTTACTAGCTATTGTTTTTAATTACATGTTCTTGATTCCATGTTTGCATTATTTTTAGCATTTTTATTTAAGCCACTTTGCAAAAGCCCTGTAGCTAAGGTGGGGCAAATGGGTACATCGCCCCTCCCCAGCTGTGCAGTAGAATCTTACTTCAATACTGGGAACAGGACATAAGAACTTAAGAATTTAAGTACATAGAAGAGCTGGATCAGGCCAATGGCCTATGTAGTCCAGCATCCTCTCAGCCCTATAGCTGAAGGGGGTGGGTGGGTGCACCATCTCCCCAGAGCTGTGCTTTGTCTCCCTAGAATTTTTTTTTTGAGAATTGTCTTTTTAATTTGTGGCATGACAGATAATGACAGCCTCCATTTAAAGAATGACAATTTGTTTTAAGAATAGGAGCAATTTAAGAATAGGACCCTCTGAAAAATTAAGTGAATGAGGCAGGGTGAGTGCACAACAAAAGCCTCAACTGGAAGAGCCCCCAAAAGTCTGCTCACTCAAGACTTTACCTGACTGAGGGTGGATTTTTCATTATCGCAATCATCCTATTATTACTTAAGTGATCCTGAAAAAGAAAACAGCCTGTAATAGTAACATGACCCTTGTAGAGTTAAACGTTAGAAAGTCCACCCCTTTGACTTTCCTTTGCTCTGCTTTTCTGTTTTAGTTTCAGTTCTCTTCCCAGCCAGCAATAAAGAAATATGTTTGTCTGCAGTAAAAAGAAAGAGTGTGTTTATTCTAGTTTTATTAATTTTATTATTTATTTATTAGATTTATGTCCTGTTCTTCCTCCCAGGACGAGCCCAGTTATTATGATAAGTAGAGCAGGATTGGATACTTATTGCTAAAGGGTGAAAGAAAGATATAACTTAAAGTGATCAGAAAAAAAATCTACCCTAAGTTATGCTGTACTCTTTTAAAGCACTCTCTATACTCACAATCATAGTGGCTATTTTTTCTTCTTTTTCTTGAGTACTTGATGGCAAAGGATGAAAACAGCCCTAGAGTAAAGAGAAATATTGCTGTGCACACTACAGTTGGCTGGCTGGTTGGCTGGCTGCCCACTTTAGCTATAACTCTGACCTAAGTTCTGATTTACCCAATGTGTGCAGTTCAGCATGAGGCCTTTACAGGGTTTCTGAGCAGAAAAATCAACACAGAAATGAGTAAAAATGATTCCTTTTGTTTTCAACAATTAGTTTCCAATTGCTTAGTTTGTCTTTTATATAGCAATCAGTTAAAAAAAGAACTGTACCTATAGGCAAAATTGAGCTTTTTAGTCTTGGTATTCCTGGAGATCTCTCAAAAAAAGGGTGAGGCAATTCAACAAATTAAACTTCATTCATGTAAGTTAACACACTGTCTGCATGGAGGAGGAGTGAGGGGGAAGGTCATCACCTTTCTCTTTCCCTGGCCTGGACCTTACATCTTCTCCAATGGGGGGGGAGATTGGCTGGCACTATGCACCTCCCTCCCAAAATGCCCCAACTAACAAGGAAGGCTTGCTACAGGGCTGCTTTGTGAGGGCTTGCTCTGAAAGTTAAGGTGGCAACAAAATATTAGACGCATGGGCCTTGGAGACCGAGGTATACGTCAGTGCTCAGCAGTGAATTTCAGAGGCAAGTCGCTGGCTAAAGCGTCCTGTCTGTAAATAGAAAATATTAGTAATTTTACCACTGCTTAATAGCATTGGAGGTTTGGTTTGTGGTCATGTGGAAGGAGGCAATACTGTAGCTTCTGCTCCCACAAGCATTGCTCAGGTTCTTCAGAGGGCAAATTTTGGGATTGAAATGAGTCATGACATGGGGCAGTCCTATGCAGTCTTCAATTCTGACATTACTGAATGGCATGGGAAGGAGCTACAGAGCAGAGGCCCCCATATCAGCTAAAGGTAACATCAGAAGGGCCCCTAAAACTGCTGTACAAATCTGTTAAGATTTTTTCCAGACAGATCAGAACAGTCTTCCCCACTCCGGTCCACTCCAGATGTTGTTGGACAACAACTTCCATCATCATTGGCCACTGTGGCCAATGGTCAGAGATGATGAAAACTGTAGTCACATCATCTGGATGGCACCAGAATGGAGGATATTTGGCTCAGCAACACTACATGCAAGAAGGATTTTGGAATTGTTGTTGATCACAAGCTGAATATGAGCCAACAGTAAGATGTGGCTGCAAAAAAGCCAAATGCTATTTTAGGTTGCATTAACAAAAGTATAATTTCCAAATCACATGAAGTACTAGTTTCCCTCTATTTGGCACTGATTTGGCCTCATCTTGAGTACTGCAGATGCAGATGAATTACAACAGATTCAGATGAGGATAACGAGGATGATTAGGGGACTGGAAACAAAGCCCTATGAGGAGAGACTGAAAGAACTGGGCATGTTTAGCCTGGAGAAGAGAAGACTGAGGGGAGATATGATAGCACTCTTCAAGTACTTGAAAGGCTGTCACACAGAGGAGGGCCAGGATCTCTTCTCGATCATCCCAGCGTGCAGGACATGGAATAATGGGCGGAATAAAAAGTTATAGGAAGCTAGATTTCAGCTGAACATCAGGAAAAACTTCCTGTTAGAGTAGTACAGCAATGGAACCAATTACCTAAGGAGATGCCTCTAACACTGGAGGCATTCAAGAGGCAGTTGGACAGCATCTGTTGGGTATGCTTTAACTTGGATTCCAGCACTGAGGAAGGGGTTTAACTTATAGGCCCCTTCTAACTCTACTATTCTATGATTCTAAGACTGGTGTAGAACACACAACTCCTGAAAAAAACAGATTTCAGATGGCTCTCAATGTGGTTTCCCAAAAGGAAGAAATCTGAAATAACCATACTTTCTGTGTGGAAAATGTAACATTTTGTTTCCATAATGATAGCTGACAAGCACTGTATTCAGTAGTATACCAAATGTTTCTAAATATGTCAATATTTAACCACTGTTTGGAGATGGTAAAATGCTATAGGAGTACTACAGAAGACAACCACTGAAGTTATTATGGAGTGACAACCATTTTCAGGCTTTAAAAACAATCCTCATAACATTGTAAGCAGGGGTAAGCAGGGGTTTGCCACATGTTGAGTTAAATCCAGTTCCATTACAAGAACTGGGAGTTCTGCTACTGATATTAATAGGAAATGTGTTGCATACTTAAGACTTCTTTGTTAATGGCAGCTAACCCAATTATAATATTGGTTACTTGAGGGTAAAAAATATAGGGCTTGGCATTATTTAACCAATTTCCTAGTAGGACAAAGAAGGAAATGAAAACCAGAAAATTGTCATTGGCAGAGATACCAGTGTTAGTTTGCGCTTTGTGACTGACGTGTAGAACAGAGAAAGATTATTCAGAAGTAAAAATGACAGTTTTGACTCTAATGCATATTGGTTTCTTACCAATAGACTGCTTTTGAAGATGCTGTGGAGCTAATCCCACCATTATTTGGGGTTGGAAATGAGTGCAAAAGAACTGTATTACCAATGAGATATTGTGAAGTAAATGCATTTGTTGTCCTTTTCTTCTTCAAAGTTTAAATGGTTCTCAGAGCTGCATCTCCTTTTGAATTCACACAAAGTAGGCATCAGTGGCTAGAAGATGGTAGTATTTTCAATGGCACCTCAGATGTAATGATAAAATGTTGTCTGTTCCCCCTCTCTTTTCATCTCCTCCTTCAAGGACAAGATTGGAAGCTTATACTTTCATTTTTAACTTCAATGAAATGTAGCATTATGACTGAACATGATCAAATTGCAGGTAGGCTTAATCATGGTTTACTGAAACAAGCCAACCTCAAAACGTAGTTTATGAAGCCAGCTTGCTTCAAACTATGGTTAAGATTAACTACTACTGCTTAGGTTTTCGATGTAATGATAAATTGCAGTTAACTGAAAACAGAAGCATAAGAGTCTGATTTCCTTCTTATGGTTGTATCAGAGGAGGAAAAGGGGGTAGGGACCTCAGAAGCCCGAGGTTAATTCAAGTAACAATAACCCATAGTTTATTGTTAAGTGTGAATGCAGTTGAAGATTTGTGAAATAGATCTCATTCCAAAACCTGTCACCAGAGCTGAGAATGGCACACACAAAAAACATGTGCATGTACAGATTCCAAGCACAGGAATGCCTCTACTATTTACACCTTAAGTGCAGTAAAAAGCTATCTAAATTTGAATGGGTTCTCTCTTGCTTATTTTGCTCTGTGAAGACACAGCATGGCATTTGACTGGTATTTTCAAGCCTGAAGTTTTACCATCAAGCTTTTTGTGTTAAACTGTTGGCTTATTCTTACTTGGGGCATAGTCATGCAAAGTGCTGAACACCTCCTGAGAGGTATGGAGTTGGCTAAGCTGGTCTTCAACTCCCAATGGGCCCTTGAATTATTATGAATGAAGTAACTGATATGAGAAAATATGGGCTGAGGTTTGAACTTGAGTTCACTTCTCAACAGTGTCATCACTTAGATGCTCTTTTTCAAGACTCTTTTAAAAAGGCATAGGATTTTT
Organism: Rhineura floridana; assembly: GCF_030035675.1. NCBI lineage: Eukaryota > Metazoa > Chordata > Lepidosauria > Squamata > Rhineuridae > Rhineura > Rhineura floridana. Next base: position 113,019,310 of record NC_084481.1, on the reverse strand, counting down.
TTTTTTAACGTGAAGCTAGTTTAAGGATTTCCTAGTACTATTCGTCTACTTTTCCAGAATGTTTTGGATCATTTGTAGGCTAAATTCCCACTAACAATACTTCAGCTGCCAATAGAAGCTGAGCCTACAACTCCTGTGCACAGCAGTGATTACATAATAGAAGAGGTCAACATGAGGTTTCCCTCCCCCAACTGCAGTCTATTTACAATTCTATAGCTAATTTCATTATTGGAACAGGCTTGTATATCAGAGCTGGACAAAGAAGCTTTCCATGTGTAGAAGATGACATGAACTTGACCTCTCCCAAGACACCCGCTTCTTACAAGTGCTTTTGTGCATATAGTGAACACCTGTACTAATCATGCCTACTGCTAACTTGGGGGTCACCATTTGTGGCAAAAAGTTTTAAATCAATCACCACAGAAGATGGACAGGATTATATTACTACCACAGTTCTGCAGAAAACGGAAAGAAAATCAAAACCTCTATAAACTACATGGCATATAGAAATACTATTAAAAAGGATTCAGTAGTTGGACAAATAGAGACTGCAATATCCCAATGCAATGCTGATTAAAACAGTACATGGAAAATTTAAATGAAGCAGAATTTCAAGCTAGCAGAGATGTCTTTTCAATTGAATAACAAATTATCCCTATGAACTTCACTAGCTATAGCGGGATGCTTTATAATAAGGCTTTGATCAAGCACAGCATGCGAGTTGTTCCACTGGCATCATGTGTGACCATGGAACTGTTCATGTATCAAATATGCAAACATCGTTAAGTGCTTCACTGACTGCCTTTCAACCTCAAAATTATGCTCAAAATGATGGAGCACAGGAAGCTTTGGTGAAGATTTTACAAAGCCAATGGGAAAAGGTGGGATAACTTTACAAACTGCCAAATGTGGGCAGTCCTGCAAAATGAGGACTGGTTGGGAGAAATACCTTGGTTTTTCAAAGCCTAGGGCAGCATTAGTTAATGCTGCCAATTTGCTAGTTCTAGAGCTCAGCCAATGTCTCTTGCAATGTTTATACACATCTTGCCTCATTTAAAGGGAGCAATATCTAAATCTTGGTTGCTGTTTTGAAGAGCATCAAATTGTACAGAGATCTGATAAGTGATAAAATACATTACAATAAATCTGAACTGGCAGTCAATAGACCAAAAACTGACCGTCTGAAAATTGACGTATATTCACTATCAAGGGAGACCTCCCCCTTTCTGTAGCCTCAAAAGAACTTTGAAGGGCACCAACCTACTGAAAACGTATTTATCCTGAACCAGAAATACAAGGGATGTATTGCTTAGAAAATTCTCATATTTGAAAGTGAGGGAGCCACACAGGGATCTAGGCTTAAATGGGAAATCTACTTCAGTATTTTGGCCATCCTCATCATCTTTCATTTTTCCTCCTCTGGCACTCGAATCTGGCTGGATGACTCTGTCACTCAAGCATGGGCCCACTGCCTGAATGCAATGGTCTTCCTCCTGTGAGAGCACAGCAGTAGTGTCTATTCTGATCCAAATAGATTTCTAGTCCAGCTTCCTTCCTGCTTTCCTGGCATGTGGAAGATCAGGGAAGAAAGTAGACACAGGATCAGAGAAGTGACCAGCATGGTATCATGGGGGGAGAAAGATACCTTGCTGGACAGAGCCCGCAAATTACTGGAGTCAGCCTTGAATGGAGGGCCAGGAGACCATTGGCTAAATAAATATCATGCAGGTAAACCTCTGTAAAGACTGCAGAACACCCTTGGAACGGAAAGTTAAATTCATAAGTAGAGTAAGCTCATGTGAGAAGTCATTTTAAAAAAATTGTTTGCAGTGTATTTAATACAAACACTCTGGAGACGACATATAAAAGCCCCAAACTGCAGAACAATAATGGGCTTGTGAATGAGGACTATAAATCCTCTATTTTCAGAATGTAACAGACATCAGGAATATACATGATTGAGTCAGCAGTTACGAAGACATACAGTGTAGGCCACTCAAGTCTCAGAACTGCCATTTATCATTTCCCGAGAGAATGGTTTCTTGGCAAGAGTCCTCTACAAACACCACAAAAAAATTCCAAAACAACCCCATCGTTCCAGCAGGCTATGAATACCACTGTAATTTGGACTATTTTTCATATCAAATAGACTGTGTGCTGGTTTCTCAGTTAATGAAGGAAACCTCCTTTTCAGATTTCTAACCTCATTTCAAGCAGTCTACATACTATAATTAACTATCTTGAAAGCGCTGCCAGTCATAAAGTGAAATGAAAGGGGGTGGTGAAATCAACTGTGAAAGTAAAAACAAAGTAATATATCAAAACAACATCCACCTTCCTCTATAATCAAGCTTGTGTCATTGATGGTAACAACAGACATCCTGAATCTGTTTAATTGCACCAAGATGTACAATCATTATTATATTTTTAGCCTGCCCTCCCCCTCTAAGGATCTCAGGGCAGCATACATGGTCTCTCCTCCCTATTTTGTCTTCACAACAATGCCATGAGTTAAGTTAGGTTGAATGATGCAGACAGGCCCAAGGTCACCCAGTAAGCTTCAAGGCCAAGTGGGGATTTGAACCCATGTTTCATTGACCCTTGTTTAATACCACACTTATATCTATCTTATTTTATTATTTTATTTATTATTTGTACTTATAGCTTGTCCTTTGACAAATGGTCCCTGGGAAGATTATAAAATTGGGGGCCCACTGTTAATGAAGGTGGCATGTTCCTAAATACTTTCTCCAGCATACACCCACGCTGACAGTGAAATGTCATGGTTTGTGACCAGTATTTTACAAGCCTAGGTACCCTGATGGTGTACATACATAATAAATTACAGCAAAACATCCCAAAGTCTCCTGCTCTCTTAAACGATGCTGCCTGTTCTCTCTCATCAGCCCTTATGCCTAGAACTCTCCTGGCACAATTGATATAACTTTCTACACTCAATCCCAGCTCCAATGTGTATCTACACTCTCAAGGAATGCAGCACAAGACTTCAGGCCATAAGTCTGGAAAGGAGTCTATGGGTAGAAACACACTCACTGTTCTGCCGGTTCCAGTGCATCTCCATCTCCCTCTTTTGAAAACAGGGGCACATGACATTAGTCAAACCCCACCCCTTTTTACTGTAAAACCTTGTGGAAGCAGCTTGAGTGTTTTTTTTTTTTTAAATCAGCTTCAAAGAGATTTTGCAACTGATTGGCAGTTGGGACCTTTAAATTAAAAGACAAAAGTTATGAATGGGTTAGGATATTAATGATTAATGCTGCCACACACTCAGTAATTTTAAATCTCTGTTCTTTTCTTTCAGTAAAAGAAAGCCGTGCTTTAGCCTGGTCTGGATCTATATTCTTGGGTTATATATATACTATTCAGGCACATTCCAGGGCTCTGCCTGGTTTATTATTTTTTTTAAAAAAAATCCTCATGAAAATTTCCCACCATTTTAGTGTGAATTTCTCCAAATAAACACCTTTACGTAGGCAGTTTTGACAAAGGTGCACATTTTTGCAAGCCATTTCTCATCATTTCATGCCTTTTTGCATGCTATTTTCACTCGTGTATTCATTTTTATGCACACTTTCCCCTAATACATGTATTTTTGTAAATATTGTTTAGTTGGTGAACTGCATCCCAAAATTCTAATAAAAGCGAATTTTGAAGGATGTTTCAGTTCTCATCATATTGTTTCGGAAAGTGCGAATCTGATAAATTCTGCTTGAAATGCGAACTGAACCGAAATTCTCACCGATTCCTAATCCTTACATGCAATTTTTATAAGAAATATAATATCCATTACAGTAGGGCCCCACTCATACAGCAGGTTACGTTCCAGGCCTGAAAAGCGAAAACTGATGGAAAGTGGGGCCCTACGGTATTCCAGCCACCACACTCCAACTGACAGCGATCAGCTGGAGTGCGGGGAGCTCGCGTGCTACAGCTGATCGCTGTCAGCTGGGGTGTGGCGGCTGGAGCTCCCCGCGCCACAGGTGATTGCCCCACTGGCGCTGCCATATTAGCGGAACGCTGAAAAGTGGGGCACCGAGAAGAGGGGCCCTTCTGTATATGGGAGTGGCTCATATGAAGTAGCCCTCAGTTGTTATATACAGGGGTTGACAGCTGCTGGCCTCCAGGCTATGATTCTGAAGCCACTTATTCGAGTTTGCCCTTTCAAAAAGTAAAAGTTAAGTAACAATGTGGGCAACATTATGTAGAAGCTGGATCTCCCCTATGCACCAGTTCTCTGTGTGACTCACCCTACCTAAACTCAGAAGCAAAGCAGATACTACTGTGGGGCAACCTATATGTTAGAATGTGGGTTTACTGGATTCTTATAAAACGAGTGGGTGTTTTAAAGTATGGAATGGGTGGGTGGAAGGAAATGCTAAGCCCTTCCCTTCAAATGCTTTCTCCCCAAATTGTTTCTGGCATGGGTTAATTCCAGTCATGGAGTCCCACTGGGAGAAAAACTAGTGGGGAGAAGTTATTTCAGGGGAGCGGATGTGGGTAATGGAAGAGTTCAGCATTCTCCATTTGTCCAACTTATACTTTATAAGAATGACACCTATACTTTAAATGATACCTATACTTTATAAGAATTGCATGACCCACATTATAGCTCCACTACCTTATTTAGTTTGCCTCTCACAGTTGGCATGCTGGTAAAACAACTTGTCAAATTATACAACCATGAGAGTGGTTGTATTCTATAGCCAGCATGGATTTTTCACATTCTGCAATGTTAAATTGAAAATACCCCCCATGCCATTCTGATGCTTCCCATAAGCTTATTATAAAAAAAACCTTTACAACACTTATAGTCCAGAACTTAGAAACAATTGCATAACAACCCTGTAAATTTTCATGGTGATAAACAAAACAGTCAGAGAGAATCAAGAATTCAAAATGTAAAAAGAGAGAAAAAGAAACCCAGACGCCTTTTTGGAGTTTTTTGTCAGAGTACTCATAATCTGTTGAAATTCATTAAAAATCAGCCATGTTCAGAGAGTATGTGTAATCCTGTTACTAACCTTGTCCCATACTCTGACCATCTTCTGCAGTTTAAAAGTTAAAAACATGCCTGGCTGATTTGTAATTAATTTAATAAATTTTGCATTGAACTGAATGATAATGTTGGGCATGCTCAGTAAGAACCAGCTGCCGGTGTTCTAAAACCCAGACTCACAGATGCTTGGCTTGCCTAATGAGGGGGCCACACCAACACCAGATTTTGATTTCACGTGAGACAGTCATGGCTTCCCCCAGAGAATCCTGGGAAGTGTAGTTTGTGAAGGGTGCTGAGAGGAGATTCCTATTCCCCAAAGAGAGCTCCAGTGGCCAGAGTGGTTTAACAATCAGCCATTCTGATTGAAGGTCCGTGAGGTGAACAGGGCATCTCCTAGCATCTCTCAGCACCCTTCACTAACTACATTTTCCAGGATTCTTTGAGAGAAGCCATGACTGTCCAAAGTGAAATAAAGGTCTGGTTGGATGTGGCCAGGGACAGCTTTGGTTTAAATTTGGGTGAGAGGCTACATGTGCCTGCTGTAGAATAAAAAGATGGGGGAAAGGCTAAAAAACAATTTATTTATTTATTACATTTATATACCACCCCATAGCTGAAGCTGTCTGGGCGGTTTACAGCAATTAAAAACATTAAAAACAAATAGACAAATTTAAAAACATATTTTTAAAAAACATTTTAAAAACACATGCTAAAATGATACTGTTCACAACTGCCTCCCACCCAAATTTAAACCAAAGCTGTCCCTGGCCACATCCACACCAGGCCTTTATTTCATTTTGGATAGTCATGGCTTCTCTCAAAGAATTCTGGGAAGTGTAGTTAGTGAAGGGTGCTGAGAGTTGTTAGGAGGAGCCCTGTTCCTCTCATAGACCTTCAATCAGAGTGGCTGACTGTTAAACCAATCTGGCCACTGAAACTCTCTCAGTGGAATAGGAGTCTCCTCTCGGCACCCTTCACAAACTACACTTCCCAGGATTCTTTGGGGGAAGCCATGACTGTCCAAAATGAAATAAGGCCCGGTGTGGATGTGGCCAGGGACAGCTTTGGTTTAAATTTGGGTGGGAGGCTACATGTGCCTGCTGTAGACTAAAAAGGTGGGGGAAACATTGAAAAGCAATGATACTCTTCACAGTGTTTTCCTTTTGGAAAGGAAAGGGGCTTCCCCTCTGCCCAGTGCCCACCCACCCACCCACCCAATCTCCTCCCCTCCCTGCCCCTCCCCCAGGGCATTATTGGACTACCACCTGGGAGACCAGGGTTCAAATCCCCACACAACCATGAAGCTCACTGGGTGACCTTGAGCCAGTCACTGCCTCTCCGCCTCAGAGGAAGGCAATGGTAAACCACCTCTGAATGAAAACCCTGTTCATAGGGTTGCCATAAGTCAGAATCGACTTGAAGGCAGTCCATTTCCATTTTCAAACATGATTGCACAGAAATAAATCCCATTGAACTCAAAAAGTATGCAATTGATCAAACCCACCCTTCCTTCTCCCTCTTGCCCCTTCCCTCCACTCCCCCTCCAATCCTCTCCTTCCCTCTCCCCTCCCCCTCCCTATGGTCAGTTTTACCTATCTTAAGCATGATTGCACGGGAGTAAATACCACTGAACTCAATAAGCATGCAAATGATCATACCTGCCTTCCCTTCCCCTCCTGCCTGCTCCCTTCCCCCTCCTCCCCTCTGCCCTTCCTCCCCCACATCCCCTGTGGTCAGTTTCACCTATCCTAAGCATGATTTATTTATTTATTACATTTCTACCCCACCTTTTTTTTTCATGACTGAAACCCAAGGCAGCTTACATATGGTTCCCAGGCAGTCTCCCATCCAGGCACTGACCAGACCTGACCCTGGTTAGCTTCAGCAGGGAACTGGCTACATGTGCCTTCAGATGATTGCAAGGGAGGCTTTGAAATTAATAAAAATAAATGTGACACAGGTTTCTAGGATGAATAATGACAGAAATAAAATTTTCTAGATTACATTCTCTGTGGAAACAATAGTAACACAGGAATGAAGCAAAGTAAGAACACCAACATACAAAAATGTAATTCCCCATCTTTGGAGATGGCAGGTATTGCCACCACTCACCATATGCTCAGAGGCACATGTTATCAAATTCTTCCAAGCTACACAGGAAGTGGATTGGACTGTGAAAGACCAACCCAAATTGTGTTTGCATTTTGACAAATTTGTAGGGCAGTACAATATCTCAGAGAGGAGGTGAGGTCTCATGCTCCCCTGGTGCATTGACTATAGCTGCCCAATTTCCCTGCTTGTTAAAGTTTGATAGAAATATCTCTTGGCTTTAGGTATGTCCTTAAACCGCAACGTTTTTTGCCTTAGTGAATATCTATTGACCAGTCTGGTGATTGCCTACCATTTGACAGAGGTCAAATATTGTCAAATATTTCATGAAGTTGAGAATGCCACTTTTTATTACCTTTTTATTTCATTATAATGTAATTTTGCTACAAAGGCAGGAGTGATGGCTGCTTCTCCCCCAATTAATTGGGGCAATTCAGACAGCATAGCAAGCCTAGGACCACCCATGATACTATGTTGTTTGCTGCACGAACCCAAAGTATCCCCTCTGTGTGATCTGTATCTCTGCTCTGTCAAACTCTTTGAAGGATTGGAGTCAGGTTTAGAAAAACAGCTGAAAAAACTGAAGGTACTGGCTGAAGTAGGACACATCAGATACTGCTGTGAGAGACGCATTCCATTATGGAGTTGAGGAAAGCCAAAAATCATGTGGGTTGTTTTAACACAGTTACTTAAAAAAACAATGTGACCATTATTTGACAAAAGTTGACAGGCCAATTGACCATGTCTTTTTTGACCGGTAAATGCCCAACCTTACTCTCACTCCACCATGCATGATTGCCAATTGCTGAGTAAACTGGCATCAGGCCTATCTCCATCATATATGAGAGTGTCATTATAAACATGATCCCACATACAGCAGGAATGGGATTGGCCAACCTGCAAGCTCTTGGGTAATATTTGCCCTTTCTCTAACGTGCCCAATGGTGTCATCAGATTCTAGGAGTAAGAGATGGCATTAAATACAGGGTGATGGCCCATTGACTATAACAGACATGCCTCTTCATGGAATTCAAAAGGAGGAATAAGACTGAGAGATCAGGCTGAAGTCTTGAGTAGGTCAACCTAGTAAAGAAATCTTAGTCAATTAACTGAAAATTTTTAATTAACTGAATGGTTATGAAAGTATGAAACTATGTTTACTGATCCAGTGACCATTGCAAACAATTAAACAAACACCACAAAACCAATTATTCCATGGTCTGTTAATCTCCAAGCATTTCAGCCCTAATGTCAATAAAAATACATAAACATTTGGCAACATTTAAAATAAGAACTATTATAATTAAAACATACTTTTGAAAGAACTGCATCAGATATATCAGGAAACCATTCCAAATAGGGTGCAGCAACCTGTCCCTTGTATCCTTGTAAAAATTACAGTTCAAAAGCATGTGTGCTATAGTCTCAAAAGCACCTGAGCCACACGGACAGAATCTCTGGTCATGAAATATGTCTTGGAAGCGTTCTTCCATCATCATAGAAAGGATGGCATTAACCCTAGCCAGAAACAAAAAATGCTCTCCTATACACAGATAATTTGCCAAAATAAAGGACACATTTATTATTAGGGGGAACATTTAGTCCTAAGACTACAAGGGAGCACGAGTGATTTGACAAGGCTATTATACTCTATCAACATTCAAAATTCTCTGCTTGAACAATAATTTGGCATGTAAGCAGTTAAGTCTGCACAACTGTACAGAAGAAAGGCCAAGTGAAGAGGTCTTTTGTAATAGAGCTTTTTTGCATGAAGAGATACATGAGTCACATAGCGTCCGGTGTACATATGAATCCACAGTTGGTTCCAATAGCATAGGGCGTGATTGCAAGCCAGGCTTGTTAGTGAGCATAAGGCCACTTCCAAATTGGGAACGGAGCCAGCTACACATTTTGGACTGCCCAAAATAGATATAAAAAGTAAAGAATGGACCTTTTCAATAGAGGGATGCAGGTCTATAACCCATACTGCAACTCCGTATAACAGTTGTGAAATTAGTTTAGCCTTCAAAACTTCAACAGCAGGAGGACAATCCTACTGCCCTCAGTCAAACAGAAATGTAAAATTGTTTTCAAGCAATAGTCAGGTCTTGTAATGACAAACTTTCTATGCACCACCCATTTAGTAGATCTGTGGAGGTGGATACCCAGGTACTTACAAGATTTATCCTGCTCAATCACATAGCTCTCTATTTTTCAGCTAAATCTGGTTTGCTTTTTTTTTTTTTTCAATTAATTTTTATTCCAATTTTCAAAACCAAAACAATACAAAAAGAAAACAACACAAATCAATAACTAGTACAGTACAAATATATATATATATATATATATATATATATATATATATAAAAGAAAGAATATTGACTTCCGATTTGTCATAGTTCAGCTATAAATCTATAATATATAACAAACCTATCTCTTAATAGATTATAAAATCACCTTCCTCCAGCGGTTATCTTAGTTGGTTTCAAATCTCATTAACATCATATCATTTTAATCTTCCACAAAAAGTCAAAGAGAAGTTTCCAATCCTTGAGATATATGTCAATCAATTTTTTTTTCTGAATAAACATGCCAATTAATCCAACTCATCAAGTCTACTAAGTCCAGTAATTTTAAATCGCTCTTCTGTCATTATCCATATTGGGTCCATCTTCCATCTTCCATCTTTACGCACCCAAAAATCTTGCTGTCATAGTCATACATTAAAAGTCTGATAGGAATTTCCTCCATCACAGATATTTTCTTGCCATCAAATCCAAACGTATCACTGAAGTATTGTTGCAAAGCCGCATCTCTGTTCCTCTTTTCCACATGATACACTAGTACATCTCTTGAAGGTTTTTCCATTGACACAAAACAGGGATTAATTCTGTTAACTTTCTCCATTTCAAGTTCCATCAGATCCTTCCAGTCCAAGAATTTTTTTGAACCAATAATATCTTTATCTCCAATCTCTTCAATTCCTTCAGGGACAGCGCTGAATTCCAAACTGTAATATTTGTCTCCAGGATCCATCACAGCCAGGAAATCCAAATCTTTTTTCATGTCCATAATTAAGCCAATCTCCATAGTTTGAACCTTGCCTTTAATTTCTCTTTCATCTTTTTTTTGTTTTCCAGATCTATCTTTATTCTCCTTTCTCATAGAATCCTGAGTTTCTTTCAGCTCCTGTCTCATTTCGTAAAATTCAATTCTCCACGCTTGTCTATTATTTCTCAGTTCTTGTTTTATTGAGTTAATCCCATTCATTATTTTCTGAAACATGTCTAGAGATAAAGTCCCTTCTTGTACATCCATGATCTTCTTAATTGTCATTCTTAAAGCCAAAGGAACAAAACTCCTTCAATTTTCAATGTCCCAAACAAAGAGCAGCTTATTTCTTTAACCAGTTACAAAGGAGTTAATTTTTCCAACAAACTAACATCACACGCTAGACAGCCCTTATCTCTTATCTGCCTGAAAGTGTAAGAACAGCTTTAGTTCACAGCGTCGAAATAGCTAGTAGCAGAGAGAATGAGCAGATTCGTCAAAAAAAAGTAGATCAGGAAAAATAGTCCCAGCCATAGATCAAAAAGATTTCTTATCTCCTCCAATCAGAAATCTCTCGCCCGTTGTAATCTTTAGAATGCTATTTTCCATGTCAGCTTTTTGCAATAATAAAAAAAAGATAAGCTATTTATATTTTCTTCCCCCTTAGTTCCGTGAATAAAAAAAAGGAAAGTCTTACCTCACCTAGGTTATCTCAATTGCTGTTACTTTGACAAATCTCTTTAGCTGTATAGATAAGAAAATGATGAATGTAGACAGGAGGATGTTTGCCTGTTAATCCGTATAAAAAAAAACGGGTCACTTATCCAGCTGAGCTAGCATAAAAATCCTCGCTCTGTCTGAGCTGCTGGAATACAGACAATTCTGACGAATTCCAGACTCCAACAATCAAAACAAAGCTATGTGGGAAATCTCACGTTTCTTCTTTAACCGGAAGAAATTATTCCCAGTCAGAAAAGAGCCTTCTGACTGAATTTAAACTGGATAAGTTTCATCCAAGATGGGAGCCCGTCTCAGAGGCTGCACAGGTGTAGGGATCCTCCTGGGAAGTCCTGCTAAATCTGGTTTGCTTTTTTGAGAAAAATCAACACTTTGGTCTTAGCATAGTAGATAGTTGGTTAACATTACAGTAAGACTGAATGGTTAGATATGCATAAATTTGTGTGGGGATGGATCAGTCTATTTCTCATCTGTGTCAGTTTCATGTGTGTTCATTTGTGTGTTCTGTCTCTGTAACAATCTGCTGTCTTAACAAATGCACAAAAATGCACGTTATTTTTGTATGGATTTTCCTCTAGAATGTGCAATATTTTTTATGCAATTCACTCTGAAATGCACATTTTTATATCCATTTTGCTATTTCTTTTTAGTCAGGAACTGAATTGCAACATTTAGAGAAGTGCAAATCCCCAAAGCAAGGTCACTGTAGATCCTGGATTTAATAGTCTTATGGGGGCCTCCCTTTGATGGCTATGCTTCTCTCTCTCTCTCTCTCTCTCTCTCTCTCTCTCTCTCTGATCATCTACGTGGTGGTTTAATCTGTGTCACATCTCCTTTAAATTTGCATGGTTCACATGATGTTACTGGGAAACAGAAGCTATCATGCAGTTTTCCCCTTGTAAATCCATACAAAAGCAGGACTACAGCTGAACGTCAAAAAGACTAAAGTAATGACAACTGAAGATTTATGTAACTTTAAAGTTGACAATGAGGACATTGAATTTGTCAAGGATTATCAATACCTCGGCACAGTCATTAACCAAAATGGAGACAATAGTCAAGAAACCAGAAGAAGGCTAGGACTGGGGACAGCAGCTATGAGAGAACTAGAACAGGTCTTCAAATGCAAAGATGTATCACTGAACACTAAAGTCAGGATCATTCAGACCATGGTATTCCCAATCTCTATGTATGGATGTGGAAGTGGGACAGTGAAAAAAGCAGATAAGAGGAGAATCAACTTGTTTGAAATGTGGTGCTGGAGGAGAGCTTTGTGCATACCATGGACTGTGAAAAAGACAAATAATTGGGTGTTAGAACAAATTAAACCAGAACTGTCACTAAAAGCTAAAATGATGAAACTGAGGTTATCATACTTTTGACACTTAATGAGAAGACATGATTCACTAGAAAAGACAATGATGATGGGAAAAACAGAAGGGAGTAGAAAAAGGGGAAGGCCAAACAAGAGATGGATTGATTCCATAAAGGAAGCCACAGACCTGAACTTACAAGATCTGAACAGGGTGGTCCATGACAGATGCTCTTGGAGGTCACTGATTCATAGGGTTGCCATAAGTCATAATCGATTTGAAGGCACATAACAACAAAATTCATACTAACCCAATACTGTACTAATATGAAAAGGGAAAGAAAAAATGTCTTCACTCCGTATCTCTGGTGCTTTTAGGTGGGCGTGTCAATTGTTCCCTTTTCCATGCCCATTCCCTCCTCTTTTCGTTCATTTTATTTCCTGGAGACTGACAAGCAGCTTCCGGCTGCTCTCCCCCGTTCTGCTAGCTTTTTTTATGCTGCAGCAAATTGTGCCTTCTTTTTCTTTTCCCCCTAACTTGTGCACAAAAGCATAATACTGCTCAAACAAAGATTTGTATTTCAGCTGTATTGTACCAGTGAAAATACAAATAATGACACTTCTTGGTTGTTGTTTTTAAATGAAACTGGTAGAACAAACTGAGCATGCTCAGTTGCCAAGTAACCAGAGGGAGTGGAAATGTTAAATTAGAGAGCATGGTCATTAGGAAACTGTATGATTGATTCTTCCCCTCAGTGTGAATAGAAAACACAGTGTTTGCAGCTGGAAATGAGGCCTTACTGTAGACGGTGCAAACAGAAAACAGAGGTGAAAACAGCATCTTTAGTACAAAGTTATGCTCCCATGTGGATAGGCCCTCTCTCTCTCCCCCCTACAGCCATTCCATGCTTTAAAACTGCTTCTACATTCCTGATATTTTAGAGCAAACATCTTCATAAAGAAATAGTTTGCACATGTGTATTTTTGCATTTTAAGTTCTCTTAAAATGTTACATGGATATAGCAATACTTAGAAAAGTGACCTATTATATTGGAGGTCAATATAACACTCAAATGATACATTTATAGAGACATGGTTCCTGATCATTAATTTTTGGAACAAGAAATACCTCAAGTCTTTTTTTTCTGAACAGTTAAACTGAATATAACTGAATATCTAAATTTATAACAATGTGAGGTAAGGCGATATCAAATAAGATAAGCAAGCACTAAAAGGCTAAGACCCTTAAAAAGTAAAGATGAAAACTACTCTGAGCATGTGCAGTTTCATAATTTAAACACACTTAAAATAATAGCACCATTACGATTACAAAAATTTGAGTGGGTTTGCTTCTGCTGCCCTGATGCTAAACACACTTACTTGGAAATAAGCACAATTTTCTCATACAGAAGGATAACACATGAGCATCTGTAACTAAGTACATGCACAGCAACCTGCTCCCTGACTAGCAATGTTTCAAAAAAATAAATAAAGGATGCTATGACAACCAGGGCCAGCGCTAGTGGGTCATGGCATGCCCATGCCAGCCCAGGTGCTGACACTGGGCCTGTTTGCCACTGCCTCCATCATTTGCAGCACTCTGTGTGGTCATTGGGGTCCCCCTGGCCTGTGGGACCCTAAACCTGAGCCCTGAGGTCCAGTCCTAGTTGCATCAACGTTTGAGTTCTGATTCATGTATTACTCCAGGAAGTCCAAATCATGCTTGCTTACTTAAAAATGTGGTGGTGAGTGACCAATGCAGGTGAGGGATGCCTGCACCATTTTGTGGTTCTTTTTCTTTTTCAGCTCTTTTAGATGTGGTAGCCATTTTCTTTTATGTCATGCCCCAGAGCTATTTTGTATTATGCCTCTTCCCCATGGCAGCCATATTGTGATGGGTGCATATACCAGAATTTGCCCACAGTATAATTTCCAAAAAGGGTTGGCAACCCCAATTTAACTTGCAGCTGACTAACCTAAGCAACATCTGAGTACTGACATGGTACACAAGACAACACAATGCCAGGAAAGACAGAATTTAGGCACAACCAACAACAAATTTAAGGTATTCCTGCAGTCTAAAAATAAAAAGGAAAAATGTACAGAAACAGGTGAAACCTTGAAAGGTACCAGATAGCCACAAATGTGCTACATTACTTAGCAACTTTGCACAAAAATATAAAACCACATCTCAATGACTAAACTTGCATGTTGGTACATACATACAGAATAATAAAGTGTGTGTGTAAGAGAGAGAGAGAGACCCAGCAATAGCTCACAGATGAAATGCACATGTAAAACAAGTTAAAAATGCATAAAAATCTACAAAATGCACAACATAACACTTCCAAAAAATTCATGCAAAAGCCCCTATAATTGGATAATGGTTGCAATATATATATATATTCAGGTACCAGTGTGCCAGAATAAACACCACATTAATAAATAAGCAATTGGATATGATGCTACACAATTCTGAGCATATGCTAGCCTTGTTTGTAGAAGATATATTGCCTCCACTGGGGCTGATCAGTTTGACAGGCTAAGCTTCACACCACAACCAGATTATATGGGTAAATCGATCCATCATTCATTCCGCGAATGATAAGCTTGATTTGTTATTCATTCACCAAACAACATTTCATGCCATAGTTAAAAGAAAGGGAAAATTTAAGATATGTTTTCCATTTTCTATCCACGAGTGGAACAATGCTGTGGAATTCCAGTGCTGAGTAGACAGGAGTTACTAGCACCCTGTGGGCTTGGCTGGACAAAGAGGATTGGTTTAGTCTAGGTTTGAATTCAGCATTTACAATGTACTGTAAACTCATTCCATTCCAGCAGACTTACAATGAGTACTGTGTAAAAACATTCTTGATGGTTTCCAAATTATTTCCATTATTTTATTTTGCCTGTGATATTTTCCCCGTCGTGGGAACTTTGCATTGTGCACATAACACTCAGTAGGTGATATTCACACCGCAGAACGAGGCTACTTTTCCTGTAAAACTATTTTGCCTTGTTGTAAAAATAATTGAAGGATTCCCCCCTCAAAAAAACATTTTAAATTTGCAGTTAGAATTTCTTCCATGTTAGTTCCTCCCCTCCCGATACTGACACCACTCATTCTTTCATTTCTTACTGAGCCTATCCAGCCACTATATCTCCCAAGCCATTACATTCCTACCTGCACCCCTGGTCTCACCCTGTGTTTTCAAAGTGGTGGTCTGCTGTTGTGCTTTTGAGCTTCCATCGCACAACTGCAGCACAATTCTTTCAGTATGAACTGATGTAACACTATTCTCTCACCTGACTTGGAGGTGTGGTTTGTAATGGGGGAGCAGATGGCATGTAATCCTGCCTCTCCATTCTCTGTCTCTCTCTCTGCCCCCCCCCCCATTTTCATAATACCCTCTCTCCCGGTCTCCTCTGCTATGGAATTCTTGGAAAACCTCTTTGTTGGTCTCGTATCAAAAATGTAGGGGCTTTTCCAAATGCACTGCAAAGGTGGGAGGAAAGCCTTAAGAGTTCTACCCCTGCTATCAAAAGCAGAACAAGCACTGGGATGGGCAGGTGAGACAGCCTCTGACTGAGCTGGGCTTGCTACAGCCTAATGCCAGAAACAGTTTGCTACTCTCTAGTTTTGTTGCTACCTTTAAACATAGGGGTGGCTAACTTGTGGTTCTCCAAGCGTTGGTGGATTACAATTCCCATCACCCTTGACCACTAGCTGTACTGGCCTGGGCTGATGGGTGCTTGATTCAAACAACACATGAAGAGCCACAGATTCCATGGTCCTGCTTGAAGGTGAATCTCCGCTGGTCATTAATCAGAGAGTGTTACAGATCTGTAGTGTGAATGTGCCTGTTTTCAACACACACAGAACCAGGGCAAGAGTTTGTGCTGCCTGAGGTGGGTGCAGGAGCCACCGCCAACCTCCCTTTTCATTTCCTCTCCCTCCTTTTGCCACCATGGGCTCTCACCCCACTTACATTTTTCTTTTTGCCACTGCATTTGTGGTGGTGGTGCCAGCTAGCTATTCTCTTCCTACTCCTTTGCTCTGAGAGGAAGGGTGGGGATATGTGTGTCCTTCAGAGTAAAGCATGCTGGGCAAGTGGCCAAGAAAGTGCCTATGCTGCTGCTCTTTGGCTTGGTAGCAAGTTTTGGTTTAACTAACACTTCTTGCCACTGTGCCAAAGTGGTGGTGTGGCACAGCTGCTTTCCTGGTCATCTCACCCCAAATGCCTCGCTTCCAGGAAGGACCCCCTTGGCCATTTCTCAGAGTGACACACAGAGGAGCAGAGCCCCAGAGAAGCCTCATGAGGATGGCAGTAGGAAGGACCTCTTGCTCTGGCCCACATGAGGCTTCTTCAGGGCCTGCAGTGCTGGCCTAGCAGTAAGCAGAGAGCCCAGTGGGGCACCAATTAACTACCCTGAGCCTGGCACCTGAAACAATTGTTTCAATCTGCCTCATGATTGAGCTGGCCCTCAACATACAATCAACTGCATTGTGAAATAGCCTCCATTCCATGGGACCAGCATGATATCAGCAGAGCATTCTCTTGTGCTGCTGGCAGTATTCCTGCTTCCATCAGACTTCTTGCACTCACAGCAAATGACGGTTCAGACATGCCTGGACTAGCTCTTTTGTACAGCATCTTTTAAAAACTCTGTATGTGGCTAAGTACTACCCTTTTTTAATGCTCTAGTGAACTTTTTCCAGTGCTGTTGTAGAAGTGGGAAACAGCCAAAAAAATATTCGCCATAATTGAGTGGGAACTTCTTTTCAGTTCATTTTAGTAAGGCTTCTGCACTTTATCTAAACTTTTTTAAAAAACCTACGAAATCAGTCAGATTTTGTTAGGAAGTCTGGAGTTCTTATGGCATTTCAACACTTCTATTCTTTACTTGAGTTTACAAAAAAGATGCAAGTTCATGGAAAACAAGAAACAGAATTGCTTTGCCCATTTCCTAGACCCTAGGTATTTTATATTTTATTTGATTCAACTTCAACAAGAAACAAACTGTCATGCAACTAACAAGGTGCATCATCAGTGGGTTTAAGGGGGTTGAGCTCACCGCATGGAACCACTATTGTTGCTTCTATGGATGTAAGGGAGTGAGGTTAAAGGTAAATAAAATGCAAATAGAAAAGAAAAACAAAAGACAGTGATGATTTCCTAAATGCATTACCATACCAACCACAAGATTCCTGAGTAAGGCAGAAAACTCAGCATCCCACAACCAGTCAGGATTCCTAACCAAAAACCAACATTAAAAAAATCCTGGCAGCCAGTCATCCAAGGTCACAGAAATCCCCATGCAGCACAACCTGACCCTAGGGCTACAGTTATTGCAGGATGCTGTGGCAAGATTGCTGACATGAGTGAGACCCTATCAGCACATAAAACCTCTGCTCTGAAATCTGCACTGGTTGCCAATTTGCTACCAGGCCAAGTTCAAGCTGTGCTTTCCATGTTACGGGTGTCACATAGTACTTGTTCTCCTCTTGTAAGAAATCTTTTAGTGCAAGTCCTTTAGTGTGGCAGCACCTATGCTTTGGAACTCCCTGCCTATTCACATTAGGCAGATGCCTTCATTGTACTCTTTTCAGCACCTGCTAAAAACATGTTTGCTTAGCCTACCCAGGCATGTAGAAGCTATTATATTTTTTATCTGTTTTTAACTCATTGTTAACTCATTGTTGGTTTTATTATTTTGAATGTTTTTAAACACCTGTATTTAACTGTTTTTGCCAATAATTTTATTGTTTTAATTTCTTCTGCAAACCACTTTGAGATTTTTTTACAATAAAGCGGTATATAAATATTGTAAATAAAATACATGAATAAATTTTGGAGTCACTGTGGCCCTTGAGTCTCTACCCACTTTTTGGTACAAAGGAATCTGCCTTATACTCACTCAGGCCATTTGGTACCATCTAGTTCAGTACTGATGACATGGACTAGCATTGGCTTTCCAGGATTCCAGGCAATAGTCTTTTCCAGAGATAATAATAATAATAATAATAATAATAATAATAATAATAATAATAATAATAATAATAATAATAATAATAATAATATATATTATTTTTTCAGCCGCCTATCTGTCCGGGTTAGGGACACTCTAGGCGACGAACAACAAGAATAAAAACAATACATATAGAATTGAATTTTGGACCTTTGCATGCAAAGCATACACCCTACCACTGAGCTACAACCCTTCCCCTGTTTAAAATTTATCTTTTAAAATTGTTCTTCTCATTTCACTAATGAATGCATAGCATACCAGGGCAGATACCATTCATTTAAAGCACATTAAACACACATTTGAAGCATATGAATCCCAACACAGAATCATGGGAACTGTAGTTTGTTAAGGGTGGTGGGAACTGTGAGGGTGGAACTACACTTCCCAGGATTCTTTAGGGGAAGTCATGCACTTTAAATATGAGTTGAATGTGCTTTAAATGTATTGGGTGGATCTACTTAATAAAGTTTGCCTCCATGCAAATCATTTTAATTAATTTTTCAAAATGGAAATGAGCTATAAAGTTTACCGGGTGACCATGGGCTATTCTCCATCTCTCAGCCTATCTGCCCCTCAGCATAAAAACAACAGGGGGGAACCATGACCACCCCAAGGAAGAAGGACCCACTTAAAATGTAGAGGAAATAATAATCTACAACGATAGTGTGAAATCAAATACTTATTGGGACATAGTATGAAGAAATATTTACATAAGCATGACTGTCAAAGATGTTTATTATTTATACAACCGGTAAAGATATTTATAGTGCAATCCTATCTTTGTTTACTCAGAAGTAAGTCCCAATATATTCAATGGGGCTTACTCAAACAGGGAAGTGTGCAGAGAACTGCAACCTCAAGTGATAAGGAACTTCACTCACCCAACCAAAAATTCAGAATCATGCCACCTTACGTTGTTTTGCAACTGTTTATACTTGTTTGTATGGTTATTGGATTTTAAAGGGATTTATTTCTTATTGTGAGCTGCCTTGGTTTCCAGTCGTCAACCCTACCTGATAGGGTTGTTGGAAAGACTCCATAAATAAACACACACACACACACACACACACACAGAGAGAGAGAGAGAGAGAGAGAGAGAGAGAGAGAGAGAGAGAGAGAGAGAGAGAGAGAGTGTAGATGTAAAAATACATACACCCCATATAATAGTTTACTGTTAAACCAGTTGGTCACTGCAGAACATTTTTTAAAAAAATCAGTATTAGTTTCCTATATAATAAAAACTGTGATACCTATGTAAGCCCTGCCTAATTGTTTTAAAAAATAGGATTGGAGGGGAAGAGAAAGATTTATAACACCAGCACAATTCTTTGCCATGTTTGCTCAAAAGTCTCATTAATTTACAGCCAATCCTAACTATGTCTAATCAAAAGCAAGTCATATTGAATTCAATGGGGTTTACTATGGATATGTGGGATTAGCATTGCTGCTTTACTCCCAGAAAAGCAAGTACTGGATTAAAGCTTCATATTGGAAAGGTTTTCAAAACACTGACCTCTCCAATATCCCAGGAAAATTTGATCTTGTTTGACTGCTGCACACAAGAGAGAGAGAAAATGAAATCTATAGACTTACTTACTTATTATTTGATTTATATCCCACCCTTCCTCCCAGCAGGAGCCCAGGGCACCAAACAAAAGCACTAAAAACACTTTAAAACATCATAAAAACAGATTTTAAAATACATTAGAACAAAACATCTTTAAAAACATTTTTTTAAAAGCTTTGAAGACATCTTTGTTACGAAAAGGTTAAAAACATATTGTTTTTTAAAAAAAGGTTTAAAAACATATTAAAAAGCAATTCCAACGCAGACACAGACTGGGATAAGGTCTTTATTTAAAAGGCTTGTTGAAAGAGAAAGGTCTTCAATAGGCGCGGAAAAGATAACAGAGATGGCACCTGTCTAATATTTAAGCGTAGGAAATACTCATTTTATGAGATTTTCAGATAAACAGGAAAAAACAACCATTTTTTGGCATTGCAGTAGGGTCCTAGAGGTCAACAAATCACAACCTTGACTTCACAGATTGGCTACAAACCTGAAAGGGCGGGGTTAGAGCAGCCTGCTATGAGCTGATTTCACTGGAGTTGCGGGGAGGCGGATGATGTTTTGGTGCATATCTCGTGAACCAGACCTAGAAACTTAATTTTAAAAAAATTTAAAGCTGAGAGTCCAGAGATTAAGGTGAGTCACCCGGAGGCCTGGAGAGGACCCCCAAAATCTGGAGTCTCTGGGTGAAAACCGGACACCTGGCAACCCTAGTGTTAGTTGCAGCTTAAGGGCTCAATCCACCTCCTAGATATGCTGGGCTGAGGGGCTGCTGGATGCAGCATAGCTGTAGCAGAGGAGGGAAGGTGGCAGCACCGTCAGACTTTGCTGGTAGATGTCCCCCCCCCCAGGTGCAGTCATGGCACTACCGGGGAACTCTACTGCCACACAGGTGCAGCTGGAGCGCAGCTGGCTCAGCTCAGACCAGTGCAATTGGAGCTGATAGAAGCCCCAAAAAGGGGCATGTTGGCGGCAGAACTGACGGGAGCCTGTTCAGCTTGGTCCTGTGGCCCTCCATTTTTATTATTTTTGGCATGTAAGTGTTATTGCTTTTTCAGTGACTCCAAAATGTAATAATTACTTGTTGACATGCAAGCATTTGTATTTCCTTGGATATGTCAAATCAAATCCCTTTACTATGATAAAACTATAGATGGATGATATATGTATAGAACTCGTAAGGAAATTTAGCTTCCTTAGCTGGGGTAAAATCTCATAAAACTATTGATGGAATAGTTAAGTAGGATAACTCACAAGGAATTCTAACTTCCTTAGTATCTCACTTCTACAACAAAAGAAAATAATAAGTAAATGGTTTTGGAATAACTGTTTTGAGTTTGCACCCACTGCACCCCTAGCATGCTTTCTAGGATGATTAGATGCAAAGGAGGACAGGGTTTGTATAGAAGGAGGCATTATGGCAGGCAGACTTTGTCAAGCAGAACTGTCAAAAGATGTACCTACCGAAATTCCATCTCCTCAGCTGTTAAAGTTGGAGTTTTTTTCATATTTGATCAGTCTAGTGCTATTAATATTAAAATGCTTATGTTTGTAAGGCCAAGCTCTAAAACACTTGTTAGAAATGGAACTGACTACAGAAATGCATATGGAGTACTTTGCATAGTACCTATTGTTTCTTTTCCTCATATTTTCCTCCATGTCTTCTGACTTGCTGCTCTGTGCAACTGGACCTAGTGCATATGCATCTCTATGCATCAAGCTACAAGCAATGAGAGCAGCCTGTTCTGGTGCGAGTCCTGAGCACCACAGAGGCAAGGCGACACTCTTTGTGCAGGGCTCTGATGTTTCATCAGCAACAGTTAGCCTTAGACTGAGCCCAATATAGGAGCTGTGGTTCTGTCCCAATTGCAAACTTTACACCTTCAGTTAAAGAGGCCCTGCCCTCTCCAGCAAACGTTTACTGCAATGCAGCAGGGGAGGCTTTGGTCATTTGGGGGGTTCTGCAATGCAGTCCTTGGAGTGTGAGGGCTACGTGACACCCTTGGGCTAGAGGGACACTGACACCATGGGATTGTCTTGCAGAAGCACTTCTGGTGAAAATGGAAATGGACTGCCTTCAAGTCGATTCCGACTTATGGCGACCCTATGAATATGGTTTTCATGGTAAGCGGTATTCAGACGGGGTTTACCATTGCCTTCCTCTGAGGCTGAGAGGCAGTGACTGGCCCAAGGTCACCCAGTGAGCTTCATGGCTGTGTAGGGATTCGAACCCTGGTCTCCCAGGTGGTAGTCCAACACCTTAACCATTACACTACACTGGCTCTTGCGCTTCTGGTACTAGCCCTGTATGTAATTCCCGACTAACTCTGAGTCCTCGATCTTATTCCCTGAAGAAGGCATCTGATCCAAGTATAACACTGCCATGTTTATTCAAGTATCTTCCATGTTCATTTTTATAGCATGGAGTAAATGCCTTTAAAACCAGAAGATATGCACAGGCCATCACATCTACTTTGGCCCTGGGTGTCCTCTTCTCTGCTTGCTTCTGGTCAGTCTAAAAGTCTTCCCTGATCCCATTCCTGTCTTGATTATCCAATGGTCTGCAATGTTGTTTAGCAGCAGCAGCAGTCATAACCACTTTCATGGTCAAAGATATCCTGCAGCTTTTAAAGTACTGGGCCTGGAACTGTTTACACCAAGCTTCAGCTGAGTTTTTAGACCTACATTTCATCCTCATAGCCACACACAAGACCTCAAGTCATTTTGCCATTATTTTGTGCAGATTCTAAATGTTTTGTTATTTTTCTGAGTACAGTTTTTTTAAAAAAAGTGTGAAGAACAGCACAACTAACATAGCAGCATTATGTATTCATTCCATGGCTCACGTAAATAAATATGAAAATCTTGGCTGGGGCTACTGCACTGGGGAAGCATCTTCCAAAAGTGAACAGTTTATCTGGCCAGAGGGATTCTCTCTCTCAGAGTTCATGAACCTGTTCCAACTTGTTTCCAGAGAAAAATTTGGAACTGCTGTTGTTGAAAAAAAGCAGCACTCCACTAAGAGTGAAGAGAAGTGAAGAAAGAAAAGCTGTCTCTTTTGTTGAGAAGTGTTAAACAATTTTGTTGGAACATGTTAGCTCACGGTATGTTTACTAAGTCAGAGAACTGATACAGGAGAAACTAGATAATCATCTCCTTTCTACTCTGTGCTTTAGGCTACACTTTCTACTCCAGTTCACAACCAAGCTAACATATAGAAACTTCTATTTCCACAGTATCTAAACAACTTTTACTGTTTTAACTTGTTCCTTTTCACAACACTCTTCTAAGATGGCAGAATGGGCAAAAGACTCTATTTTACAGGAGGGAGCTAAAAACAAAACAACAGAACCCTTCGCCCATGTTCTTAAGTCTCTTTCACTGATATGCAGTTTAGTGATTTTGCACTGAATCACTTTTTCTATGAAGTGTTGATATGATTAGGAATAATTGCTTGGAAAAAATATTGATACTAATTTTTTTAAGGAAATATTGATATTTTGAAGGAAATATTGATATTTTAAAAGGAAATTTCAATAACTTTTCATTCTTACAAAATGTTTTAGTGGCAGATTTTTTTTAAAAAGTCCATTCTCAAAAATAGCCACCAAAATTTGCTACAGTAAAATCTGATCCTCAGCGATTGAGAATAAGCAAATCAATGGAAAATTTGGTACCAAATCTGAATTGGGTAGAATTCTAGCGCATCCCTAGTTGGAATGTAGCCTATTGTAGAAAGGTAAGAATCACACCCATTGTTCTGCCAATGTTTGCCTCTGGCCCTGCCCACCACTGGCATGTGGCCCTTGATATTTGCCCATGAGGGAATGTGGTCCTCAAGTTGAAAAAGATTTTCCATCCCCGTGCTAAATCAATCTTTGTATGTTGAGAGAGAAAGGACAGGCACACATGGGGATGTTGAGGATGGGGAAACACCTGCCTATGCCCCGTACCCAGTTTGAGACCTCACACGTTCATCCTATACAATAAATCCCTGCAAAGTAAATATTTTAAGATTGGGCTGTACAACACAGACTATCAAGTGTTGCCCCTCTCAATTTTTTGAGCTTAATAATAATAATAATAATAATAATGCCTGATTTGCACAGAAGTGAATTTAAAATGGAAAAAGAGTCAATTTATGTTTCATTTTATATCAATCTATTAGGGGCAATCATTAACTTTAATCATTACCAGGCCAAGTTCAAGTTTTGGTGTACAAAGCCCTATACAGCTTGGGACCAGGATACTTAAAAGACCATCTTATCCCTTATATACCCAGTAGAACACTGCACTCTGCAGGTGAGGGCCTCCTACAGATACTATCTTATCAGGAGGTCCATTCTGCACAAAATAGGAAATGGCCCTTTAGTGTGGCGGCACCTACCCTGTGGAATTCCCTTCCCTTAAATATTAGGCAGGCGTCACCTCTGTTATCTTTTGGTGCCTATTGAAGACCTTCCTCTTTCAATAAGCCTTTTCAGTTGAGACCTATCCCAGTCTGTCTTTGCTATTTAATATGTTCTTAAACCTTCTTTTAAAAATATTTTTAATCTTAGAAGATCTTTGAAACCTTTTTTTTAAGAAACATTTTTAAAGATGTTTTGTGTTAATGTGT
This sequence comes from Rhineura floridana, assembly GCF_030035675.1. NCBI lineage: Eukaryota > Metazoa > Chordata > Lepidosauria > Squamata > Rhineuridae > Rhineura > Rhineura floridana. The sequence continues at coordinate 112,994,862 of NC_084481.1, read as the reverse complement.
TTTAAAGCTTGTTTTTATGATGTTTTAAAGTTTTTAGTGCTTTTGTTTGCCACCCTGGGCTCCTGCTGGGAGGAAGGGTGGGATATAAATAAAATAATAAATAAATAAATAAACTTTATGAGACAGTTGGAAACCTTGGAAATGACTGGTAGAAAATGGTTACATTGTCAAAATGGGGAATCTTCAAAAGGTAGATACATAAAGAGCATGGAAGCATTTGAAGTAATTTATCATGATATACAAAGGCTTTTTTGAACTATGGGGGAACTTTTGCAATCAGGGGGGGAAATCTGCTACAAAGTTCCTGCTTACTTTAAAACTTCAGTGAAACATGTTTGTACTGGTGCAAAATATTGTTGGTTATTCCTAGTTAATTTTGGTTTTTACTTCTTAAGTTTGGAAAAACAGAGATTTCAGAGCTCAGCCTACAGTAAAATCTCATAAAAAGATACATGTAATATCTGCAACAACAATGGGTAAAGGAAAGGTGAACATTTGGAAAGTGATAGTTTGCTTTTGATTGTTGATATGACTAACTTATATTCTGTATTTTCGAACATGGAACCTATTTTTAAACTTCTTGTTAAAGTTTGAATCACTCTGCATACATGAAGGTTTACAGATAGTTACCCTATGCAAAAACTGGCTTTGCTCAAACATGCTTAGTTTCACAGGCAGAACACTGCATTTTCAGACCATTAAACTGCATGTGCAACGTTGGGCCAATTTTCAGTATTTTACCTTGTTCTTCCCTCCCACCTTTTCCTGCTTGCCTGGTAATCTTTCCCTACCTCTTTGGCTGTAGAGACAAATATTTTGTAGTAATTTGTACAACATTTATTTATTTATTTGGTCAAAGTATATCCTGCTGCTGTTCAGGAGCAAGGCTACTGCCGACTGAGCTGACCTAAGTCTGACAGATGAAAAACAAGTCTTTAAAATAGAGTGTGAGTTACACCACCCTTTTTTGCTGGTGTAAGTTCTGCAAGTTGCCAGGTCACGTGACTGAGCTGAACAGAGTTAGGGTCCAGCATAAGTCCCTCCCCCCATCTGGCCACACCCTTGGAGCACCCCTTTTTGGGGACTTACACTGGCCTTGGCAGAGCTGGCTCAGCCGTGGCTAAGCTAGGATCAGAGACTCATGCTAGCGTATCGCTGGCTGAACCAGGATGGAGACTTATGCTGGGGTTCACCTGGCTGAACTGGAGATCCACCAGATTCTAATTCACTCATCCTGTCAGATCTTGGGTTTGGATAGCCCCCTAAGGCTAATAAAAGGTGTACACATTTAGGTACAGATATACCTGCATGCATGATCAAAACAGAAAAAGGTAGTAGAAGACAGGAGATGAGTGACTAAGGGGAGGGGAAGAAAAACACAGCCCAGTTACATTCTATTGCGCTCTGCCCACTGATGTGGACAGCAAGTGGCAGGACAGAAATTAATATCTGAGAAAACAGGAATGGGTGAAAACTATCATGCCAAACATGTACACAGAAAAACTGGAGCTTTACGACCGATTTGCAATATAAGGCCCCTGTCCAGAAGCACCCTAAATACACATTGCAGGAGCTGAACTGAAAATAATTGGTAGAACTCATGCAGTTTTATGGAGCCCCATGCCAGCCAGTCTGGCACACTATAACTACAGTACCTGCACAGTTACAAAGCCTGCAAACCATAGCAGTTTCAGCCAGCCAATCTTCCTTAGAGCTGTGCCACTCCTGAAAGCAACAACAGCATAAGCAGACCCTTACCACAAATGGAGTGGCTAACATGTTGTTGCTGTTGTCACTGTTGTCACTGTGGCAGTTCCTTTTTCTTTCTTACTCCAGAATTTTGCTCCAAGTACTATGCTGTATCCTTGGGAAAGTTACAACAATGAGTTGGTCCAACAGAAGGCAATTCACCTGTTCTATGTCTTTCAGGTCAACAAAAGAAAAAAAGGATGAGAGCCTTGTCAAAGGTACAGATGGCACCAGTGGAGAGATCCCCTGACATGTAGTTTCCCCATTGCTGATGCCCTTCCCCAAGTGCATTTGCACTTCCTGTTCCCTCCCTAACAGTTTTGTTGCTGTCCTGACACTTATCACAGGACCAACTTTGTGCAGATCATCAACAGTCTGCTTTAGTTGACTATGGTGTTGGAAAGCAGTGCTGGTGTGTTTTATCAAATGGAGATAGTATTAAGAGATCTCTTACTAGAAACATGAACTCCTTTCAACCATCTCACTAATGCATTAGATGGAAACAAGATGGTGTATATTTTTAGGGATAATAGTAGCTTCACATAATTATTTCCCCCCTTTTTAGAAAAACATCTAAAGGCAGAAAGCTAGAATTTAGTTATTTCTGGGTGTAAAAAAGAAAAACCCTTAAAAGGCTTTTAAGATTTGTTGGCAGCCCTGACATGGGCTAAGTAAAGATAAAAAAAATGTAAGAGTTTAATCTAACATGGGCATTCAATAGCTATTTTAACCACCTAAATGTATATTCAATGGGCCTCAAGACAGTTGCCAACAATGTTAATGGAGCAAGAGATATTAGGTAATTGAAAAAGGAAGGTTAGACAGTATTTCAAAAAGATATACAACAGACTAAAAGTATAATCAGAAAGGCTTTTCTCTTTTTAAGCAACCTTTCAAAATTCACTTTCAGGAAGACATGCTCTTTAAACGGAAAAAAAAGTTCCTCAAAGAGAAGCTACTGTACAAGGAGTCTGGTATTCAGAACCCCTGTTGCCATTTCCATTTTCTAAGCATTCCAGTGATGCCATGTAAGGAGAGGCACATGTGGCTGAGACCACATGTAATTGTTCCTGAGGGGCACCTATATTTCTAGTTAGTTCACTGGCTCTACTGAATGGCTATTGCTACAAACCATTAAATAGGCCTATGTAGGAGGTAAGCACACACCTATTCTTCTTCAAGGATGACTGTTTGATCTCTCTTGATAAAATTGCAAATCTTGTTACAGTTATTGTGAGTATAAAAAAAGAAAATATCCATTACAAATGTTCTTGAACAACACTTTTGTAATTTCATTCTTCATAGATGGCTTTTGAAGGTAGCTGTGCAAATCCAGTCTTCCTACTGAAATCTCAAAAGCTACAGAGTTTGCCAGTATGGTAAAAAGTATTTTGAGAATGTAACATTTGTATCAACAGTTTCTTCATAAGTTTCTTCTGCAATCTTCTGTATTATTTATTATTTATTTATTAAATGTATATCCCGCCTTTCCTTCCAGAAGGAGCCCAGAGCAACAAACAAAAACATTAAAACCACTTTAAAATATCTTAAACACAAAAGACTTTAAAATATATTAAAACAAAACATCATAAAAACCAACTCCAACACAGATGCAGCCTGGAATAAGGTCTCTACTTTAAAGGCTTGTTGAAAGAGAAAGGTTTCAATAGGTGCTGAAAAGACAACAGTGATGGTGTCTGTCTAATATTTAGGGGGAGGGAATTCCAAAGGGTAGGTGCCACAACACTAAAGGTCCACTTCCTATATTGTGAGGAATGGACCTCCTGATAAGACAGTATCTGTGGGAGACCCTCACCTGCAGAGCTCAGTGATCGGCTGGGTATGTAAGGGGTATCCTGGTCTGAAGCTGTATAGGGCTCTGTATACTAAAACTAGAACTGTGAACTTGGCCTGGTAGCAAATGGGCAGCCAGTGCAATTCTTTCAGCAGCGGGGTGACATGCTGACGATACCCTGCCCCAGTGAGCAGTCTCGTCACCGCATTTTGCACCAGCTGCACCTTCTGGACCAACCTCAAGGGCAGCCCCACATAGAGTGCATTACAGTAATACAGCCTGAAAGATCGTCTTATCGCCTATATACCCAGTGAATCACTGCACTCTGCAGGTGAGGGCCTCCTGCAGATACCATCTTATCAGGAGGTCCGTTCTGCACAACATAGAAAATGGACCTTTAGTATGGCAGCACCTACCCTGTGGAACTCCCTACCTTTAAAGACAGGTGCCATCTCTGTTATCTTTTCAGCATCTATTGAAGACCTCCCTCTTTCAACAAGCCTTTTAAGTTGAGATGGGGAACCAATCAGTTTCTCCATATTCTGTCTTGACAGTAGCGTCTTGTCCAGAGTATAGGTTGTGCATCAGGACAATCAGATGCGGTGGCACCCCCATTTCTTTTAAAGCATTCCATAGTTTTTCGTGATGTACACAATCAAAGGCTTTGCTGTAATCTATAAAACACAGGGTGATTTTCTTCTGAAATTCCTTGGTCCGATTCATTATCCAACGTATATTTGCAATAAGATCTGTGGTATCTCTTCCCTTTCTAAACCCAACTTGGACATCTGGCAGTTGTAGCCTTTGTTGTAGAATCTTGAACATTACCTTACTTGCATGGGATATTAAGAGGCAGACTCCTCCACAGAATCGTTGTGGGTGGTGATACCATGCCCCAGGAGGGACTTAATACTGGGAACGATCTATCGTCCCCCTGATCAAAATGCTCAGGGAGACCTTGAGATGAGATATGAAATTGAGGAAGCATCCAAACTAGGAAATGTGGTAGTAATGGGTGACTTCAACTACCCGGACATAGACTGGCCGCATATGTGTTCCAGTCATGACAAAGAAGCAAAGTTTCTAGATATTCTAAATGACTATTCCCTAGACCAGTTGGTCATGGAACCAACCAGAGGGATGGCAACTCTGGACTTAATCCTCAGTGGGGACCGGGACCTGGTGCGAGATGTAAGTGTTGTTGAACCGATTGGGAGCAGTGACCACAGTGCTATTAAATTAAACATACATGTAAATGGCCAATTGCCAAGAAAATCCAACACGGTCACATTTGACTTCAAAAGAGGAAACTTCACAAAAATGAGGGGATTGGTAAAAAGAGAGCTGAAAAACAAAGTCCAGAGGGTCACATCACTCAAAAATGCTTGGAAGTTGTTTAAAAACACACTATTAGAAGCTCAACTGGAGTGCATACCGCAGATCAGAAAAGGTACAGCCAGGGCCAAGAAGATGCCAGCATGGTTAACGAGCAAAGTCAAGGAAGCTCTTAGAGGCAAAAAGTCTTCCTTCAGAAAATGGAAGTCTTGTCCGAATGAAGAAAATAAAAAAGAACACAAACTCTGGCAAAAGAAATGCAAGAAGACAATAAGGGATGCTAAAAAAGAATTTGAGGAGCACATTGCTAAGAGCATAACAACCAACAACAAAAAATTCTATAAATACATTCAAAGCAGGAGACCATCTAGGGAGGCGATTGGACCCTTGGATGATAAGGGAGTCAAAGGTGTACTAAAGAACGATAAGGAGATTGCAGAGAAGCTAAATGAATTCTTTGCATCTGTCTTCACAGTGGAAGATATAGGGCAGATCCCTGAACCTGAACTAACATTTGCAGGAAGGGATTCTGAGGAACTGAGACAAATAGTGGTAACGAGAGAGGAAGTTCTAGGCTTAATGGACAATATAAAAACTGACAAATCACCGGGCCTGGATGGCATCCACCCGAGAGTTCTCAAAGAACTCAAATGTGAAATTGCTAATCTGCTAACTAAAATATGTAACTTGTCCCTCGGGTCCTCCTCTGTGCCTGAGGACTGGAAAGTGGCAAATGTAACGTCAATCTTCAAAAAGGGATCCAGAGGGGATCCCGGAAATTACAGGCCAGTTAGCTTAACTTCTGTCCCTGGAAAACTGGTAGAAAGTAGTATTAAAGCTAGATTAACTAAGCACATAGAAGAACAAGCCTTGCTGAAGCAGAGCCAGCATAGCTTCTGCAAGGGAAAGTCCTGTCTCAGTAACCTATTAGAATTCTTTGAGAGTGTCAACAAGCATATAGATAGAGGTGATCCAGTGGACATAGTGTACTTAGACTTTCAAAAAGCGTTTGACAAGGTACCTCACCAAAGACTTCTGAGGAAGCTTAGCAGTCATGGAATAAGAGGAGAGGTCCTCTTGTGGATAAGGAATTGGTTAAGAAGCAGAAAGCAGAGAGTAGGAATAAACGGACAGTTCTCCCAATGGAGGGCTGTAGAAAGTGGAATCCCTCAAGGATCGGTATTGGGACCTGTACTTTTCAACTTGTTCATTAATGACCTAGAATTAGGAGTGAGCAGTGAAGTGGCCAAGTTTGCTGACACTAAATTGTTCAGGGTTGTTAAAACAAAAAGGGATTGCGAAGAGCTCCAAAAAGACCTCTCCAAACTGAGTGAATGGGCGGATAAATGGCAAATGCAATTCAATATAAACAAGTGTAAAATGATGCATATTGGAGCAGTACCACACCACTGCCTTCCTTACAGAGGTATCAGTGCCACTTCCCAGAACAGGGCAGGGCAGGGCAGCAGCAAGGCTGGAGCTGTGCAAATTCACCAGCAGAGCCAATCAGATATTCCTGTTGGTGCACCCATGCAGCTTCAACCTAGCTGTCACCCTGCCTCACCCCTGCACTGTCCTGATAAGCAGCAGCAATGCCACTGTCAGGAGGGCAGCAATGTAGCCCTGCCCTCGCCACTACTGAAATTAATACTCATGTTTTACAGGTAAGGAATACTGAAGCTTAGCACAAGAACACTCTTTCCCCCGCCAGTGTATAATGATAATTAGATATAATTTATATTTGCATTAGCTTATGGGGTACTGTAGCTACTTGACTACATTCATCCTATTTCATTTGCTAATGTTATACCACTGGGAGTCAGAAACACTTGCCAATCTATTGCAAATGATCCAGAGATCTACCTTTTGTCTGTTCCTGATCAAGGCCATCTAAGCCAAAGCACATGCTGACTCTTGCTTACTATTAGCCCAAGATATGCATTTCCCTACAAATAAATAAATGTCTGTTACCGCTGACCATGATACCATGTATATACAATATAACTATGAAGAAAATAAATTGCTTATGCTGACTTGCAGTGCAACTCTATGAATTTTTACTGAGAAGTAAATCCAATTGAGTTTAATGGGACTTACTCCAAGGTAAGTGGGCAGGATCACAGGGGAGTAAGCATACACAAAATATTTTAGAGAGTCTTAACTTGGGAACAGATATACTTCTAGCTGGTGTGGAACTTGTCATATATTAACAATAGAGGTAAGCTACTCTGAAGAGCAAAGGGATGGGCAAAGCCACTAAAAGCCATTAATAAAATCAGGCAAAGAAGGAAAAGGTATTTTACATCCCTCTGTAAAAAAACTTCTTATATATATGCAACATTTTGTATTAATATGGCTTTTAAAGTGACCCCTGTGCCCTTATTCCCTGCCCACAGTTTCTACGTCATTTCTGACATTAACAGATGTAGATGTAGATATTTGTGTGCAAAATTCTAGTGTTTTAAAGGTTAAAAAAGCCAGACAAAGAAATTATTATTGACTATGCAATTCAGGCATTCATAGCTGAAATATAATCCCAGTTTAGCAGAATTATTTAACTTTAACTGTGCCCATTATATTCACAATGATATGTTTATTGTACTAAGATTTACAAAATATTTTATTTTCAAAAAAAGAATTTGGCCAGAATCCAATACAGATTTAAGAGTGCTGAAGCCCGCTGATTTCAATTACCTTAAGCATATTTAATTCTGAGCCTCTGAGTACAACTCCAGCTGAAATAAAATATACTGTATATTGTTTCAGAAACTTGGAATATATATTGTTGTGTAATAGTTCCTAGTAGATGTCTACTCAAAATTATTTTCTGACTTGACTTGCTATTAGCAGTCTAGTTATAGTCAAAGCAATTCTCTCTCCTACAAGCTTCCCCCCCAACTGTCTCTCATCTAATTTCTATATCTATGGAATCCCCCCCCCAGGGGGCAGTATTATTGACAGGAAAAAGTAAACAGAAATACTTTCAAAAGTGTTGCCAGGAAACCAATTGAGCACCAACTGAGAAAAAGAAGAATTTTGAGGCTGAAAATGGCTGCAGTTTATACACAGCCAATAGAATAACATCAACATTGCACACACACACACACACACAAAGTAGGCATTAATCTTATTACATTTTTTGCTGATATATAGGCAGGAATGTAAACTAAGAATGCATGTCCTGATAAATTATCTGAACAATGTATTATTTAACTTTTAAATAGTTTTATTTCAATAGACTCTTGGTGTTAACTCTACATTCAAGCATTCTCTTTTAAAGTATTTCAGACATAACAGATGGCTTGCCATTTAATGCTAAAACAACGGCAATAGTTGATTCACAGAATCTCCTGAAATCTGTCACAAAACTGCTATATAGATTCTTCTTTTCACCTTACCTATTTTATTTATTTATTATATTTTATTTGTTAATTTTCCCTCAGGTCACATAGATGTAAGAATATTTCCAGTACAGTATATGTTAATCTCCTGCTGTGTTCTTCTACTGTTATTGTTTGCATAGACATTTTCACAGAAATGACAACAATGGTTATAGCATGCTGCAGTCTTTGGTACTGGTCCCTGTACTTCCCCCTTTAAACTTAGAGAGAAGGAGGCACACCCTGTTCCTTTTTGAGTTGAAGGGTGCTGTGTTTTAACATGCTATCTGTGGACACAATCCACTAGCCACTGTTGCTATGCAACCCCATTTCAGTGGATCTTGTGCAGTACTCTTGAACATGCCCCAAATGAAGTTGCACAGCACCAGAGCTCAGAGAATTGCTTCCTACGTGACCTGAAGTCAGTAGCAACCAAGAGAATGTCTGGTGTCACTTTCTAAATTCTGTCCAGGTGTCTCAGCTCAGAGCACAGCCTTGGCTAGGGGGTCAAATCTCTGAAGAAAACTGCTGTTTATTTTTTCTAGGCAGAATCTTGGGTTAGACCCATCAGCTGAAAGCAAAAAACTCATCTGGAAATTGGATTTCACCTTGTTCCAATGTAAAAATCAGAAATCATTTCAAGGTCTGAATGGAATCAAGCCCAGAATTGTTTGAGACATTGGTGAACCATAATGAAACTTTCCACAAGTTCGGATGGAATTTTTAGGGTTTATAACAGAGCTGGAAGCTAGTAAATTTTTGCCTGGATTTGTTGCCAGTCTTTTGCACAGATCACTGCATTACAAGATACTATACACATTTTCTTTGCAACGATGACAAAAACATCATTTTGAGGGAAACTTTGGAAAAGCAGTAATCATGCTGATTCCCTTTCTGGAATGGGATACATCATTTTCACATGCAGCAATACAAGTAAGTATCATAGCAACAGGGCCAGTACCTAACAATGGCCTCAAAAGTAGGCCATCCTTTAAAAAGTTGATAGGAGAGAAAAGAGTATTGTTTGTCTTGGCTACCTAGTACAAACCCTACACCTGCATTTGATTCAACTCATACTCTGACTCCTCCCTCCCTTTTGAGCCATGGAAGTACAGGAAGTCAGGAAAGGAACAGAGAGAGAACACTTTGTACTAGCAGCCAGACCACTGTTTAACTTTTTCAGCCAAAAAACAAACATGAATATGGAAGGATTTTATGGCTAGATACATCAACAATCTCTGCTATTCTGAAAAACTGTCCTTACAATTGCTCACTTGTTCAAGGCTTTCCACCTGTAGACAACTGAAGCTATTAGTAATATACTTCTTGCTGAATGCTAGCATAAAGGATTTCACAAGTTACCTGACATTTCAGTCTCCCATTGGACATCTGTCTGCCAAGTGCCCAGTGGGATTTCTCTGATATTGTTCTGCTTATCACTTCATTTCAAATAGATGATGAAGTACACGAGTATCATGTTCTTAAACAAGAAAACTTGGGGGAGAAATTTGATTCAGTTTGTATTTAAAGCCGAATCTATCAAATTCTCACATTCTGAAACATCAGAACTGAAACATATATGTCCTTGACATTCATACTTATCCAAATTTTGTTATGCAGTTCTCCAACCAATGGTTACAAAAGTGCATGTATTAGGGGAAAGTGTGCACAAAATGTATGAGTGAAAATACCATACAAAATGCATTATATTAAGAGAAATTGCTTGCAAAATGTGTATTGACTAATGTGAGTTTTCACATTAAAATGTGTTTATTAGGAGAAATTCACACTAAAATATTGATTTTTTTATGAGGATTTTAAAAAATATTGCAAACTGATGTGGAAATGCGGAGAACTGAATTTAAATTGGAAAAATCAGAAACTGAGAGAACTGATATGAACAGATCCTTCCATCTCTAGTGACAACCAAACGTTCTAAAACACAAGTAAGAATCAGCAAGATAAACCACACAGGAAAGAGACAGATCCTGTTCACATGTACCGTATATTCCGGCGTATAAGACGACTGGGCGTATAAGACGACCCCCAACTTTTCCAGTTAAAATATAGAGTTTGGGATATACTCGCCGTATAAACTATATAAGTCTTATATAAGGTAGTTTACTATGCTCCTAAATCCAGGGATTATCACGTGGCCCAGAACATCGCCCCACTGAGGAGGGGAGATTTCGATTGATCTTCTCAGCGCCCCCCTCCCCAAGTCTTTTCCCTCCAGATTCTGGCTGGAAACCCCACTTGGGACTTCCCCGTCCCCTTCTCTCCAACCCGCCTCACCTCTCTCTCTCTCTTTCTGTCCCTTCACCCAAGTGGACAAGCGTGGCTGGGGGCTCACCAGGTCCTCCTGGGCGCGGAGGAGAAAGGCCAGCTTCCCCGCGCGGATGGGGCGGGCTGGACAGAGGCGGAGGTGAAACTTTGCCTCCTATTTCAGGCTGCTCCGGGTTGAAGGAGGAACCTCGCGGTAAGATGGCTTTGCTCCCTCCACGCATCAGCCTCCAAGGATCGTGCAGAAGGCAAGACGGCGAGGAGATCATGCGCTGGAGGACCCAGACGCTCCTTCCCAGATTTCCTGCCTCTCTAGGAATCAATCTCTATAATTTAACCCTTAGAAAGCCAGGCACGAATCCAAGGCGGCCGCGCTTGCTGTTTTAAAAGGTTGTTGTTATTCCTGGGGAACTCCCTTGGGGGGGGGATTCTTCCTGACCCGGGTCGCTAATTTTTCCTGTTTTTCGTCTAACGACCATCAGAGAGACCGCGGCTGCGGTTCTCTCTATTCCCAGCGGGAGCTTGCGGCTGCAGCTCCCGCCGTTACCCCCCGTTTGCCCAAGTTCTCCCCGGGAGCCTTTTGTGGCTTCTCCCTCCTGTATCTGGCCGTTTCGAGTCAATTCGTCTCAGGCTCTGCCGAGGCTTCCCTCCTCATGGCAGTAATGCCGTTTCGAGTCAATTTCATCTCAGGCTCTGCCGAGGCTTCCCTCCTCAGGGCAGTAACTTCTTGAGACTCGCTGCGTTGCCTTCCTCGCCGCGACGGTCTCTCTGGACGGCGGCTGCGACTGCTTCCACTCCCGCTGCAGCTTTTTTTTTTACTTAATTTTCCCGCTCTTTTTCAGCACCCGGCGTATAAGACGACCCCCGACTTTGGAGAAGATTTTCCGGGGTTAAAAAGTCGTCTTATACGCCGGAATATACGGTAATAATGCTAAGCCAAATAATGGCTTTGCAAGAAGGTTCCCAGAGTGGAAATCATGGATGCATTGATCCTCCCCAGTCTACTGCTGCCCTGAGCCATGATTTGGCTTAGCATATTGTCTGAACCCTGGCTCATGGTTTAGCTCTCTTCACACAAACCACAAGCTGTAGCCAAGGTTTGTCTTATTTTTTAACAGCCTGTGGTTTGTCTGGGAGAGCTAATTCATGAGTCCAGGTCCAGATGACATGCTAAGCCAAACTATGGCTTAGCTCAGTGCAGCAGCAGAATTGACTAGGGAGGAGCAAAGTAGAGGCATTCTCCTCTCTAGGAGCCTGCATGTTTGTTTGTTCACACTAAGCTTAGTGTGAAATGTGAACAAGGACACTAAGCTATGCACATGTAAAAGTATTTGCATAGCGAATCTAGTTAATATTTTAAATAATATACATTATGTTTTCAAATATGACAAAATCATTTTATTACTTGTTCTCTTTTTTAGAATAGAATGCATCATTTCAACATGCAGCATTGTAAGGAAGTATCATCAGAGCTAACAGAGCTAACACATTCCAAAGGTGGCTTCAAAAGCAGGCTAGTATTTAAAAAGCTGTAAGCAGAGGAAAAACTGTTGTTTGTCTTGTATAAGTACAAAAATAGATAATGATAAGCTATGAAGAGCACCGTAAGCACACATCCGTGCCCATTGTGCTGGTAAGTGGCTTCCATGCAGAAGGTTCTGGATAGCAATGGTAGTAAATTTTGGAAACTAGAGAGGTTCAGATATTAATTCTCTAGTTCAGAAATCCCCAAGCCATTATGAGCTCAACTCAACCCATCCTCCGGATTTTGGCTTGGCTCATAATAGATTGGTGCCAGCCCTCTCAGCTGCCAGTTTCCCTTCTTCTCCCACTTCTCAAACTTAGCAAGTTGTGAAGGGTGGGGAGGAGGGGAAATGGCAGGCAGGAGGACTTGTTAAAGCTGAGAGCTCATCCTGGCTCCCTGAAATGAATGCCTCTCCGCATGCCTGAAACCTTCATTGCTGACGGGCACCCCTGACTAGGAGGAATAAAAAAATAAATTACAGGTAACGTGACAATTACAATACATTTATATATCACTGAGGGAATTCTCTCAGAAATGGGCAAGCTTTGATTTTAAATTCCTCATGCAGGTATGTGCGTGGATACAGAAGAGTATAAAGAAAGTTTAGTATAAACAAGATTGCACCTGTCGTAACCAGACAGCCATCTTCATAACCAAGGATGCACTTTTTCCAGCAGCTGTGCTAGCGATCATGAAAATGGCATATAAGTCGCATGTTATATTTATTATTTATTTATTTATTTATTAAATTTCTATACCGCCCCATAGCCGAAGCTCTCTGGGCGGCTCACAACAAGCAAGACAGCAAAATACAATTAAAACCATTTATAGAACAATTTAAACATACTAAAATACAAATATACTAGCATACTAAGATGCTAAAAATAAGTTGAGATGTTAAAATGTTAAAATTAAAATTATTAAATTTATTAAAATGCCTGGGAGAAAAGGAATGTTTTAACCTGGAGTCGAAAAGATAATAATGTTGGCGCCAGGCGTACCTCCACAGGGAGATCGTTCCATAATTCGGGGGCCACCACTGAGAAAGCCCTTTTTCTGGTTACCATCCTCTGGGCTTCCCTCTCAGTAGGCACCCGGAGGAGGGCCTTCAATGTTGAACGAAGTGTATGGGTAGGTTCATATCGGGAGAGACATTCCATCAGGTATTGTGGTCCCAGGCCGTGTAAGGCTTTATAGGTTAAAACCTATATTGAGAGGTAAGCCCCAGTACTGGTCTCATATGGGCCTAACAGTCACAACTCTCTGAGGGCTTGTCCACACAGAGTATTCTCGCACTCCCATTGGGGAAACCCCAGGAAGTATCTGGGTGGAAGGTGGGTAACTTGTCCTCACAATACTCCTTTACTCAGTGTGGAAAGCTGCTTTGAAAATAGGTTTAACTGTCTCAGGAACACAGGAAGGTGCCTTGAACGGCAGAGCTGGTCCGTCCAGCTCGGTATTGTCTATACTGACGGATATTGGCCTTCCAGAGTTTTAAAGGGGTCTATTTTCCAGCCCTACTTGAAGATACCAGGCACTGAACCTGGGACCTTTTGTGTACAGAGCATGTGCTCTGCCACAGAACTATGGGTGTACCCTCCATAGCTTACCCCATGGAACATAGCTTGGAAAAGGCCAACAAAGCTACAGTTGCCAGGAAAGCGTAGGAAAAAACCATGACAGTACGTTGCAAAGCTGTATGTTCCCATATGGCTTCCTTGCAATATCACTCACCAAGCAACCGGGGTTCCAGTCCCCTCCAGGGTGCATGCTCGCTCTTCGGGGTTAAACATGGCGGGGAAGATGCTGAGAGTGGCACTGGCATGAACAATGGAGCGGCCCCTGTAAACCATAGCTGTGTCCACTCCAAAGGCTCCCACAATCAGATCTGGGTAGCCATTTCCATCCAAGTCCTTAGCCCCACGCATGGCAAAGCCAAAGAAGTCAGAGGTCTGGCCAGCTGGCCAGTGGCCCTGCAACACCTGAGAAGGCTTGGGGTGCAGTCCATTATGTAGGCCATTGTAGACATAGACCACGCCTTGTTGGGCCTGGCCGCCAAAGGGTGCCCCAATGGCCACATCATTGTAGCCATCCTGGTTGAGGTCCCCCAGTGGGGCAATAGCGCTGCCAAAGCGGCCAAATTCTTGGTGGCCGGTCAGTATGGCCGAGGCAACAGACTCCATGCCGTACAACTTTTGCAGGAAGATGTAGACCCTGCCCACTTCCTGCACGCGGCCATCTTCCGTTTTCTCCATAAACAAGGGGGTGCCGATCAGCAGGTCGTCTAGGCTGTCACCGTTGATATCAGTGGCAGCCACGGCGTACCCAAAATAGGCAGCCATCTGCTCTCCAGAAAACTTTCCTCCCAGAGTCATATAGCTAGTGCTTACATGGTCAGTGGAAGGATGCAGGAGTGTGAACAAGCTCATGGATATATATATAAATTATTATTGATGTTGTTTTACATATATGATAAAAAACTGTACTCTAAGGGTGAAACTGCATATGGATGGGCAATTTGAAAATCCTTCTAAAAAGCAGTCATAGAAAGCTGAATCTGGGAGTGGAGAACTGCTTAAACTTTTCTCTGCTCAAAGTAAACCCCCCCCCAGCTTTGGGCTTTTTATCTGTGGGGGGGGGAGAAGGAACAGGGACTTTGTATCTTTGCTTTCATAGGAAGAAAAGCAGCTTTCGGGGAAGATTTTTTATTTAGCAAATGGGTCAAAAAGGAAAGGATTAAACTACCTATCCCCTGCTGGCCTGCTGGAAGTCACTCATGGCTGCTTTGCATTAAGAAATCTGCAGGGAAAAACTATAATGAAGCTACACGGAATATGTCGATTAGCCCTTAAGAAAACTGTGTGCAGGGTTGTGGCCTTGAGGCATAAGCCACATTGTTTTGCACCTGAGTTAGCATTCCATCTACTATTGCATTAAATGCCAGTGTATCCATTCAAAGGACAATGACAATATATCTTCATTTGGGACTCACACGAAAGTTCTGATTTTGTAAGCATATATGTATATGTGGCAAGCTTATTTTGTGCCCGTATGCTAAAGTAAAAATAAAGAGATTCATCATAGTAATAAAGTTAAGTTTGCACATAAAACACGGTATTTCAGGAGCAAGACTCTTTTGAACAAGTTGCCTTAAAGAACTAGGAAAAGACAAGAAAGAGGAACAGCTATCTCCAGCTTTCTCAGCACCTACAACATGGTCCGACATGGCTACAAAAATGAATTTATGCCAGTAATTCACATAAATAGTGTGTCAAAACCCCTAGTGAGCATCACGAGCCTTGAAGTTGTTGAGCTGCCAGTTAAGCTGTTTTTGATTTGGCTGTGCTGATTGGGACTGATGGGAGTTATTGTCCAAAACATCTGGAAGGGACCAGGTTGGTGAAGGCTACTTTTCATGGGTTCCCTTACTAACATGTCTGGGAAGCACACAGGAACTGTATCTGAGAATCTATTGAAGTGGTTCCTGTGGGGGTCGGGCGGGCAGATGAGAAAGGATGAAGGGAAAATTGAACTTACAATGGAAAGCTTTATCATAACTTTCAACTACAGAGAAATGTGGGACTCTCCAAAGGAGGCTTTTCAATCTAAATTCCATTTGCCTTTCAACCTGCTAATTGTGTTTCAAGTACCTCTGTGACATGCCAGAAGCAGTAATAAATTTAAAATAAATTATGATAATAATACAGGCTTGGCTTTGTGGGGTCTCCATCTCTGGTGGGTGGCACCTAAATATACAGCCATCTAAAGTGCCAGCAGCCACTTTGTGGTTTGATTTTGAATCAGTGTGTAGTTTGACTTGGCTTTCAAATAGGTCTAAAAATGGTTAGGGTGGGGCACAAGAACACAGAGCTGCCTTATTCCTGTGGGAAGGCCTTTTTTTTTTTTTTTGGTTGTTTCACCCCTTTCCTCGACCATGGCTAGCTTTTCCTTTTACATGTTAAAACAAGATCAAGGGATAGACACCCACCTCCAACCCTTTGAAATTTCTGGGTATGTGTGTGTGGTCCTTCTGCAAGCATAATTTTATAGTTAAAATGGAACCTAAAACATGACTTGGAGCGTTCCCAAACATGCCGAGGGTTTTGGAAAAAGCCTGTTCATGAATTATGCTTTCCCTTCCCCCACAATCAATAGGAGATTTTGAAAGTTCAAAGTTCTTTAGAGCTACAAGGACTGGAAAGCATAAAATCAACCTCACTGGCCCCTTGTCATTATCTGATTTGCCACAGAACTTATTCAATGGGATACATGTTACTTCCATTTTTATAGTCACTAATATCATCTACATGTAATAAGATGTGACCGTCACTACTATTGAGAGGCATAACACTGATAATTAGTGAAGCAAAGTTGATTTTCAAACATGTTAACATTGTGTCAGGTGATCTCTTCACCCACCAGAGATAAGAACATAATTGCAGACTGAATGATGGGCTGTTATAAACATCACCTTGATAATCTGCCCAAGGAAAGAAAATAGTCCAACCCTGTAGTTCAGTGGCCTCTTACATATAAGGGACCAGGCGACAACATAAAGTAATATTTTGTGCCCAAACACATCAAGAGAGTATGTCATAGAAAGTCAGCTGACATACTGTTATTGTAAAGTAGATGTATCTGCAATGCTTTCATCAAACAAACCACTGAAATGAGTGCAAGCCCTAAACACTTCAGCAATGCAGTTGGGTATAAATGATAATGTTTTTCACTAATTGAAGGTGGCATAATGATAGAGGCATTATTGCCCACAGTCTGCATACCCAACCCTAACTTTTATCTCTGAGAATTCTAATGATATGGTGGTGACCAGGGCTTTTTGTGTGTGACAGTGCTCACCAGTATGGAGTGCTGGCACCTTTTTTTTTCTTTTCTGCCCATAGGAACCATTTTGTGCTGACACCCAGGGCACTTTTATCAATATATGAGTACCGGGGCCTTACTTTTTTATTACCAAAAAAGCACTGCTGGTGACTAACTTTCATATCCTCCCCACTTCTCCAAAACATAAATCTGCTCATGTAAGTGATCAGCTTATGTGTACAAGGTGACTAACTCACGCATAATTGCCCCTTCTCTGTCATGCACTAGAAAATCTCAATTTGAAACAAGACACATGAGCAACTTTTAAAAAAAACTACTGTACAGCTGGAATCAACTTTCTCACCACAGGATATTGTAGTGCTTCTAAAGTCTGCGAAAATAGGGTATGTTTGACCAAAGGCAACAGAGGGACAATATGTGTACAGTATGATGTAGCACCTTCAGCTTGAAAACAATTGCCTGTCTCCAGCCTCTGTTGGCTTGAACCAGGGCTGTGGAGTCGGTATATCAAACCTTCGACTCCGACTCCTCTATTTTTCTATTGTCCGACTCTGACTCCGACTCTGTCTCCTTCATAAATGGCAAATGTATATTAATTTTTCTACTGTCTGACTCTGACTCCTTCATAAATGGCAAGTGTATATTAATGTATTAATATTAATAAATATAAAATATTAATTTTATTTTGAAGCCGGAGTCAGTACATTTCTACCAACTCCGACTCCACTCACAATTGCTTCCGACTCTGACTCCATCCAAAATTGCTTACGACTCCGACTCCACAGCCCTGGGTTGAACACATTCAAGTTTTCTAAGAGAGTGCGACAGACTAACTATGCATATTTAAAAGGTTGAGTCAAAGGTGAAGGCCTTAGAAAATGATCCAGAATCTATCTATCTATCTATCTATCTATCTATCTATCTATCTATCTATCTATCTATCTATCTATCTATCTATCTATCTATCTATCTATCTATCTATCTATCTATCTATCTATCTATCTATCTATCTATCTATCTATCTATCTATCTACTTAAAATATAAGATTGTATCTTCTGTACGGCTCATAGGTTGTAAATAATTGTGCTAATAGCAACAGTGACTAACTAACAAAGGGACCTGTCCTTCAGCTCTGCTGGCTAAGGACCATACAATACAGTGGAAGTCGCATTGCACTGATGGAAGATGAGATGCACCACTGCCATGAGAAGAATGACAGCAGAACATTTCAGATAAATTGGTAGAATGGCCCAAATGAGATAACATTGAGGGCAGAATGGGGGTGGTATAGGGCACATAATATCTAGATAAATCGACCACAATCATGCCCCCATCAACAGGAGAACTTTGCACCAGCCCTGGACCTGATGCAAGATTTTTTTCTTTTAAAAGCAGCAGCCTCACAACAATAACCGCCCTGCTCACACTGCCATGACAGAGCATAGGATATGGAGACTACAACTAAGATGACAGGGCACACAGCATCAGGTTAAATGTCTGACTTCATGTGGTGCATGCTTAGAGCTCACAAGGAAGAACTCTGGTGAGGGGAAACAGGGGAAAGGTACTTTGCACAAAACAGCTTGTCTCCAGAATACATGTCTTCCTAGAACCCCTACAGCTGGAATGGGGAAACTGCACCCCTCCTCAGATGTTGTTTTATAATCCCCATAATTTCTGACCATAGGCTATGCTGTGTGGGGCTATTAGGGGTTAGAGTCCAACAATACTTGGAGGGCTACAGGTTCCCCATCCCTGTCATACAGGTTATTTTGCTTCAGGACTCCAAATACCCATCAGTAATTTGTATTCCACTCCAACAACTGAGGGTACCAGGATTAAAAACATCCCAAACCACTAAACAATAGAGGAAGCAACATTTGCTGCAAAGTATAAATGCTGTATCTTTCTCATATTTCCCCCAACCTCTCTGCCATATGCAAATACTATGTGCTGTTCAGAGCTTGGAATAGTTACTTTTTTGAACTACAACTCCCATCAGCCCAATCCAGTGGCCATGCTGGCTGGGGATGATGGGAGTTGTAGTTCAAAAAAGTAACTTTTCCAAGCTCTGGTGCTGTTTGAACTATGTTGCTGTGACACTCTTCTTCCACCAAAAGCAGGAAGCAGCGACTCTCAACCAGGGGAGGCACTCACCCCCAAATGGGAGATAACCTCTCTGTTGGCAAAGGCTAGACACTTCATTCCAACCACTGCCACTGCTAGCCAAACACATGAGCACTTTTGTTTTGCCTTCTCTCTCGCTCCCTTCCAGCCACTTGCTATGTGTGGTTCCCCTTGCTCTTTGCAGGGCTCTCTTCCACAGGTACAGGATCCATTCTATACCCTGTTCCATGCAAAAAAACGAGGGAAGTCATCCCTATAACCAACAACACTGAGCAGGATGCTTCCAGTTGTTCATAGGGTTGTCAATCCTATTTGCTGCAGGCAGGCAGGCAGGCTCCTACCCCCTAACAAGCTCAGTGACATAAAGTTATGTGACAGGTATAGCATCCCTACCACTATGTTGATACCATAAGGGACAGCGTACCTGCTACCCTGCAGTTGGTTAACTGTCCAAGGCACAGAGGCTTTGTTGGCTGTCCTATACATGTAGCTTTCTGTTTCATGATCCACTCCATCCCTACTGATGTTCAATGACGATAATTACTTTGCCACCTCTGTTGTTTCTCTGTTGCTAGGATGCTCTTACCTACAGCATAGTATGATCCTGGCCTCAGGGTGGGACTTTGAGGGGTTGGGCTGGGAGCTTGATGAGATCAGGCCCATCCGCAGTTTGCTCATTCAGGTGACAGGGAAGGCCTCAGGGCACACAAGTGGGATGGGTGCTGCTGTCAGGGTGTATAATGCAGTCAGCCAGCAGTAGGAGAGAGGGGGTGGGATGTGGAAGGGCAGGGGCAATGAGGCATTTTAGGGTGTTATAGTAGAACAAGTCTGGACTGAAGAGCGAGACCAGAACACATCAGAGTTCAGGTAGACCTTGTTGTTCAAATAAAATTCCATTGAGACGGGAAGCCCTCAAGTACTTCTTTGTGTCTAGAAGGAGCCAATGGCCAGCCCAACTGGAACCAGTCTGGAAGATTCTTCACTGAGAAGCTGCAGTGCCACCTCTCACAAAATGGGGCCGTGGTCTGACGTACCTGACACTTAGTGACACAGCTTAGTGACACAGCTTGCCTTTTTGCATGTCCTGACTCCTCCCTTTGGCTGCTTGGCAAAAACATCTTTCCCTTCTTGGGTGGGTTTTAGACATTTGTCCCAAGGAGGGATATATCTGCTTCTCTGAAAGCCTCCTGCTGAGGGAGCTATGTGGGTTCTGTGTTGTGCAGGCTCTTCTTCATTCCCTTTGTGAGTTGTGATTCAGAATGGTTCTTGTGAGAAGCAGGAGGGGATGCTGGCCACTTAGAATGTGAGCTGTTGTGGCTGCGAGAGAACAATACTATGCAGACTAAGAACAGGAGAATGCATTACTGTTTTGGACTGGCTGTGTGGGCACCCATAAGCCTGCCCCACTCCCTTTATAAATGCAATGTGTCCTGATATGCTAACTCATGTGACTTGATTGGCTAGTGTTGCCAATCAAGAGGAAAGAAAGCAGGGGGAAGCAAAACCACCAGGTTGCAAGGTCCTGGTGCCCAGGCAAATACTCATTTTTAAAAATGTTGTTTTAAAACATGGAGACGGGTGGGCAAGACTTGTCCATAGCAACATTTCATTATTTGCCACGCTACAGGAGATGGACAGAAAAAACTCTAGGAGTCTCTGCAAGTGGAAACTCTACTTGGAAATGTGTATGGGGGACAGGAAAGACTGTCAGCGGCTACCTTTTTGATTTGGGGGGTAAATTATCTTTGGTAGGGCAGTGCCCCAGATGCCCTAATGGAAAAACCACCTGTGTTCTACCTATGCTTATATCCCTAAAAACACTTTTTATACGTTTTTTCCTTCCTGGTTGGTCATTGGACTTAACTCCCAATGGCAGAAAATGGCTTAAAATAGTTTTGGGGAGAGCAGCACAGCCAGGGCAAGGTTTTAGTTCCTCTGCCTGCTCAAAGTGCATTTTAAATCCCCCCTCTATTCCCTGCTTTATAGTGATTCAGCAAAACCCTGCTTCAGTTGTCTCATACCATACGGACATAAGAAGAGCCCTGGCTGGATCACACCAAAGGCCTATCTAGTCCAACTTTCTGTCCCTACGGTGGTCAACCAGATGCCTATGAGAAGCCCACAAGCAGGACAAGAGTACAACAACACTCTCTAGCTTGTGTTCCCCCAGTAACTGGTATTCAGAAGCATACTGTCTCTGAAACTAGAGGTAATATATACCTGTCGATAGCCTTATCCTCCAGTAGGGATGGAATGATCTGTCAATTGAGATTCTCTCAGTTTCTCGTTTTTCTAATCTTGAATTTGGTTCTCATAATTTCTGCAGCAATTTGTGATTTTTAAAAAAATCCTCATGAAAATTCATCAGCATTTTAGTGTACTTCTCTAATAAATACAATTTTGTATGCAGTTTTAACTAACATACATATATTTTGCCAGCAATTTATTCTAATATAATGCATTTTTGTATGTTATTTTCAACAATATATTCATGTCATGCACATTTTCACCTAATATATGCTTTTTTGTAAACACTGCTTGGTTGGAGAATTGCAAAATTCAGATAAGAACAGATTTCAAAGGATGGCTGTGTTTCAGTTGTTCTGGAAAGTGAGAATTTGATAAATTCAGCTTGACCTGTTAAATGAATCAAATTTCTCCCTCATCCCTATATTCCAAGAATTTGTCTAATCTACCTTTAAAGTCATCCAAATTGGTGGACATCACTACATCTTGGGGTAGCAGATTCCATAGTTTAACTATGTACTGTGTGAAGTACATATTTTTGTCTGTCCTGAAACTCCTACTATTCAGCTTCATTGATAACCACAGGATCTAGTATTATGACAGAGGAAAAATTCCACACATGGAATAATTTTATGGACCTCTGTTGTGCCCCCCTTGCCTTTTTTTTCTAAATTAGAATGTCCCAAAAGTTTAAGTTGATCCAGCTCCTTGGTCATTTGGGTTGCCCCTTTCTGCAACTGTTCTGTGGCTACTTTCAGCCTTAAGGAACAATATATTTCCATGTGATAAACACTCCTAAATGCCTCAAGCGTTAGCTTATTTACCCATCAACAAACGCATATATGAGGGCAGATCAGAGTACTATTTCTTTCAAAACACGGTCTCAAATCCCTAAACCTGAATTCAAAGGGACACTATTTGAATTAAGGATCAGATTGCAAATCTGATTGCTGGTTCAGGGGCCAAGTTTATACTCCCCCTTCCAAGACACACAAAGCGCAATGACCATATAAATCACACTGGTGAAAGAAATGTTTTTTAAAAGCCAGCAAGCAGGGGGGAAAGCTTGCTCTATGCATCTTAGAAGCTTGTAGCTGCCAGATCTCTTTTGGGGACGACAATATCTAGTTAGAATATCTTTCATACAGCCCGATAAGTGGGAGGTGGAGGGGGGGGCGGGAAAAAAGAGAAGCTTTTGTAAGTTTTTATCAGATGACTTTAATTAGTTGACCCAGATATCATATTTGGTGATTTTGTGCTGATCCTTCAGTTTGACGGATCAGTTACAGTTCACTGTAAGTTCCAACTGTATTTCCATGCATTGTGTTAAGGCCTGACTCAAAAGCTAACTAAAATATGTAACTTGTCCCTCGGGTCCTCCTCCGTGCCTGACGACTGGAAAGTGGCAAATGTAACGCCAATCTTCAAAAAGGGATCCAGAGGGGATCCCGGAAATTACAGGCCAGTTAGCTTAACTTCTGTCCCTGGAAAACTGGTAGAAAGTAGTATTAAAGCTAGATTAACTAAGCACATAGAAGAACAAGCCTTGCTGAAGCAGAGCCAGCATGGCTTCTGCAAGGGAAAGTCCTGTCTCAGTAACCTATTAGAATTCTTTGAGAGTGTCAACAAGCATATAGATAGAGGTGATCCAGTGGACATAGTGTACTTAGACTTTCAAAAAGCGTTTGACAAGGTACCTCACCAAAGGCTTCTGAGGAAGCTTAGCAGTCATGGAATAAGAGGAGAGGTCCTCTTGTGGATAAGGAATTGGTTAAGAAGCAGAAAGCAGAGAGTAGGAATAAACGGACAGTTCTCCCAATGGAGGGCTGTAGAAAGTGGAGTCCCTCAAGGATCGGTATTGGGACCTGTACTTTTCAACTTGTTCATTAATGACCTAGAATTAGGAGTGAGCAGTGAAGTGGCCACGTTTGCTGATGACACTAAATTGTTCAGGGTTGTTAAAACAAAAAGGGATTGCGAAGAGCTCCAAAAAGACCTCTCCAAACTGAGTGAATGGGCAGAAAAATGGCAAATGCAATTCAATATAAACAAGTGTAAAATTATGCATATTGGAGCAAAAAATCTGAATTTCACATATATGCTCATGGGGTCTGAACTGGCGGTGACTGACCAGGAGAGAGACCTCGGGGTTGTAGTGGACAGCACGATGAAAATGTCGACCCAGTGTGCGGCAGCTGTGAAAAAGGCAAATTCCATGCTAGCAATAATTAGGAAAGGTATTGAAAATAAAACAGCCGACATCATAATGCCGTTGTATAAATCTATGGTGCGGCCGCATTTGGAATACTGCGTACAGTTCTGGTCGCCTCATCTCAAAAAGGATATTATAGAGTTGGAAAAGGTTCAGAAGAGGGCAACCAGAATGATCAAGGGGATGGAGCGACTCCCTTACGAGGAAAGGTTGCAGCATTTGGGGCTTTTTAGTTTAGAGAAAAGGCGGGTCAGAGGAGACATGATAGAAGTGTATAAAATTATGCCTGGCATTGAGAAAGTGGATAGAGAAAAGTTCTTCTCCCTCTCTCATAATACTAGAACTCGTGGACATTCAAAGAAGCTGAATGTTGGAAGATTCAGGACAGACAAAAGGAAGTACTTCTTTACTCAGTGCATAGTTAAACTATGGAATTTGCTCCCACAAGATGCAGTAATGGCCACCAGCTTGGATGGCTTTAAAAGAAGATTAGACAAATTCATGGAGGACAGGGCTATCAATGGCTACTAGCCATGATGGCTGTGCTCTGCCACCCTAGTCAGAGGCAGCATGCTTCTGAAAACCAGTTGCCGGAAGCCTCAGGAGGGGAGAGTGTTCTTGCACTCGGGTCCTGCTTGCGGGCTTCCCCCAGGCACCTGGTTGGCCACTGTGAGAACAGGATGCTGGACTAGATGGGCCACTGGCCTGATCCAGCAGGCTCTTCTTATGTTCTTAACAGAAACTTCTTCAGTTGAAAACATTTTTCTTCAGAATTGAATGCACCTTACCAAATGTGTAAGTGCTGCATCTCTAATGCATACAGCATTAGAATATTTTTCCCTGCTGAGGGACTAGGAGATACTAGGGCTGTGACCTCAAAACCTTATGAGAAATGCAACAACACATGGTTCTAATTTTATCTTCGACCCTGCCCTCATGCTGGCATGTATGTTTACATTATGGTTCACCTGTTGACCTTTTGCTCACGCTTAACATATTAGCCAACATATTTCAGTCCCAATCAGGGCTGTATGTAACAATTAGCTTTTACGTGACTTGTCCTTTACTCAAATCCTGCACATACAAGGCAGCAAGAAGCTATTTAGTGATTCTGTAACTTGGAAGCAGCAGCATAAAAGGATGTACCTCTGAACAAAAACAATATGCAATTGTCTATGGCTGAATGGAATAAATCGATATCAAACAAAAACAATATCACCAGGTTATTTGAAAGCAGCATGAAGCGTTGAAGCTAATATTACGCATGCATTTTAAAATTATTGAGTCATCACTCAGGAACCTCCTGCCACTTACAGTGAAGTTATATTACTACTGTCTACAAATTATGCTTTTCCCACTTTAAATGTCACCTCATTCTTCCCTCACTACTGAAGGAGAAAACAGTTCCTCACTAACCTGTATATACATAAAGCTGCTTTATACCATCAGGCCATTGGTCTATCTAGCTTAGTATTGTCTACTCTGACTGGCAGCAGCTCTCCAAGTTTCCAGTGAGAGATGCTTCTCTGTCCTGCTAACTCAGATCTCTTAACTGGAGATAGCTAGCACCTTTTTTATGAAAGCATGTGTTCTACCACTGAGTATGTTCCCATATACTCTGCTTGCTGGATGCATGCTACCTGTGACTAGAATCCCTTAGTATCCCATGTATCCTTCTTGAAGTTATGTAATTTTAAATGGTGTGCCATGCATTGTGGCGTATTTGCTCCATGTTCTGCTCTAGAACACGGTGAACATGATTACAGAAAGGGACACACACACACACACCTCTTTCCCCACTGCTTCTGTACTGTTTTCTCATGATTGGTTTTGACAGTGCATATGTCTAGCTTCAACCCACTGCCCAATCATACACCACAGGGCTTCTGCTTTTTGAAATCTGCTTTTCTAGTGGTAGCTGCTACAGTGGTCTCTGCCTTCATTCCTTGAGTTCATCCTCTTTAATACATCTGCCCACAGTCTCCTGATTGTCTTGCCCCAAATTTGAAAGGATTAGCCTCTCATAACGGTTGGAGAATGCTTCTGGAAGCTTTAAAAAGAAAGGGGTCTCCCCACACACACACACACACTGGGAGGCATCTGAGATACAGCTGGGATCTCAAGAAACAGCTATGGTCCAGGGTTTGCTTTTGAATGCAATGATTATTTCAGAGTGATATAATGTGTACCTTCTTCTTCTTAAAACAAACAAACAAACTTTTGGGAAGGGGGTTTGTGTGGGTGGCAGTGACCAGTCAGTCAGTCTGCAGCACATTTATGAAGTCTGAAAAGCTGCTTCCCCTCCCCTCATGCAAGCTATTCTCCACAGCACATGGGCCATCTTTCCCTTTAAAAACACCTTTGTTACTATCCACAGGACAGCTGCTGCCTGCTTTCCAAAGGTCCTCAAAATGCAGTTTTTGATCTTATTCTGACCCTCACCTTTTCTTGCTGGCTTCAGGGCTGGTGGACATAAAAAGCAGTTGAGAAGTACTATTTTTTTAATAATGCTATGCTGAAACCTATCCATTTTCTCAAAACATTTCTTTCCCGTGAATGATGATTTCATTTTTCTGCTTCATTATCAAGGCACTTCAGAATTTTTTACATTTGGTGGGTATGGGATAAAGCTTAACTTATTGTTGTGAGGTGCTCAAGGGTGGTAGGTATGCTTTGTATTTCCATTAAACATTGTAGGTATGTCTATTCTTGGCACTATATTTGGGTGGGATTCAATCACATACTGGCAAATTCAGGTTGCACCATTAAAGTTGATTTAGAGCTTTTCTGCAACAACTGTGCTACTCCCCCACTGCCAAAATTTGACTTTTTGCTATCAGGAAAGTGAAGGGGAGCTGCACTAGAAAGTGTGAGATAACACTTGTTTTTGATGCAACATAATCTAACCTCCAGCAAACAAATCAGAGTGAATAGCCAACATCGTCTAATCTCCCTACAAATAAATCAGGATGAATATTCAATAATCAGGTCATCTGGAAGTGACCCAAGTGACTGAGATCAGTGTGCTCGATTATTTTGTTTTTATGGGAAATCCTTCTCTTTTCCTTTAAGCTTCTCCCCACAGAGATTTCTTTAAAAGTAAAAAGACTGCACTTAACACCCACCCCCAATCCACTAAGCTTGTCATATGCAGAGCAGGCAGCTTCCCCATTTTCCCATGCTTACTGGAAAGCCCAACTGAAGACATCATCATCATCATAAATAATTAATTAATTATTCAATGTCCACATATGTCCCAAGGTGATGAACAAACTATAATTAAAACCGCTTTAAAAAGTTACAAAAGATAACAGAATGTAAGTTTTTTAAAAATACAAAATGGATACCCATGGCAGAGACTGTTTCATCCACCTGGAGAGTTTGATGGAACAAAAATGTCTTCAGTTGTTTCTGGAAAGTGCAGATTGTGGGCCCTTGTCATATCTCAATAGGAACAGTATTTCACAGAACAAGGGCAGCCATGCTAAAAGCCCCACTGCAAGTTACTATGGAGCCAGCCTCTGATATCTTAGGAATGAAGTGACCTATGTGGTATATAAAGAATAAGCTGGGATTTGAAGGAAATGTGGGCACCCAGGAAGGCTACAGAGTGCAGACCACTAAAAACATTATTGGAAGGAAGGAAGGAAGGAAGGAAGGAAGGAAGGAAGGAAGGAAGGAAGGAAGGAAGGAAGGAAGGAAGGAAGCCTCACATAATCTCTTGGTCACTTTGAAAGTTGAATCTTTTTTGGATATATTCATAGGGTTTTCATGGTAAGGTAAGAACAATCAAAACCCTGCATCCCATTTATGAGTATTTCACTTAAGTTTTCTCTCCGTTATAACTGTTGAAAGCAATGCCTGATGCAGGCACTGAAAAGTAGCAATTCACAGTGCAGCACCCAGCAGGATCACCCCCCCCCAGCTGCTCTTGGCACCACTATACCATGTCTTAAACTGCCTACTTTTTCTGAGAGGTGTCAGCCTGTCATATACTTCTATTTCAGCCTAGAACCAGATGTGTCAAGGGCACAATGCAATTAGAAGCTAGCTCATTATGGACAATGACTACAGCAAACCACTTGGTTGGAGAGTGGAGAGAAGAGGAAGGAAACAGATTGTGGTTGCTAACAATTGCTCAGCATACTACCCTGACTCACTTCCAAATTAAACCCTAATATGAATGAAGAGTGTATCTTGCAGTGACTTGGAAACCACAAAGTACACCCTCTCCTCCCACAGAATCTGAAAAATGGTGTCTGTGTACAGATCGTAGCCTTTCAGAGATGGAGGCAGCACTGGAGAACCGTCACTGCCCATAGTACACACATTCATTTTCAATTTCTCTCTGGTCAAATCGGTTCTGCGGGTTTTTGTAAAGCTTCAAACTAAACTCTGAAAAAGCTGAAATAATCCCACAGAAGCATGATCAGCACTACTGTGGCACACATATATGTTTTAGCTTGATTGTCATAAGTGACTATTGAATTGTGCCTCTGTTAGATAACTATTTCCTCCCCTCCCCTCCCCTCCCCTCATGGCCAGAGAATATTTAGAACTGTATTCATTTGACTATATTAAAGTATTAATTTTTAGTACATGGAAGGAGGGGTGCATAACCTGCACCATCATGTGGGCATTTAAAAAGAAGAAAAAGTGCTAATTTTCCTTCAGACTGAAATTTACTACACCAGAAATTTCTTGTGATCTAATCTAGTCAATTTCACATTTCATTTTATTCCCTTGGGACTACTAGGCTAAAATTAAGAATTAGATTATTTTATTGTTTATTGAATAAAATTGTTTTTCCCACTCCAAGAAGGCATCCTCTTCCATTACGTTTCAGTTGTTCCCATGTTACCAAATCTTGTCCAGATTATTGCTACAATAGCAGTATTCTGTCTGAAATTCAGCTTAACTGGTGTTCTACCCACCATTTTCATCATAGAATTTTACATATTTTAAAATATGTTAACCTCTCCTCCTTTATATAGAATTACTGAGTTCTGAGCAGCAGCACTCATTGGAGAGTGTGGGATAACAATTGTTTTACATGATGTCATATAACCTCCCAGCAAACGAATCAGAATAAATGCTCAATAAACAGAGAGAGATCTTTTTGGGGGAGGGGTCCAATTTGGGAACTTTAATAGCACAGTAACTTTTTTTTTTTTAAGTGCCGGATTTCTATTAAAGCAAGACAACTGGAAAGAAGAGAATAATTTCTTAACAAAATACAGAGCTCTCTAATAAAGGACAGTTCTCTTCCTCCTCCTGCTGTTTGCATACAAAGGAAATCAGGGTTTATTCTAATGTGCAGCTAAACACATTTGTGCAGTGTGGAATGGGATGCTGTGCAGGTAAGCATATGGGAGGAGCTAGGTAGTTTCTATGAAATAGATGAGAAAAGATAAAAAGAAATTGGAAATGAAGATTAAAAATCCTTTAAAATCCTCATAACCTTATATTAATAGTATATTATGGGGCTAATTACTTGACTGGTTCACGGGCAGGCAGTGTTCTGGCTGCTAGTGCAGTAGGAAAAAAAACCCTTAGAATAAACCATGAAGAAAGGAATGAAACAGGAAGGTCCTGGCTCTACCTTCCTCACTCATGGTACTATGTGTGTGGGGTGGGGGGAGAAGCAAAGTTCCTTGTTTGTCAGAGCATTCTAGATTGAAGGTCCTGCCTATTGTCTATATGGCACATTCCATTAGCAGAACATGCAGAAAACCTCTGAAGAAATAGCTACAAATTTACAACAATATTTGTTGCTTACAGAGGCTAATACACCAGAGACCTTATGAAATGTGATTAACTTCATTAATCTAAGCAGGAGCCTTTAAAGGACTATTGGATGTCAATAAATCTGCTCCTATTGCTTGTACTTATATCTACAATTTTATGATTCCTCTAATTAGAATTATTTTCTTGTATTTTTCAAAAATCAGTATGACAAGCAGCCTTCTACTATATCTACAAAGTTTATGCCAACAAACGCTTAAATAGCTAATGATCAGCACTATTGGCTTCTTTCCTCAATGCAATGAAGACATCACACCATGCATGCTGCCATCATTTCAGCAGTTATGATCCAGAACATGGAAATGCCCAGTGTAGGACATCGAGTCCCCCACTGAGAAATAAAATCAACCAAAGCCATCACCAACAGGGAGGCTGCAAGTTGCCAGGTTTCCCATTTATTATTATTGCTTCTTCAGAGAGAATAAACAAGATTACCCCAGAGAAAATAAGAACAACATTTTCCTGCTTCTCAACCAGTAATGATGCTCATTTTGTAGTTCATAAACAACCCCATCAACTGCCCGGAATTAAGACAATGCAGCCCTCTTTTTGATAATTAAGGCCATAGGATTAGTCTTTCTCTCATATTTCTAGCTTTGAGCTTGAGATATTAGCGTTAGGAGGCAAGAAAGGCAGCACTATACTCTTTGTACAGGGAGTGCTTGCTCTGTCCACAATTAAATAAAACCGCCCAGTGGCAACACAGGTTGCCTAGGAGCATACAAGACATTTTGTTGGGGTATTATATAAGATTTTTTTTTTTAAAGTGCAGCATGATACAATAGAAAATAGGAAAGTGAGAACTGGTAGTGAATGAATGTGAACAAAAATGAAACCTGATCAAACATGCTGTTACAGTGCTCTTACACTTGAAGCTAGCCAGAGATGCATGACCTAGAAAAAGTGACAGAGAAATGCTCTTGTTCTGTCTCCTCCTTCCATGGCACCTGGGCTTTAGAGTGGCAGCCCATCTTCCCTATTCCAAACATTGTGAAGTACTGGTGTATGTGGATTCTGCAGTCACTTGATGGCTAGGAGAGCTGTCCTTAAGAAGTGCTTTGCACTTCCAGATATTTTACATCTCTAGAAAGGAAAAGGGTCATCCAAGAAAGGCCTGAATCACACAGGCATCAATGCCCATGTCTCAAGAGCAGAGTGTAGTTATAGTAAGACTGGATCCAGATATATGACAAAATATTTTTTCATATGTGATGCAGGAAATTGCAGGAAAATGCACTTTGCCAAAACTGGCATAGGAATAATGAATTGCTATAAAATTATACCAATGTACCAAATTAAACAAGGTCACTGTCTAGTTTATTCACTTAAAATGGCTTGAAAACAATACTGTACTCAAGCTGAGTTACTGCTCTCTGATTTAGGAGAAGAATTTTACAAAGTGAGAAAATACTTTCAAATTCTACATGCAACAGATGTTATTTTGGTCACTTCCAGCTGGCTGTGAAGATGGAGATCCAGAACTGTGGTTTCATATTAGGTATTAGTGTGGGATGAATTTATTCCAAGAGAAGGAGGGAGAAGGGGGGAAGGGAAGGCTTGTATGTAAAATCTGGCATGCACTTAAAAAAACCCCACTGTCCTCAATTTTTTCCATTACGCTGTTGTCTGTACATAATTGCTCCTTGTTTTCCATTGCCGCCTGCCAAACAAGCATGCGAAAGTGTAGAAATTCCACTCATAGTGCTGCACTGTGTCAGTAAACATTGTGAAATAACAGTTTACTAGACTAATTTAATATCTGCATAGAACTCGAATTTTCTCTGAGCTGAAATCAGGAGGTTGGCCACAAGGGAACTATAAACAGCCCACAAATCCATTCCTTGAACTGTATTTAAATCTAAGCATGAGTCCAATGCAAATTTTGAGCACAAGGCTCATATACTTTGGGGGAAGATATTTCTAGATAAACTTGTATTAAACATATTTGGCTAACAAAATATTTGTTATTTCTTTCATTCTTTCTTTTGGCCAGCACAGCCCAATTCTTTTTATATAAAGCAACCATACCTTCTTTATTCACTAGTGGAACCATATATTATAGTATCATAGGCATGCTGTTCTTTGTGAAGAAGAAAGAGATGTTTCTCTGTGTTCTTATATAAAGCCATTTGTTTAGCAGGAATTGATTTCCACCTAATTTTTCTAGCTCCAGAAATGCAGGTCACACCTACCTGCAGGGTGTGTGAGGAAGCTAGTGAGCGTTCTGGGGCCATGTGTCAGGAGAAAAAGCAGAAGAAGCTATTTGAATTTGGGGAGAGAGATTTTGTTTTTGCAGCTGGCTGGCAAGAAGCAGCCTGGGGGAGCTACAAAAATGTGCAGTTGCTTTTGAGGCACTGATAACGACTATCAGCGTTTCCTATCCTGAACAACTTGTATATTATTTAAAAGTGACACAGATATTACAAACATATCATAAGGCTTCAGTACTTTTTCTTCATAGCAAAATTGACTTTGTAAAAGGCTGTTGATAGAGCTTCCTACCATCTGGGGGA
Source organism: Rhineura floridana (assembly GCF_030035675.1). NCBI lineage: Eukaryota > Metazoa > Chordata > Lepidosauria > Squamata > Rhineuridae > Rhineura > Rhineura floridana. The sequence goes on along the minus strand of NC_084481.1, from coordinate 112,963,048 downwards.
AGTAGAAGCATACAACGATAGTATGGATGTACATTTGTCAAAAAGGCAGAATTTGCATATCTGTACTTCCTCACTCTTATTTTTTGGTTGCTGTGCCTAGCACACAGGTAATTAACATAAGGTCAGCAGATGTATAAAACTGGGAATAGAGATAGACAGGGGAGACACACCCAATGGAGACAGGGCAGGAATGAACTGAAGTCCTCATCCAAGGATGGGAGTCTGTCCTCTGCCATGTGAATTCATCAACAGACTAGAGCTTTTCAGAAATAATAAGAAACTTAAAACTATTGTAGAAAGAAGAAACCAGAGAGAAAACAGGAAAGGGCAGGGAATGCATCCAACCTGTCTTCTTTCAGTATATGAACAAAGCAACAGCCCAGTGACCTTGACTAAAGAGTGGGTCCACTGTGCTGCACCCATAACAAAAACAAAAAACCCCAAAGTGTCACTTTCTCTCAGATTGTAGCTTGATGGTAGAGCATGCTTTGCATGCAAAACGTTCTAGGTTCAGTCCCTGGCATCTCCAGGTTGGATAGGGAAAGACCCCTGCCTGAAGTGCTGGAGAACTGCTAAGTGTAGACAAGACTGAGTTAGATGGTCTGATTCAGTGTAAGCCTGCTTCCTATGTTTCTCAGCATGGACAAAAAGACAGTACACTGAATCTCCGGGGGATGCCTTCAGGGGGCTCTCATGACCCACCAAATTCTGCTTCATTCAGATTCAATTTGCTGTATCATCTGTAGAATTTCTATCTGTCATATCTGTCATTTGTAAACCAGTAAGAGGTCTTTACATTCAACAGGTATATGAATTTTTAAAAATAAAATAAACAATAAATAACACAGGATCACTGCATAAAATATTCTTCCCAATTCCATCTAGCATACTTTCTGTTATTTTGGAGGGTAGAGGACATTGTGCTTTCAAAACGCAATAGATGGGGGACTAAATTAAAAAATATAACAAGTAAAAATTCAGCAGGTGAAGTGGCATTGCACCTCCATCTGTTTCTTTTCTTGCAGTCAATAAGCTTTTAAAAGCACATGAACCCTGATAGAAAAAGTTTTAATCTAGCAGAAAAAAGTGTTTCTATACATTTCTACTACTCTTTTCTACCTCTCCCCTGGCTATAGTGTGGGCTGTGTGGGCAAACATATATAGTCATTTACAGTATTTGATAGCACACCTAATGCCTATGGTACTTTGCATAAAAATGTAGTATAAATGCTAAGCAGCTTGTTAATAGGAGTTAATTTGTTTTCATATTTTAGTCACTTTTAGTGTAAATAATTAAATATAGTGCTGATTTTTTTTAAAAAAATAACTGTCAGGCTTTTTAAGGACAAACTTAAGAAGGGTTAACAGTACTAGTAGTTTACTGTATTAGTCCCACTTGAATTTGACATAAATCTGTTTTCATAGCATAACCTAATACCAGCATATTTGTGGTTGCACTCAGATGTTTTTAACTGTATTGGATTTAACCCACAATGTACTCAGAAAGATATTTCCATTGTTTCTGCCACCTTTGGATTACACTGTGGCACACCAAACCCTGTTATGTTTATATATGTTGGTATCATTCTTACACGGCAAAGAAAATTAGATTCCATACATTGTTAGAAAGAAATTAATTCCTACCCACAAGATGCTATTGTAAGATCAGTTACTATACATATGTTGCCTCTAACTACCTGCTAGAAAAAGTTTAGGGAGCCAAATTCTGTTTTTATTTACACTTGTGTAACTCCAACTTTATTACACAGTAAAAGATAATAGAACTGATGCATACATAAAGTAATCCTACAGACACTCTGAGATGAACGGTTTTGTGGATAACTCATATTTAACCAATTCTACATGCTTATTCTGGTGTAGAGTGAAGAATGTTGCTTGAAAATGGCAAGTGTCAGCACAGGCCTGGAGGAAGGTCTAGGCTTACTTTGATAATTCATACATGAAGCTTCTTACCTTGAGTCAGATTAGTTCATGTAGCCCAGCACTGTCTACTCTGATTGGCAGAAACTCTTTTATTTCCGAGGAAGATCTCTTCACCAAAAACTTGCTGCCTAAAATCCTTTAACTGAAAATGTGAGGGACTGAAACTAGGACCTAATGCATGCATGTAAAACAGGACGGGAGATCTTTGGCCCTCCCATCAGCCCAGCCAGCACAGTCAATGATCAGGGATGATAGGGTGTAGTCGTCCAGGGTCTCAGAGGGTATTAGACCCCTTACTTTTTTGGGAGCAGGGTCCCAGCAGGATCCCTATATTTCCAGCATCCTATGAGCCAATAAGCAGAAAAAGGGAGTGTGTTGGTTACTGAGAAGAGTCTTCTCAAATGATTCCTTGTCCTTTCCTGCTGATTGGAGCCAATCAGAGTGAGAAGAGGTGAGTCAAATACTGAGACAACTCTTCTCAGTAGCTAACACTCTCTCCTTTCATGCTGACTAGCTCCTAGGGATGTCTGTTGTTTTGGGAGAAGGCATTAGCAAGGGTCTCATTCTCAACCCAGCAGCAAAAAGGGGGGGGAAGGGTGTGGCTGTGACTATCAGCAAGGGACCCTGCACTTCTGAATTTGCCACTACACTACTGATGATGGGAGTTGTAGTTCAAAACATCTAGAGGACACCAGGTTGAGGAAGGCAGCATTTACACCAAATGGCCCTCTTTGAACAGCTCCAAGGCTCAGAACCACACCTTGAGGAAAAAAACACATTTACATTTAAAAACATCTGGAAGGCCACAGATTCCCCATCCCTGATATAAAAGGCTATATTCTTTCAGGAGTGGCCAGTGGGGAGGGGCACAACCACAGATCTGGCCTCCTGGCAGAGAAGTTGCTGCTGCTTACTGGGATGGTGTGGGGAAAGGGAAGGGCAGTGGCAAAGTTGAAGTGGTGCAACGGCTCGATAGGAGCACTGGACTGGCTACCAGCGCCGGTTCTAAAAGGCGACCAGGTGGGACACTGGCCCGAGGGCCCCAGAGCTACAGGAGCCCCTGAGGGGTCCTCCGCTCCCCTTCCACGATCCACGGCACCATCCGCCTGCCCGCCTTTCCCTTGCCTCACCTACCTGTCTCCTGTCTTTTACCATTGCCCTTAATGAAGATGGTGGCCGTGGTTTCCCTAAGGTACTGAAGCTGCGGCCGCCATCTTAGTTGATGGCAGAGATGTGCGCGTGTAGCACGCACACGTGCCATCAACAAAGATGGCGGCAGAGGCTTCATCCCCTTAGGGAAACCACGGCTGCCATCTTCATTAAGGGCAATGGTAAAAGACAGGAGACAGGTAGGTGGGGCATGGGGGGCTGTGTGCGAGCTGCATGCATTCACGCTCGCATGCCAGGGCCCAGAGCAAGCTGATGCCCAAGGGCCCCAGCATGCCTAGAGCCAGACCTGTTGGCTACACTAGTGTGCCTGCACCACTCACACCTCACCATCACCCTGCCCCATACCATCCTATCTGTACCTGAAAGCTAGATACTTTAAAAAATCCAAATCACAGTATTTTGAGTTTTATGATCAAGGTGTTTCCAGTTTACATTAGTGTTGCAAATGGTATCAAACTGTACTCTTGACAGGATGACTTAAGAGTGTGCTATGAATCACCTATGAATCAAATCATTAACACTACATGGATATTTCAGAAAGTCAGCCGAACCTGAAGATTTAGAACTAACACTAAATATCTTAAATATTGCATGAACTGAATTAGCTGCAAGATGGAAAAATCAAAGAATTCCTTCATCAACAGAATTAACATTAAATGTTGGTCAATTAGTGAGATGGTAAAATTAACCCATATGGTAAGATTTTCTCAGGGAAGAATAGTTGTTAATAGCTTCTGACTATTCATCAGGTACTGGAAACAATTTGTTCATTTACAGATACCATCTGAAAATCACATCTACCATGTCCTGTATTGTCTTTATGTGCATTATGTATAAAATCTGCTTGTTGCTGGATCATGTTGATTTACCATACAAAAATTAAAAAGCAGAAGTAACAATACCCAGTTAAGCCTACTTTATCCTTTACATGTCATACTAAATAATTGTTTTGCTGGGAACATCTTTCTTCTATTCTTTCTTGACAGCAATTAGGTAAAAAAAAACCCCTCCTTAGTTTTGGAAGAGACAGCCAACTGGCAGCCTATAGCCAGCATCAGGCCTCTGATAAAATTCTATCCAGCCCCCACAGCTAGTGCCTAAGGCTGAGAATACAAGGGAAGATAGCGTCTAATTATGAGAAACTTTATGAAACTTGGTTTTATGGAAGGCTTTTATTGTTAATTGTATTCCTTTTGCTTCAAATGCCTGGACGGAGGAAGGCTATAAACCTTCTGATAATAACTCATTCGTTTGCTTACACACTCCAGTAAAAAGAGGAAGAATGGTAGCAGGATAAATGGTTCCTGTTCAAACTGAAACATTGCACATAATTACCTGCAGTAAAAACCATTCCCTGCACTCCATCTTAAGAAAGTTACAAACTGCAGACTTAGGTTTTCCTATATATTGTCCAAGATTTTCTATTCTTTTTGTTTTGCTTAACATCCAGCCTGAACTGAAGAATAGTTTGGGAGAGCCTGAAAGCTTGCTTACTACTTTGTGTTATTTTAGTTAGCTCCAACAGAGATATTGTCTTACTGTGGGATTTGTATCCCTCCCCCACGCCAGCTTACTGATATTGTATCCAAACTTAAGAGGGGAGGGGAATCTACCATTGCAGCTCGATGCTCAGTGGGTGCATAACAACACAGCAGATTTCACATGCACATTTCTCTCCCCATCTCTGGTGCCAGGGTTCAAGTAGATCTGAGGAGATACAGTTTTTCCTAAGTAATACTGCAGTGAGAGTAGCCATTTGAAAAACTGCATTTCCCAAATATAGTATTGGCCTAGTACTGGAAAAGGGCTTGTCATCAAAGCACCATCACTGGTCATACCAGCTGAGTAAATAGGATTGAAGGGAAAAGTGAGGAGGTTTGGGGAACTGGTGTGTGGGTTGGGAGAAAGAGGCTGGTTAGATGGGTAGGAGGAGTTTTGGGTGCCCATGGAGATGCAGTAGCCAAAGATAAGAAATTACAATTAACAAAATTGTCAAATGGGAAATGAAAGGATGCTAAGGGCACTTCTAGTCAGCAGCTTCTGAACTTTCTCACTTAAGCATGCTTACACATATGTGGAAGAGAAGAAGTTCAAGCCATTCTTGTGTTCATGAAAGACCATGTGGACTACACTGGACTCAGGGTTTTCCCCATCAACCATGTGGATTGTTGGGAGGGGGACCAGCACTGTGTGAAGTACTCTGCACCTCTGGACAGTAGTAGTCAAAAGCTTTGAAACAAATTAGCCATTCTTTTAAATTGGAACCATCCAATAAGTTTTCCAGGACTTTGGAATTCAAAACGCCCAAATAGGCCTCTGATCACTCCTACTTAGGAAGATTTCATGCTATGTGTGTTCACTATTCACATAATATGATGTTAGAGTAGGAAGTTTGCACTGTAAACATTTGTAATTAACTTCATCATCTAATTGTGTTCTTGCCACTTGCTTACTATGTGGTTACTAAATATGTGCAGCATGAAATCATCCTCAGGCAGCCCATAGAAATCTAGACGAGGGTGGCCATTTATATCATTGACAAAAAAGAGGATTTGCATCACTAAAAAGAGGACAAAAGAGGACACCAAATTGCATAAAATTTGCATATAGTGATTAATATGCATAGGTGCAAATTTAGAAATAATTACTACAATTTAAATAGAAATCCCATACCTCTCACCATAGTGGGGAAGATATCAGGTGCCTTGTGTGCCTGCTCAGTCTGCTGACCAGGTGCTGATAACTGTTGATGGGCAACTTCAAGGCTCTTTATCTTTAAACCAGACTTGGAGTGAACAACTCTTCAAGCAGAGGACACTCACAATAGAAGACTACTGTCCTTTGTAAAAGTAGGACACATGGCCAATTTGGTCCAATTCACTGTCAATAATCCCTTTGTGAATGGGAACCTCTAGTCCAGTTCAATTCAACTACTTTGCAAAGTATGCTCAACCTTCCAGCACAGCGCTTAAAAACAGATTTAAACACATTTTCAAGTGCTTTCCTGAACCAATAAAGAATATTTAATTTTAGCTTGAAATGCACATGATGCTTACTGTATGAATAAACTCTTTGAATATCACCAGACACTTTGTTATTTTGCGATATTCCATGTTGCTGCAGGGATAACTCTAGTGTTTTAAAATTTTTATCGCAACCATAAAGATGCTGGTGAATCAGATGGCTGTTAAATGAGTTTGATACAATCTAGGGTTTTGTATGGCTAGTATATGTTAAGAAAAGAAAATATTTTCTAAAATCTATTTGAGCCATCATTGTGGAAATGCAGCAGCTCTATTCAAGTTAACATAGGTTAACCGTGGTTTGATTTATGACAAAGGATGCAGAACTAGGCAAATTCCCACATTACAAAGGAAACAAACAAGCAATGAACACTTTCCTTCTCTCTCTCTCTGATTGTATTGTTTCTCCCAGTGAAGAATGCCACAAAATCCGCAGCCCTCTGCTGGCACTGCAGAGAATTTTCTAAGTGGAAAAACATTTTAAGAGTTGGAAGTTTGTCCAGTATTACTCCTTGACACTTACATCATATGAGCAAGTTGTGGTGCAGAAAAAAAATGATGACAGAGAAAAGTAATCAGATTTCGAGATAAGTCTTCATAGTATTATGACCTGGAGCAGGAGCAAACTTTGCAATGAAATAGCCTGTGTAAGAGTGGAGGTGAGGGGGGAAGGGTGTTGCAGTTTTGCAGACTAGTTGTTACGGAATGTGCCAAGAAAGCTCAAAATAGATTTGATCTTAGTCTATTTTATAAATTAATACAATAATCTTCAATGGCTTGCAAAAAAGTCAATCTAAGAACAACAGTAACAAGAGTAACTTAAAACAGCAGAATAAGGAGAGCATTTAAAACAGATCCCAACACAGGTGAAAGATAAAAAGTCATGGGCAATAAAAGGGGCTTCACCTGCCATCAAAAGACTGTTAAACAGCAGTGTAGTGAAAATTCAGAAGTGCAGCCACACCCTCCCCCTTTTTTGCTGCTGGGTTGAGAATGAGATCCTTGTTAGTGCCTTCTATACAACAACAGACATTCCTAGGAGCTAATCAGCATGAAACGGGTGAGTGTTAGCTACTGAGAAGAGTCTTCTCTGTGGCTGACCCACCTCTTCTCACTCTGACTGTGCTAACACACTCTGCTGATTGGCTTGTAGAATGCTGGAAACATAGGGATCCTGTTGGGACCCTGCTCCTAAAAAAGTAAGGAGTCTAAGACCCTCCAAGACCCTTGACGACTACACCCCAAGGGGGATGGATGACTGAGAAAGCCCTCTCTCCAGTTGCCACCCACTTCACCTTGCGTGGAATAGAGTCTTTGAAGCTGACCTGACTGCATAGGTAGGATCATGTTGTATTTTGTTATTTACTTTATTGCATCCCCCCATTCTGGCGCAAAAGCACCACTCAGGGCTGCTTCCACCATTTAAAATTACAGATTCATAGAAACAACAATATAAAGCAAACAAGGAGATCGGAACAGTAATTAAAATATGTTTTTTGTGTTCTACCATGACAGGCGTTCAGGGAAAGCAACAGCACTTTCATGTGTGCATAGAAATGGACCAGATGCCAATGCAGTTGTTTAACCACTGGCTAATATGTTCCCATAGCCCAGTCCTACTTAGCAACCTAGCAGCCATCTTTTGAACTAACTGCAGTTTCTGATTAATTTTCTGAGACTGCCCCACATATTACACTGTATTAAACTGGAGGCTACCACAGTGTGGGTGACTATTGCCAAGCTGGCACAGCAGGCTTAACTGCTGGAAAATGCTGCATGCCACAGAGGCTACTTGAGCCTCAAGCAGTGAAACTGGATCTAGGACTACTCTCAAGCTATGGACTTGCTCTTTTACCATGAGTGCAATCCTGCCCAGAACAGACTGAAGACTGCCTTGTCAGACAATCTTCCCATCAAACGTATTTCTGTCTTCTGTGGATTGAGTTTCAATTGTATGGCCCTCCTACAGAACATTGGTGATGCCAGATATGAATTTAGAACATTCACTGCTTCACCTCCATCAGATATAAAGGAGAAGTAAACTTGGTATCATCAGCATATTGCACTCATAACCACAGTTGACCACACTCAGAGGCTTCATGTAGATCTGCCTTTCCCAACCTTGCTTTCCCAGATGTTGTTGGACTACAACTCCCATCAGCCTCAGCCAGCATGGCCAATGATCAGGAATGATGGAAATTGTAGTCCAGCAACATTTGGGGACTCAAAGGGCTGGGAAAGGCTGATGCAGATGTGAACAAGCATTGGTGGTGGTGGGGAGTCAAGATTCCTATTTTATTCATGCCTATTAATGATAACTATATAAATAATCCATTCCATTAGATATGGTGTGCATAAAATAAATGGCACCGCAGAGGTTATAGTTCTCATGCTTGCCTTACTGGAGCACAAGAAGATTTCTGACATTTTATTAAAACAGCTACATCTGTACTGTCAAACCTTTAGGCAATAGGGAGTCAGCTGGTATTTATATTTTGGTTTCTTGTAAAGAATTCACACTAAACTCTCAGTTAAATTACTTTCTCTGTACTACCACTACAGGAAATTAACTGTAAATGAGCAGCAAAAACAAATCATTCAGTTACAATTTTCCATTGATATTACTTTCCAATTTTATAACCTTTAGGAAAGAAAATATAGATCAAAATTCAGGTTACCATATGTTACCAAACTAGTCATTTAATTATAGTCTTTTTTTGTTTTAACAAACACCAACCATAAGGCATTTGTCACTTATTTTATTCAGTGTTTTTGGTTGGAAGAAATATCCACTTGATTGTTGCAATGAAATACTGAAGTTATACTTACTCAGAAATCAGTTTCATTTATAAAAATATTGTTTGTTGGCACAAACAATACAATGAAGTGAAATTGGCTAAAACATTTTCCTGGAAAAAAGATCAATTCACTTGAAAGCACCAATAAATTCTTGGTTGTTCAAATCTGTGGAATCCTGCCACATTTAAACTGATTAAATCATGGGTGGGGAACATCAAGCCTGGGGCCCAAAAGCAGCTCACCACACCTCTCTTGTCCGGCCCTCAGGACTCTGCCTCTTCCCATTCCACGCTCCACTGGCTCTGCTCTACACCACCCTTGAATGCTTTTGCCTGGATGGAATGTATTCTTTCTTGTGATGTGATAATGCCTCTTGTATGCCTAGATGGAGGTGTGTGTGTATAGCCTACTTTAGAAAGATAAGAGTCAAATGCATTATTTCACCTGCTTTTGCCTCTGGGTCTCACTCACCACTGGAATGTAGTTCCCCAAAGTTTGCCCACAAGGGAATGCAGCCCTTAGGCTGAAAAAGGTTTTCCTCCCCTGGATTAAAGAGAGAAAAACTAATAACCTACCCTCTTTGTTACCCAATTGTTAAATTAAACTATGGAATTTATGAAAGCCAAGACCTAAGTGAAAACTAAAGTACATTACCGTAGTTAAAGATGTTAAGACTTTATATTGCAAATATGGAAAATTGGTCTCAAGAACATAAGCACTGAACACTCACATATGTTACTATTTCCACTTATGGAGCACTAGATGGTTTTCTTTTGTTTTTACTATGTTTTTATACATAAAAAAACTTTGCAAAAATTAAGTACTAGTGTCTGCATACAATTCTCTTTCACTTGTGGACAGTCATTGATAACTAGGATGGGCTAATGCCATATCTGAGGATGCTCCTCCCTTGCCTTTCACATGCAAGGGAGCATGTTTTCAGTAGCAAAAGCAAGAAAAGTAGGTGGTTGCCAGGCAATAGAGGTGAAAAGAAGAGTAACTTATGGGGTGAGGGGAAAGAAGCTTCCTTGTGACACCTCCTGAGGGGCCATTACAGACATTTTAAATGATGCATGTATCTATTTTAGTAAAACACATTTACTCCAAGTCAATCTCACTCAGTTCAATGAGATTTCCTTGTTAAGTATGCTTAAGATTGCATATCAAATGCCACCAATGGCCTTTTCCTCCATCAAGATTTGCTGACTACATTAAAGCCTCACATTCATTAGCAAAATACACACTCTTCTCTCCACAGAGTATTTTAAGACAAAGTGCATTGAATTTACACTGATGCCCACACAAAAAAGAGAGGAAACAGTAACTTAGTATGACTAGATTTTGTTCAATTAGAATTCCAATACTGATCGACAACACTTCTAAAAGTGTGCGTCCAACAAATATGTTTTGCTAACAAGCCCAACTTCTACTGTTTAAATTAGCACACTTAAAATGAAACTTTTGCCCCTTTATTTTGTCAGATGTAAGTAAAATTGAGAGTCTGTAGCCATTGTTCTGAAGCTGAGCTTGTTAGTGAAACAAAAGCCTGTTTTTTTCCAGTCAGCACTGTTTGTGCATTTACCCCATGACATCTACTTGGAGTCATTCCCAGAATAAAATAAATAAAAAAGGCTAAACACACTCTTAGTATTTGCTTACTACAGCATAAAAGCACTTCTTAGTTACCAGATCTTTTCGGCAGCCTTTATTTACTCCGTAACATCAAAGTGTATAATATTCTCATGAGAATGAAAAACAACAGATAAATATCATACACACTGTGCCATTCTGATATTTTAAAGAATTAAGAGTATTCCCTCATGGGCCAGAATCCAAATCCCGCTGTAGTCAATGGAAACCCTATTAAAGTTAAATGAATGTTATTTTAATTTCAGTGAACTTTGGATTGGGTCCTTTGATAACTGTTCTACATCCTGGCATCTGCATTTGTAATTTTTTTTTAAAAAAAGTTTAAGCTGTGAAATATGTTGGACTGACAGAACTAAAATACATAACTGTAACAGAGCTTGGAAAAGTTACTTTTCCAAGCTCTGCGTAGTAAGCCAGAGAATAAATTCAGCTTTCTGCAGCTCTTCCCATTCAGGTTTTTCTGACAAGCCCTATCTATGGTTTCTCTTTGTTGCCCATTCAAATTTTCTCAGATGAAGCTACTCTACTGCAATTTCTGTTGTGTTTACACCTCCCCCCTGCCACTGGAATCTGGACTGAGGTGGAGTATAGCTTCACAACAGCACAAAAGAATCAGCAGAGACTGGTAATGTATGTCCTAAAGGAACTAGGTACCATCTCTTTTATCTTTTCAGGACCTACGGAAGACCATCCTCTTTCAACAAGCCTTTTAGGTAGAGACATTATCCCAGTCTGCATCTGTGTTGGAATTACTTTTTAATGAGTTTTTAAAGCTTTATTTAAAAAAAGTTTTTTAAGGCTTTTTTTTTTTTTTTGCTTTTAGGGATGTTTTGTTTTAATATGTTTTTAAGAATATTTTGATTTAATATATCTTAAAGTCTGTTTTTATGATGTTTTAGAATGTTTTTAGTACTTTTATTTGCCACCCTGGGCTCCTACTGGAATGCCAGGATATAAATAAATAAATAAATAAATATTATGAGCATTCCTAAGCTCAACCTGATCCTCACCCAACCCAAAGACCTGTAGAAAATCATCCTAAAATATGGCAATTTGCAGCATCATGGGGCTGCGGACACCTTTTTCGTTAGCTTCTGACAGCTACCTGCTTGTGATATGGGGCTTGTCTGATTAATCCTCCATTAAGCAGAAGCTGCCAATTTGGCACACCACCAAAACCCAAGGGAACTGCCAAGGACTGAAAAATAATTACTGGCTGGCTGCCATGAGTATGATTTTCATGTGAATGACCCACAGTTGGCTTTCAGGGGAGGATAAAGTAAGCTTGTGAGCAGACACCAGAATGTAGGAGCAAGGTAAGTCCTGGACTATATTAAAAAGAAAAAGAATTTTTTATTAACATATGCTGTGCAGTGGGATAATTAAGTGCTCTACTTCTTTCGAACTCCCCTCCCCCAGTGTTGGTGACAAATCAGACTTCTCCTGTTCTATCTCAAAGTGTAGTTCTGAACCCTGAAACTGTTCAAAGAGAGCCAAATGGTGTCCTATAAATGTTTGGGAATACAACTCTGATGATCTGATCATCCCTATGGGATGGCCATGCTGCCAAGGCTTGATTGGAATAAGAGTACAGAACATCTGGAGGGCACCAGGTTGGAGAAGGCTTATATAATGGTTAGAGTATTGAATGATGACTGTAGAGACCCAGGTTCAAATCTCCACTCAGCCACAAATCTCCCTGGGTGACCAGTCACTATCTCTCACCCTCACCTACCTCACAGGGTTATTGTAGGAATAAGAGGAAAGAAGAATGAACCTTAAAAAAAAACTACCTCCTGCAACTTCATCTTTTTTTTGGTCTGCCATCTCTTATTCTTTAGAAGTATCTTTTGTTGCTCTAAGGTAGGACTGAAGGAAGTCCAGCTCCTGACTCTTTAGATCCCTCACATCCAAAGATGTTACTACTCCAAAAGCTAATAAATATTGGGCAGGTAAAGTAGGAAGGCCTCAAGCTGCTTCTTATCCCAGCACCCCTCAAGCCATGTAACCTGAAAGAAGCTGGTACAGGGATATGTCTTCACCTTTCAAGTGATACTTCAGAGAGCGCACCAATATAACTTATTTAAATGTTCTATATCAAAACTGACCCTGCAGGCTGTGGCCTATTTAATTGTGAAGTGCATGCACTATCCCTGGCACAACAAATTCTCCCTCTAATCTAGCAGCACAGAGTAAACAAACAAACACAGCCCTTCCTTCCCATAGCCAATAAGAGTCAAAGGGGAAAAAATTCTTACTCGGTACCTGAACAGACACTGGCTAGCTCTGTATGGCAGTGAATGGGAGGGGAAGTGTGCTAGTTGGCTAGGTGGCTCTTCCAGCCTTACAAAGCAAGATTTTGCTTAACCCCCGTTGGCTGGTCTGCCTTATGCAGGGGCCACCAAAGGAGCTGAGCCCAGGCTTCTTCTCACCTCTCTATTTCCTGCCAGACCACCCCCAAAAGCAGAGTCCCTCTCGTGCTGTGCAGGGAGAGGAAAGGAGGAGATCTGAGTAAACGTACAACAGGCACAACATCTAAATAAGGTGATTCAAGGACTATAAAGGAGGAGAGAAACACTGGCAAAAGTCTGTTCCACGCAGAAGGAGCTGTATGGATGAAAGCACAAAAGGAGGAGTGGAAGATGCGAGCAAAGGAAACAGATGAGGAAGACAATATGAAATGGGGAAGGCAGCAGCAGCAATTCTTCCACTTGACCCTGTATACTTACTTTCTGGCATGGCTGCCAAGAAAATTTTGCCATAAGGCCAAGCTTTTGTTAGAATTTAATAAGACTGGAGTCCCTCTGGAGGAGTCCCTCTGGAGTGCCAGCAATTTCTTAGGAATTTATAAAAGAGGCTTTTGGAGACGGGCTGTATCCCATGAAATTTTAACAAACATACATAGATTTCCAAGTGGTCAGTTGTTTTTTAAAAAGCACCTGCATAAGCCCAACTTTACACTAAATGAAATATAATTTCTAACCAGAGGAACCCATTGCAATGTGTGGAGGAATGGGGCAGCATTAGAAACGTATCATTTTCCATTAGGTGGAAAATCAGCTTTGCAGTTTCTCATTTTGAGAGGGCAAACACCAGGAAGGAAAAGGGATAAATAGGGCTTATCTGCATGGGAGCATTGCTTAATACTAAAGATGCTGTTTTTTACCTTTGTCTTCTATTTGCACCATCCACAGTAAGGGCTCAATGCCAGCAGCAAACATGGTGTTTTCTATTCACACTGAGGGGAAGGATCAACCATGCAGTTTCCTAATGACCACACCCTCTAATTTAACATTTCTATTCTCTCTGGTTGCTTAGCAACAAAGCATGCTGCAGTGAATTCTCTAAGAAAACAACACAGAAGTGTGAATATCTGTGTTTTCCCTGGTAGGATACAGCTGAAATACAAATCTTTGTTTGAGCAGTGTTATGCTTTTGTGCAGAAGTTGAGGGGGGGAGAAAATAAAGCACCATTTGTAGCAACATAAAAAGGGCCAGGAGAGTAACCGGAAGTTGCTTGTCAGCCTACATGAAACAAAATGAAAGAAGGAAGGAGTGGGCGTGGAGAGAAGGATTGACACACCCACCTAAAAGCACTGGAGCAAAGCATCTGCAAGCATTAGAGAAAGGGAGTGAAGAGGGTTTTTCCTTCCCTTTTTGTATTATCAGCGGATTGGATTAGTACGGATTTACAAGGGGAAAACTACATGATAGCTTCCGTTTGCCAGTGAACCATGCATATAAAAGGAGATGTGAATAGCACCAAACACACAGTCAGCCACTGTGTAGATGAGCCCATAGCCCAATTTCCCATTGCTCTCCTGCTCTCAGCTGCAGACACTGAGAGCACTTGTCAGTATATCCCTCCTCAACCCCCACAGCCACGGGGGGGGGGGAAGCACAACTGCAAATGACATGTTGTCTCTTAGAAATCACCCTTAGATGTGCTACTTTTTTACAATAAAGCCTTGTATGGTTTTGGATGCAGAGTTTGCATCCATACTCACTATATGCACATTTATTACTTTAAATTAGTTCCTGCAATTCATCTCAAGGATTACCTGCAGTTCCCACAAAAGAACCTATTGATCCAAAGAAAATACGAGCTACTGACTTGTCTAGCAGTGTTGTACAAACATCTCTTGGGTCACATCCACATCACACATTTAAAGCAGATTTAAATTACATTGCTGCCACAAAAGAATCCGGAGAACTGTAGTTTGTTAAGGGTTCTGGAAATGTGTGAAATCTGTGAGGGGTGAACTACAGTTCCCAGGATTATCTGGAAGAAGTCATGACTGTTAAGTGCTATAAATATGCTTCAAATACATGGTCTGGATGTGTTTGTAGAATGACAAACAAGTAAGAGCAGGATTACAGAAACCCAGATGACAAATCCAGATGATAAATTTGTGGTTATAGGTTTATTAAAAATGGGGAAGTAGCTGAAATTTTGCTATGCATGAGGAAGGCTGTCTTGTTTTCCATTAATGCAAGGAAGGGAAGAAACAAGGAGGGAAGGAGCAAGAAAACGTCTCTTGCTCATCCAACAAGTCAGAAGGCTGAAGCTCACCACTCTGGCTTAATTTATGAGGAAGCTGAAGCAGGCAGAGGAAGAAGAGCTCAGTACTTGTTCTGCTTTTCTCATGCCAAAGCAGTGCACACAGCTGTCAGGACAAGAAAATGGTAGAGTAGGAAGAACTTTGAGTTTATTACTTTCCTTTTCTATCCTTGCACCAGTGAGGGGTTCATGTGACTAAATTCTGAGATATCATTTCTCCCATGAAAACATATTGTACATTAGAGAATGTTCAAAAGGAGCTGAAGGACGTTAAAAATACTTATAATTGCACCACGGTGAAATATAAGAAGCCAGTTCCTTTGCATTTTATCAGAAACCTAAGCCCTGATGCACAAGAGTTGCTTTCACGACCTCTCTGCCTTTTCTTCTCATTTATTTTCTAGCCATTGTATACACTGCTTCCTGTCTGCTCCTATCTCTGCTCCTTCCCACAATACTAAAACTCTGTGTGAATACTCATTGTTTTTTTTTTTTAAAAAGAGAGCTTTGCATATGCCAAAAGAAAAAAAATCATTATAGCTCTCTAACACTCCTGACCTTGGTAAAACTGGTTAACTCATTTTGTCTTTGGTGCACATTTAGATTTTCCTGGTGTGAAGAGGAATTAAGTTTCCTGGAGACAGGACACAGGATTCAATTTGCTGATTCTATCTCCTGACAGCAATAGGCAAGAGTACACAAATACTTCCATTTGTAGAA
This sequence comes from Rhineura floridana, assembly GCF_030035675.1. Classification (NCBI taxonomy): domain Eukaryota; kingdom Metazoa; phylum Chordata; class Lepidosauria; order Squamata; family Rhineuridae; genus Rhineura; species Rhineura floridana. The sequence continues at coordinate 112,947,181 of NC_084481.1, read as the reverse complement.
ATATTTTGGCCACTCTGCACCGCAGTGTATAGATTATGGTAAAAGAATTTCCATCACCACTGAATAACCTACACTTGGCAGACGCGTCTTCAAGTGGGATTGTACATGTTACTGTCACGCCTAAAGTGCTTTTCTTACAGTTTAAAGTGTACAGATTTCTGTGTGTATGTATTCTGCACACAAAATATTGACTGACAGACTGATTCACAGGAGTACTGAAATGTTAGGGTACTTTCACATGACACAGAAAGCTCATATTTAGGTCATGGGTAGTTAAATTAACAGTGTCTGAAAGGCTGAAAATGGGGCATTTATTTCATATAAACTATACACCCAAGAAAAGACTTAAAACCATACTACACATGAAGCTTACTTAGGTATAGTTCCCCCTCTCTCCCCCCCCATTTTCTTTTTTTACAAAATGCAGCCACAGAGGCAGCAATCTGCAGTGGAAGACTAGTATGCAGGTGGTGGTGGTTTAATTTCTTAACTCTTTCCCATGTGGTTAAGGAGAACAGCTTGGGAGGGATTTTTTTTTAGTGCAAAAACACTAGAGATTCCCCCACCCTCGCCTTCTACTGCACACTGCAGTCTCTGTGACTGCATTTCACAATTTTTAAAAAGGAAAGAATGAAAATACTGGGCAGCCGCTACACACTGAGGCATAGTGCACTGCATGTAATTTGGCATTTTACTTTTCACAGGTTTCTGTACTTTCCTGATGTCATTCTTCATAGGGATTAATGCATGCTGTGAACTGTTGTTCTTCCTTTTCTTTTAGCTTGCCTGGTTTCCTAATGGGTTGAGGGTGTGTGCTGTGACAACTGAGCTGCCCATCTTTATTTTGCCTTCATTTATCTTGGAGAACCTTTTTCATGACTTAATAAGGCTCATCGGTGCAAAGGTTGAAAAGAAACTCTGAAAACTAGGGAAACAGATGAAATCCCAATCAGGAACACCTAGTTACAAACAAGCCCGTTAGCTTCTGTCCCCCTTGCAAGGTAGGACCACTGTAATATGCCTCTTGTGTGGTGTATCCACTAATAGTGCTGCTGCTACCGTATTTTAATACCTTAATTTGAACACGTAAAAAATCAAACTTACAGTATTTAACGGGTGAGAGACCTAAGTCAGCTCTCCTTCTAGCACTTAGGTAGTGTTAAGCAGCACAGCCTCTGTAGGCAAGATCCTCCAAGAAAAACCTCATTACTCAACTCCAGGTTTGGATCTTATGTGATTCAAAAGTAAAATGAGTGAGAGTAATGTTAGGCTGCATAGGAAAAAATAAGCAACATTGTCCAATCCTGACACTTGATATAGATTCTAATATTAGTTTCAATAACTTACAAATGAAAGGCAAATGTCATTCTTCATGCCAGTGCCATAGGATCCATCCTGGGAAACCAGTACCATTTTTCCAAGCCAACAACGATTAATACAAAGCATGCTCAGAATCACCCCACTTTATGTGGTGTTTTGAGAAGTAGTAACTGAGGATGGGGGAATATCCTATCAGAAGGCAGTAGAAGGGGGCATGTGATGATCTGCCCTTGGAGAAAATGAGTGCTTAGCACTTGCCACTTGCAGTTCAGAGAAGGGGAGGTATAAATTGAAAAGGAGCCGCCTCTTGGGTTCCGGTCAGACAGAAGGCAAATATCACTTTGTATATTAGGGCATGCTGAATTGAGGTGCCATGTCCCTTTCCTGTACTGAGACAACATAGCACCACAGGTTTGTCTTGTGGATTAGCCCAACTATGTATGTGCTCTGAGACATCTAGTACCCTTATAACCAGATGTGATGCTCAGTGCCAGTTAGGGATGTTGTGAGCCTTTGAAAATACTCACAAAAGCAAATGCTTGTGAGCCAACTGAGGCAAGTAGGACACCTTCTTCCTTCCCCAAACCCCAGTTACTTACCTTGGGGCACAAGAAGAAGGCATCAGGCACTCCAGAACAGTTTCTTGGCTTATTGCAAATGGGAGTAGATCTGAAAATGGAAATGGACAGCCTTCAAGTCGATCCCGACTTATGGCAACCCTGCAAATAGGGTTTTCATGGTAAGCGGTATTCAGAGGGGGGTTACCATTGCCTTCCTCTGAAGCTGAGAGGCAGTGACTGGCCCAAGGTCACCCAGTGAGCTTCATGATTGTGTGGGGATTCGAACCCTGGTCTCCCAGGTCATAGTCCAACACTACGCCACATCTACCATTCCTCAAATCCCCAGTGAAAAAATGATGCTGTTCATGTTATTTCTACTGAGGAGAAAGCCCTCCGAAGACCTTCTTCCTCCTAGAAATGATACAAATAGCATCAGTTTTCTATTGGGGATTTTGGGACTAGTAATCCCAGTCCCATCCGCCACTCTCCCTTGCCCAAATGTTTTGAGCTTTGGGGCTAGTGAAGGAAGAAGGTAGCAAGCTTCAATTGAAACTTCAATTGAAGACTGACTCCAACAGCTGGATGCTTGTGCATTCCTAGTGTGAGTGCATGAACATATAAAGCTGTCTTATACTGAGTCAGACTGTTGGTCCATCTAGCTCAGTTGCATATACAGAATTTTACCATTTAAATTCTGCAATCATGCCTCCATCTTTTTGTGTTTCTCTTAAAAGATCCATGTGACTTGGTTTTGTGGACTTTAGAGCACCAAAAGCCCATAGCTTTATATGTCAGCATCTGCCAGAAATCAGTTCAGAAAGGAAAATACAGGGTTGTTTTCTGTGACACAAGGCCCGTTCCTGTATACATTCCTTGTTTTTATTGGGTGTGGCTAAGAATTTTGTACCACATAACCACTGGCCACAAGAGATGCACCTGTAGCAACTCAAATGTTGGCAAGCAATCTTTTCAAAATCCACATCAATTAACATACCTCCATGTGACCTGGGGCACCTCTGAGCAGAAAGAAGTGGATATGAAAGTTTGTTTGTTTTACCTTGACATGCTATGCAATAAGACATTTCATTCCATATTTATTTAAGGATTTTAGCAGTATACCAGACCTGGTGGGAGATGAATGAATGTGTTCATAGCACTGTTGCTCAAATTGTAGCCTTCTACTTTTAACTGAATGCTCAAAGCTGGCAAAACCCTCTGTCTCTTGACTGTTCACAGATATGTCTGAAAGCACTTTAATTTATCTCTTTCATTGTTTTACAGCTGGTTCCTTCTGTTAATATCCCCAACATGCAAACGTTGTTTTCTCAGACTCATAAGTCATGATGCACTCTCACAAGTGTGTGTCATATGAAAGTATGACACAAAATACTACAGGTAAAACAGTCCAAACATGAATAAAGAAATGGCATTGCTTCATGGTTCTATTAAAAGCCATAGTCTTCACAAATATTAACAAATCCTATTTTGTAAACATTCTGCAAATTCTGTTTTGTAGATTTCAAAATACCAAATCACCTGATGTCATTTGTGACATCAGGTGATTGACAGTTGGGTGACCCTGCCCACCTGCCAAATTTAGCCCTCAAGGCAGATCCTGATAAGCATCTAGCCTATGGAGCCAAAAAGGTTCCCCACTCCTGCTGTAAATATTCTGCAAAGAGGAAGTACATAATAGGACATCAGAAATAAGGTAAACAGGGCTGGCTTATCAAACAGATGCATGCTTCACTTGCGCTAGACAACAACCCTCTATATCAGTCCTTTTCAACTGATGTTACCTGTAGCATCTGACATAATGGCAACGTAATAATAAGCTGAAAAGCGCTGCTGTAAAATATATCAAATCATTTCTTGAATACTCCCATCACTTCAGCTTTCTCTAATTCTGTCACAGCTTGTGGTAGTAGTGCCTCATCTATAGCCTGGCAGCAGGAAGGAGGATGCTGCAAAAAGGAAGACTGTAATATGACCAGATCTCAGAAATTAAATGAAGGGAGAGGGATGGCACTAATTAGGGAGAGAAGTACCCATAGCTGGGTCCAAAGACGTATAGATGCTCACATCAAGCCTAAATTAGAAGCCTGTTTAGCTTCCTTCCCAAGGATTTAAGGATGTTTAATTAAAAACATCACTATGAAAACTATCACAGATTGGACTCAGGCAATTCTGAATTGATGTAATTGGTTGATTGAACCCTTTAGAGTTGAGCCAGGACCTTCAGTTCACACCCGACCTCACTCTCCCCACATTTTATAAACATCCCTCATTCATTGCTTCCATCTCCTTTACCCTACAACACAGTGTGTTTCTTCATAACATGGAAAACTCTCAAGGCACAGACAACACACCTTCCATGGCCTCTCCTTCATTGAAAACCAGTAATTTCTATTCCTCGTGCTGTTCTCATACTCCTCACTCCCATGCCCCACCCAGAGTTCATAGAGATGGGGATGTGGAAAGAGAAAGTTCCTCAGTGCCCCCATCTCCTGCCCGATTAAGGAATACAAGATTCTTTTGAAGATAAGGCAAGCTGTGTCAAAACAAGATTGCTGTGACCTACAAGAAATGACAGCAGATTTATCAGGTAAGACAAAAGAGAGACACAGTGCAAGTTCATCTCAGTAACAGTAGTTGAAGGAAGAACCTCCATTTTCTTGTCATCTATATGGTTTCAACTTGCTCATCATAAGGGCCTGATAAAGATCTTGAGACCTAGTGGTTGATAGCAGGCGTGCAAAACCTTCAAACCTTTTTGGCAGTAGCTGTAGAAGCAAAATTGTGACAACATAATCCTGTTAACCAATAGGAGGTGTTTCCAGTCTCACACCAGGATTACAATTTTCAGTTAACTTTGAAGTACTTTTTAATTAAGACTATAACAACAAGATCAATTCTAGTTTCTATAACAATTGACTGAGTAAATGTTGACGACACTCAATTCTGAAATTTAGGAGAAATTCCTATTATCAGATTTATTTATTTAGCTATGCTGGTCACCTACAGAATAGGTTAAGTGCTATTCTCAGCTATTTATTCAGACTTGTCACTCCTTAATTTTAGGGCAGATAGCCATATTATACAAATACAAATGGGACCCGCAACAAGAGTGGCATAGGGCTTCCAAGCCTGTGGGGAGATTTCCCTGCCCTTCCTTCAAGCTAGGTGAGGGGGGGGGAAACTCCCTTTCTAGCAGTCAGGATTGATTATGGAGACTTCCCCTTCCCTGCTGACAAACTTCCTCCTTCTCTTCAGCTGGCTTCCAGGCAACCAGGCAGAAGCTCTCACTCACACAACTGGGACCTCTTTATTGTTCTGCCTCCTCTTTGGCTCTTCTCAGGATGCCTAGCCTCTCCATAACTCCCTTGAGTCAAAAACAGAGCAATCACTAATGGCCAGTGAGCAGAATGCATGAGGTCTCTCTTCCCTCTGTGCTGAATGCCCACTTTTTCAGTGGTGGTGGTTACAGTTAACAGACGCCTACTTCTGCACACCTTGGGGTTCTCCTGGATATATGGAAAGTTCCATTCTTTTTGGTGGTGGCCCTGGCTGGCTTCCATACTGATTGGCACAGGGTCACTGACTGCACTCTTTGAGAGAATGACGAAAATTATGGTTGTGAATTACCTATCATTAAGAGCTTCCCTTATTCAGTGTTTGCCTTCCATCATGCTGCCCTACAAGTTATTTGTTTCACTAACTCTGAAACACATTTTTAATTAAAAACAAATCCTGTCTCTGCACCAAACCCTTAAGGACCTCTAAATATTTCAGAATCTATCTTCTTCAGCTACATGGCTTTTTTTAAAAAGCTGAGTGTTGATGTTGATCTAACACTATTACATATGCGATGAAAGTTTCCTTTTCACATTCTTCCTTGCACTTACCCAAGTCTGTTCCTGTTATACCCTACAGAGAGATATTCAGCCAAAAATAGTAGTATTAGTACACAGAAGAAAGTATAACGTGACAGCTGGCTTATCTAATTGTGCCTTGGTAACTGAGTATCTGTTTTTCTACTCAAGGACCACTTACTGCCCTATAACCAAAACAGCTGTGTAATGCATTAACTGCTACAAGATGAAATACACTATTTGATTTAAGATTGAGGAGGGGGGAAGAAGAGGAGAAGAGCCAAAATCCTACTGCAGCAGTTCAGTATTAACTTGCTTTGACATAAATTGCACGTGGCATATACCATCTGGCTTCTTAAAGAAAACAGGCACAGCCTGAGCTGTCCTAGGATACTCCACTTCTTTCCGTGACTGACTATAATCAGAGAGAAGTAGGCTTTAGGAGCAGAGATTTGCTGCAAGTACCAGTGCCAGCACACACAAAAGAAGTTGTACTTGTTTTCAGACATTGGGGTATGGTCAACATTAAAGAAAACACTTTGTAGAATATATTATGGTACAGGGCAGATGGTAAATAATTTGTGTATTTGTGTATAATTTATATATATACAGTACCACTGCACCCCCCTCTGCAATTAGGAAAAAGGGCAAAACACAGAGGAATAAGTGTACTATATGTACATGTAAATTTGAACTGCGAATGTGAAAGAGCAGGAATGCTTTTCTCACTTGTACTTCTGAGGAACACTGATGGGATTCTGCCATGGGATCTGGTGAGAACAGGATTGGATATACCTGAATGATATCAGTCAAGCCATTTCCTGGCCCAAGAAAAACCCAGGGCCCAACACCACTAATGTTTATGCTCTCTCACCCATATAATTCATTTTGTTGATATAGCTAACTATGGTAACTTTGGTACACTTTCAAAAACAAAAATGCACCAGAGTTTAGCAAATGTTAAATGAGCAAAATGTCAAAAGCCAAGTACGTAATGAAAAATTTGACAAATACAGTATATTAAAATGCCCACAAATGTCCACCCATTAATGTTAAACAAATTAATGACTAGTACTTACTATTTTTTAATAGTGCTCTGGATGTTGAGGTGCTGTATAATCCTTATTGTATTATTTTTCTCTGCATGCTAACACATTATTGTTATTTCACAGAATGTTGCACAGAGTCATAATGAATCTAAGATTTTAATCTAGGGCCCTGAGATACATTATTCAGTACACCACACAGAGTGACTTACTTTTGAGCAAGCATTGCAGAAAATTGCAATGTAAGTCCTATTTTCAGTAGGGCTTATTGCCAAGTAGGCATGTAGCGTTAGATTTCTAAAAATTGTCTCTGTGTGAGTCACCACTTTGGGGCAAGTTTTAAAATACAAAGTGAAATTAAGCTCACTAGTTTTCATGAAGGTGCTTCAGCTGCCAACACCTAATCAATTTTTAAAAAAAATACAGAGGTAGGAAGGGTTCTTTTATATCTGAGATTGAAATCCTATGCATGCTTGCCTGGCAGTAAACATGCATAGAATATGCATCAATCCAGAGGTCACAGTAACCACCTTTTGTCACTTTCAAATCTGAAACTCCAATGCCACAGTAAGAATCCCATGTCAGATTCTGACTTTTTTTCTGGAATTTTATTTTGTTAGGCACATTGTGAATTTGTCATGTGTGTGTGGATCTATCTTTCTTTGCACATCCTCCAAATCAACAAAAATGGAGGTGCTTCATGGAAGCCAAAGCGTTTGTGAAAAGCATCCAAGTTTTGCCTCAGCAGTACTCCATATCTGCTATCCCAATAATCCTTGCAAGTGCCCTGTAAAGTAGTTCAGTAATATTAACCCTGTATTACAGAAGAAAGTCAAAGGATGAGACAATAGTAGCATCCCAAGGCATTCATAACTGAGGGGAGAACTGAATTGGTGAACATCTGGCTCACAGTAAAACCCAATGAAAAGGCATATTTCCAGGTATAAAAGAACATGGGTATATATTAATTAGCTATAGATCAGTGGGCCCATGGTTCTTGCAGCACTATGATTTGGCAATAAAAGGAGGCTGGACTCTTTGGATCTATCGTTTATACCGCATGTGAGCTTATCTATGATTTTCATAGTTTTTTCGTTACCTTTCTGTTTTCAGAGTCTTTATTATCTCAATTTGACTGCAACACTGTAGGAAGGAACCGTACTAATGTTGCAATCATTTTCCTTTAATACCATAAACACCTTATGTGGAATTTTGCATAATATTTGGTGACTATAATTAAGGAAGGCATTGTTAGAAAAAAATTATTCTAAACTACATTTGTCTTAGCAGAGATGAGCATTGCAACACATGAAAGGGAGCAGAAATAGTCTCCTGCTAGGTGGCTGTTTGAAGGGCTAATCTGGAACTTCCTCATTAAGAAACAGGAAAGAATTATTATTTTCCATAACTGGATTGCTGTAAAATTACGTAAAGCAAGATAATGTGGGACGTTTGTCTTTATCTCTTTGCTTCCCCTTGGCATTTTAGTCCCACTTCAGATCCCCATTCTTTGAAGATGCTATCTAGCTAGTTAGAAAGAAGCACAAGGACTCTGAATCATGAAATGTATAGTCTACAGCTCTTAACTAAGGAAATGTGCTGCCTGACACAGACCAAGAGGGCCATGACAGGTTCAAGGAACTGCCAGCTACAGAATTCTTTGCTCCACCTTTATTGTTTTAAAATTTCCAGAAAATTTATATCATGACTTTACATGATGGGTGTTTCAACCTCTGGGATTCACTTTAGCTGCAATAGTATAAACAATAGTTGTGCCATAGCAACTGAAGTGACATCCTATGCTTGGCAAGCACAACAGACAATTTCAGGCCACATTAGCTTATGTATAAAACTATAACAGATTAAGTACCAAGAATTTTGTTTTATTCTTTCCGATACAGGTCTGCACTAGCCTAGAGGCTCTGAGCCCACTCTGATTGCCCACAGGACTGGGACTGGGAATTAGTCCTTCCTCCCTTTTTGGTTCTTGCTATGGTTTCTGATCTGAGAGATAATATACTGGAATATCATAAGAATAGCCCTGCTGGATCAGACCAAAGGCCCATATAGACCAGCATTGTTCTCATAGTGGCCAACCAGATGCCCATGGGAAGCCCACAAGCAGGGTATAAGAGCAAACATGTTCTCTTGCTCCTCTTCTCCAGCAACTGGTATTCGGAGGCATACTATTTTTTTTATTATTATTTTTTAACGTTTACATACCGCTTGATTGTAGAAAACCTTTAAGTGCTTTACTCCCTCAGATACTGAACACAATGTCCAGTACTATCATGGCTAGTAACCGCTGATAGCTTTATTCTCCATGAACTTGGATGTCATGGATGCATACTTAAAATCACGTCTCTATCTAAGCATATGAACTATGAAGATGTACAAAATGTTAGAGATTTCTTGGGAGGTCTTGCACCTGTCCCTGAGGTAAACACAAGTATTATAATTCTTACATTCCATTCCATTATTTTGGGGGCTTTTTCCCATTGGCAGTGCAATGGGTTTGCAGTGAGCTATAGTAAAAATAACTATAGTAAAATAATTTTCCTTAAGTAATCATGTGGCATCTGACTCCTGACCTTTATTTAAAACATTTTATACTACCTTTCATTCTATTCTATTAAGAATTTTAGAGCTGTGTACAATCAATTATCACAAGATAAATACATAAATAAAGCAAGTAAAATCCTGAATAATTAAAACGTTATAATAACCTCCATTTCCTTAGTCATCTTCACAATTATTATACAGAAGAAATGAATGAGTAACTTTATCTCCTATTCTTACATATGTAAGCATAGAACTGCATACCGATCGGAATTAGACAATTTTTGAGATTAATTTTCTTCCTACTGTTAATCTATCTTCCCCTAGACTGAAATATTCTCCAAAAGATAACTTTATCATCAGGAAATCAGGACAACTAAACAAGAATGTTGAAGAAATGCTCTGACGATTAATTTATTTTTTTCTTTAAATTCTAACAAAATCTAACAATATTTCAAAATATTTCAAAAAAGGAAACTGATAGATATCAGCTACAATCCATTTAGCAGTTAATAAGAAACTATCCTTTCAAGAATGACTTTATCATCATCATAATCATTTATTACCTGCTCTTCACCCAAAGGGTCCAGGATGGGTTACAACAATTAAACAACAACAACATTAAAAACAATCTAAAATCACAAAATAGGGTGGGTCCTGAAAATATACATCTCAGATGTCAAAAGCCAGGGTAAAGAGGTGCATCTTCAGCATTCGTCTAAAGCTGTACAATGAAGTTGCCAAAGACACCTTGGTAGGGAGGGAGTTTCACAGCTTGGGGACCATCACAGAGAATGTCCTCTCCTGGGCCACTGTCCAGCCCCAGCTCCCCCAGGTAGACCAGGGAGAGGTGTCAGAGGAGGCTTTCGAGGGTGTTGAGGAAGGGGGAGATGCCAACAGCCCACAAGTTCCCAAGGATAGCCCTCCCATCGACGCGGATCCTGCTCCATCTGCAAGCGCTTCAACAGAGCTGTTGGGAAGCGATCCCGCGCGTCTGCCAACTCCACCCCCCCTGGGATTCCCCGCCTGTTACTTCAAATGCTTCTCTGCCAATCTGCTCCCTGCTCCGAGGTCAAATCAGCACCTAGCAAGCCTATGCTGTCAGATGTACAGCCGGAGGATCGTACCCCCTCGCCCCGTGCGTGACGACGTGAGAAGCAGGATGGTCAGAAGGTAGTACTTCGGAGGAGTCAGAAATTACGAGCAAAGACCTTTCCTATTTAAGGCGGTACCCCCCTGACTGGGGTGCTGAGTCAACTTACTCCACACGCTGCAGAGCATGCCTAGATAGCTCAGGTAGAGTCAGTAGTGAGTTAGCTTAGACAGGTCTATGAAGCGCACTGCTTTTGATGTAACCGTTACTCTAATAAAGCAAGAATTAATTCCAGCCTCGCCTCCGTCTTGTGTCTCGTGCTCTGGGCAGGACAGCCACCCTCCGAGCTTCTGAGGCTGGAGGAACTACCAAAAGGCCCCCCTCTGCTTATCTCAACACCCAAGAGGATCTGTAGGGAAGGAGGCGGTCTCATAGATATGTGGGGCCTGAGTCATTTATGGCTTTAAACACTAGTGTGAGAACCTTATATTGAGCCTGGAAAGGAACTGGCAACCAGTGTGGCTATTTTAAAGCAGGGGTTATATGAGAACAAAAGGGAACCTCAGCCAGTAATCTGGCTGCTTCATTTTGGACCAGTTGACATTTCTGAGCCATCTTCAAGGGCAGTCCTACATAGAGTGCATTGTAATAATCCAATCTGGAAGTTATCAGAGCAGGGAGTATTGTGGCCAAGCCATCTCTGTCCAACTGGAGCCAAAGCTGGTGAACCAGCCAGAGTGGAAAAAGGCAATTGTAGCCACTGAGGCCACCTGAGCATTCAGTGACAGTGTTGGATCCAGGAGTATCCCCAAGCTGCGGACCTGTTCCTTCAAGGTGCATGCAACCCCATCCAGATTAAGTCATCTCCCCACCTCCTGGACATGAGAACTTTGGACATCTCCAAGATATATAACACCTCTGTCATTTCAGGATTTAGCCTCAGTATATTGGCCTACATCCAGCCCATCACCACCCCCAAGCACCGGTCTAGCACCTCAGTGGAATCTCATAATTCAGATGGAACAGAGAGATAGACTTGGGTGTCATCTGCATATTGATGACACCTCACTCCAAATCTCCGGATGACAGTTCATGTAGATGTTAAATAGCATGGGAGACAACATGGCACACCACAGGACAGCTCTCATGGTGCCAAACAGTAGCCACCCATAACAACTTTTTGGAAGCGGCCCTGGAGGTATGAGCAAAACCACTGAAGCACAGTGCCCTCAACCCCCACCTCCCTGAGGCATTCCAAAAGGATACTGTGGTCAACAATATCAAAAGTTGCTGAGAGATCAAGGAGAACGCATTCCCCCATCTCTCTCTTGACAGATGTCATCAACATGGGGGTTGGACTCGATGGCCTACAAGGCCCCTTCCAACTCTATGATTCTATGTTTAAATGGATAAATTGCTGATAAGGCTGGTCCAGTTCCAATTTACTTGGAAGACTGAGACTGCAAATTTTTTTAATGAATTTATGTTTAAAAATCACATTATTTTCCATGTATTGGATTGGATCCATATTTAGTCATTCTTAGGGTAGACCTACTGAAACCAGTGGGACTTTAGCAATGACTACCTTAAGTCCCATTGTTGTCAATGAGTCTAGCCTTAGCATCACTGGTACAGTGATCCAAACCATAGAAAGCCTGCATAATATTACACCTGTGTAACTTACCCCTATTCCATACTCTGTTCAGAAGAAGGGCAACCGCTGCATGAGCCTGTCTGAGTTTGGCAGAGGGAAAACAATCATTCAAAACAGACTTACACCAACCTTTTTGCCACTGAGCTGAACAGACATTGGAATTGGGCTAAGTCTCCCTCTGCCCCATTGTGCCACTCCCCTGGAAAGTCCCCGTTTCAGGGACTAATGCTGGCTTCAACACTCAGCTGGCTATGTCCTGGCTGAGTTGGGATGCAGAACTTACACTGGAGCATCTCTAGCTGAACTGGGAGGAGGGAACTTCAGCCAGTGTAGACCTGGCTGAGTCCAGGCTCAGCTGGTCTGCCTATTCCAACCCCCCCCTCAATCTAGCAGATCTTGGGTTTGGATTGCTCCCTAAGTCTAGATCCAACCCATGATTCTTAAAAGAAAGCTAAGTCAAGGCATTCTGTTCGTTATCCTATCTCATACAACAGAAATAGCAGATACAGGATTGCTTTAGAAGTCATGCAAAAATGTGTTGATGGGTAGTGTCAGCATGAGCAATATACTTAAAAAGAAGGAAGGCAAACCTCAAGCTGGTTCATGCTAAGAAAATTTTTTAGCCATACAGTGCCCAACACGTCTCTCTCTCGCTTTGAGAAATACCTCCTGAAAGAGGAACCTTCCTATAAAGGTTCTCTTTGTAAGAATAGGATATCACCGCCTTGGGGGAAGATTTCTAGTTGAAAATGTGTTGGGCACTCTGGTTTTTACACTGCTAGAACAAAACTCTCTCTCCCCCTCACTAAACATCTGTTTAAGGCTTGCATCTCTTTCTGTGTACCTCAGATGCACAGGCATCTCTCAGAGGCTTGGGAAACAGGTTTTGTGTTTGTAACAAAGATCTAGCTGGCTTGGGTCCTGTTTGGGTCAGGAACAAATGTTGCCTCAGGTCACACTGGCTGGTGACCCAGCTTCCTCTGCTGCATGTGGCATAGCTCACTCGGCTAAGCCATCTGCATTTGCTTTATATGATACACCTGGTTCCTCTCTAATTCTCTGTTCATACAGCAATATAATGTAGTAGATATGAAATGATTCAGCCACAGTGCAAACGACTGGACTTTCACCTTCAAATGTTTTCCAGGCTCTATAATTTTAGATTAGCTTTTGAGCACTGATGGCTGTAAATACCTTTTCAGTCATCCTCCACTATTCTATGTTGTGAAGGACTGCAACATATGAAGGCTCATGAAGCTTCAATCCTCACCTTACCCAGTCAGTAAATCTGCCAACCTGCCAAATCTGCCTTTAGCTTCATTTGGAGATTTTGTTACCAGTCATCTGCAATCATGGAGAACATATATGCCAGGTATCTAATTACTGGACATATTAATGTACATTATTTTAAGTGTATTCTTGTGAAATGATGCCAGTTTGCCAAAGAAATTGTCTTGCCTCTAAAGACACAGAATCTGACTCAGCTTTAAAATATTTATCTACCAGTCAAATAATGGGGCACATATCTCATTATCCCAGATCTGTCCTACTCTCTTAACAGTACTATAAAAAGGATATTTTTCCTTTGACATTTTACAGGGAGTTGACTCTTCCAGTCAGCAATCACCTGTTTTCTTGTCTTTGCTTAAGGAATCACTCCATTTGGGATCTCTGACAAGGTATTTTATATTATCACTCCAAGTTAGCTAATTTCTGTGGTGTTCCCTTTAAGGCAGTTTTGGACATTACAAAAAACTACTAAACAAGGAAGCATGAATTTGCACTTCATGTGTATCTCATACATCTCACTTTGATAGAAATGCACAGGTTGTTCGGGGTTTTTGCTGTGCACAGAAAATGCTTCCTCTGTTGTTGCTTGTTTGTAAGGTCCAAAGCTGCCATTGAACAGCATGCTTCTCTTTGGTTAGGTTCCCCTTCCTCATTAAAAAACAAAACACCAAAAACCTGCTTGGTCTTTCTGTCTCACAGCTTTTTAACTATAGACTCCATACTGTTGATAATTACATTCTATTTGACCAAATCACATTCTCTTTGGCTAAAAATCATTCTTAAATCTTATCATTAACCTCACAAACACATCTGTCTTGCAGCATGTTCTCTAAGATCTTTCAAAATGTCTTAGACACTTCCTTTAATTTTATCTGATCGGCCACATCTACTGATAGAGCTTGCCTTAGTATTCTGTTATGTAATGTAAAAATACCACAATAAATAGTTGACTTGGGAGTTTAGTGTTCAGTTTAAATGTTTTGCAAACACTTTTTACCCCCTCCCTCCATGTCTCTAAGGATGTAATAGATTTATCAAGAAATAACATGTACCCCTCTAGCAGTCGCTGAGAGCTTTAAACTTTAGCTGTTTCTAGACAGTACTTTTTCTCATTAGCTAGAAATAATGAATAATTTTCCATATGCTGTTGCCAATCTTTTTTTGCTGCATAATACTCAACCGTTTTCTAGAATATACAGTTCCGTTTTCTTTGTCACCATCCCACACACAAAAAATAAGCTAGCTCCACTCGTAAGAGCTGCATCAGCCTAACTTTAACAGACTGCAGAAATAAAAAAAATGTAGTTGAACACCCTAATTAAATTGAAAGTAAAAGGTCAAGAGCGAAGCATGGCTCCACCCCATAATACTCTTAAATCACACTTAAATCCTTTATTAATCATTGTATTATCACAAGGGATTATATCTTGTTTCCACTCAAGCTAACGGTTTCAGTAGTGGAAAGGGTTTCCAGATTCTTTCAGTGAAACTCTCTCTGCTAGATTACTGGGCAGCTCTTTGGGGGGTTTTCTTCTTCAAATTTCACAAAGCTTTCACTGCCACAAAATGAACTGCTCTAAAGTGTGAATTAAACATGAGAAGCAGAATTCTCCTTGTGCCTTGGTAATTGTTAATCATATTTTTAAAAATATGTTAAATAATTAATTTTGTTCATCAGTGCAACAAAGAGAGACCAAGAGAGACAATAACTTCCTCAAGGCCCCACACTCAGCTCTTGGCTTAAAAGGGATATAAGCCGGGGCTGGAACCTAAACAGGCACATGCCCATTAGGTTATTCAGCCCTTTTCTTTAAAATAAAGACCCATTCCATTTCATAATCTGGTGTTGAACCTAGGTTTCAAAAGTGGTTTGTCCTATGTTTGGCAGTGTGTGTGTATTGTCTGAGACACAGAAGTCCAAAAACCCCTTGGGCATACAAAATTAGTTGTGTACAGTTATTTGGATATGGTTGAAAGTCTTTTGCTAGGCCCCAAGTAAACTACTCTAAGCTACATACTGTATTGCATCTGTCAGAACCAGGACTGGGAGCTATGGGCCAAAGTGATTAAAAATAAGAAATTTAGGATGCAAGAATTGGAAGTCTATAAGAATAGACAAAAAAGACATCAAAAGAAGCTGTTTGTGCTTCTTGATCTGTGTTCTAAGCAGTCAGGCACCCAATGCCTTGTCTTCTGTACCACTGGCACTCTTTGCAAGCCTGGACAATTCAATTCTGTGCTTTAGGGACAGCATCTAGGTTGCGGTGCTAGTCTGAGTATTCACTTAGCTAAGCTCCAAGGCCAAACTTGTCCACTCAGCCCTATAAAGCCCTCACTTCAGAGCTTGCTCCTTAGTCTGAGTAACTCATCTCTGCCTAACTCCCTGTCATTGCCTGGGTGTCATCTTGGATCTTCACTCCTGTGTGGCTTTGACTACGTACATGCCTCTGGCCTTCCTAATCCTTGTTTCTTGCTCTGGAACTCCCCCCCCCACCTCATTTTAATTATGTACCTACCCCTAGCCCCCTTGAACTAACATGCAGATCCTTCAGTACCAGAATGTGACAACTGGCACCTGACCTTTGCTGAGAACTGAGGGAGATGGAATATAAGTTTAACAACTTATAGTGTCCTCTGACACTAATTCACCTCTTCACTGCTTAATCCTGTCTCATATGTCTGAAATTATGGTGGATGGATTCACTAAATGACACAAAATAATGATCCAGTGGACAACTTAGCAAATGGAATTTTACAGAGAAAAAATTGTATCTACAATTGAATTCTCATATTCCCACGATTCATTAATTGTACCAGTTCTATGCTCACCACAGTCTGTAGAGTTCATGGGCATGAGCAGGCAAGAATCCTATCCAGGTGGAAGCACCTATGGATGAACTACAGAATATAAACCTAGGCTGGGATACAACTTTCTCTGTTTTCAAAACCATTGTCTGGATATGGCCTGAAAAGCATAGCTTGCTCCAAATAGGAAATAACTTTGGAGTATGCTTCCCTTTCCTCTTTTCTAGAGATGTCCTTCTTCCTAGCAATAAAACTTGCAATGAATAAATTCTCTGATGTTCTAACTATATTTCACAACAGAGTCAAAGTGTTCACTTGGATTTAACATAGTTGTATAAACGACAAGTAAACTGATTGAATGGAAGAATGAAGAGCCAGATTAAATGTCCTTGATATAAAAATTAAATGGCTGACAATGCACTGTGTAAAATGCTGCTAAAGACTATTGCCAGCAATGTCATCATAAATCACACAGGTTCTTAGAAACAGCTCTGTGGCTAACCTGGGTGATGATACTGAACAATAGCCTATTGTTACTGAAAGAGGATTGTATGACACCACTTGACATTGCATCATCCCTTTTACCTAGCCTGCAATCAAGATTCTGACTTTGTTCTCTCCCTCCCCCGCTCTTTGCTTGAGGAAGATGAAAATAACTTCATTTTACAGAGACTATGTGCACAAGCACAAAACATTAGTCACTTGCACTGAAGGCTAGAATTTCTGATATTTACGCGACACAAAGGTGTCAAGAAACAGTGAAGGAAAAGGAGCAAGAGAGAGCAAGAAAGAGGTGGATTTCATTTTCTCTAGAGAATGCTACCTACAACATTTAGTAATTGTTATGCAAAACCAGAACAGACATAAGAGCTAGCTGGATTGAGGCTGAATGGCACTCTTGTAGAGAACCACAGAGTTGGAAGGGACTCTCTTCTGTGATGCAGAATTATCCCACTCATTACTCCCCCCCCAAACAAATCTATGGAACCCGAATCAGAGGGGGGTAGGTCTAAGTATCACTTGACATGTTATCCCCTTCACATTAAGGACAGGGGTATAGTCATCCAGGGTCTCAGAGCCCATACTTTTTTGGGAGCAGGGTCCCAGCACGGCCTCTACGTCTCCAGCATCCTACGAGCCAATCAGCATGAAAGGGGAGTATGTTAGCCACTGAGAAGAGTCTTCTAACATGCCTCCTTGTCCTTTCCTGCTGATTGTAAAAGGAGTAAAAGGAGGTGAGTCAGACATGGAGAAGACTCTTTTCAGTAGCTAACAGTCTCCCATTTCATGCTTATTGACTCCTCGGGATTCTGTAGTTGTGGGAGAAGGCATTAACAAGGATCTAATTCTCAACCCAGTAGCAAAAAAAGGGAAGAGGCAGTTGCTGCTGACTATCATGAAGGGACCTTGCACTTCTGAATTTGCCACTACAGTACTGATTAAGGATCTGAGTTCAAGACATGGAGGTGGAAACATCAATTGTGCCTCATTCTAGTTCCATCACATCCAAATGAATCCCACTTTTTCCACTATAGCTATAGTACAAAATAAATATGAAAATGTTACATTCAGAATAAATATGAAAATGTTACATCCTCTAATGATTCCTATGAGAATTTTTTCTTGTTTCATTTTTTCTGGGTTAAAAAATGGTGTTTTATAAACTTAGGAAAACAAAATTGATTTAATTGTTGAAAGAGGTCCCCCCCCCTTTTTAACTTCCTCTCGGCAGACTCCATGTACCAAACCTGGTTACTTCCTGAATAGATACAGGCTGCTTTTTATATATGTAATCTAAAACTCCTTGGCACAGTTCCAGAATTTAAAGAAAAAGGAGCTATGAACCACTACTAACCAGCTTCCTTAAACACTGCTACAGCACTTGAATTTCTAAAGCAAAAAAACTATTTCCCTCCTTTGACACACGCATGCATGCACGCACGCACACACTCTATCACACCATGGAAAGCCTAGCAAACTGACAAGTCAAACTACAGTAGCTGACTGTTTTCCTAGCCCTTCCCAGTTTTCTTTGAAGGCTGCATAAGTCCCATAATGAACCCCTTTCTTCATGCCCTAGTTCAACTTGCCCTGTTGGCTTTTAATAGTAATTGAATTTGGAAGGGGACAACTGTGGATGACATGGGATCTTTCTTTCATTACAAAGCAGCCTGCCTTGTTGACTGCCACTCCTGTAGCTTCTCTTATAAACCCATGTCATATTTGTTGTGCCCAGGGGCATCTGACTGGCCACAGTCAGAATGAAAAGGGAACAGGATGGAAGAATACATGGGCCCTTGGTGTGATCCAGAAGGGCTCTTAGGTTCTCGATACCCAACTTAGCATAGGGACATTGTTTCAGTTCATCTACAGGCAATCCCAGCACTTCAGTAACTACACTTATGAGATCTGCTTTCCCAATATTCTGTTAAGTGCCAAGGTAGGGGATGGGAACTGGTAGATTCATCTCTCTTTGTTATTATTTTTGTGCACCCGAGATGTGATTTTGCTTGCTCCATCATACACATCTTCTTTGTTGTTGTTGTTATGTGCCTCCAAGTTGACTACAACTTATGGCGACCCTATGAATCAGTGGCATCCAAGAGCATCTGTCATGAACTACCCTGTTCAGATCTTGTAAGTTCAGGTCTCTGGCTTCCTTTATGGAATCAACCCATCTCTTGTTTGGTCGTCCTCTTTTTCTACTCCCTTCTGTTTCCCCCAGCATTATTGTCTTTTCTAGTGAATCATGTCTTCTCATTATGTGTCCAAAGTATGATAGCCTCAGTTTCATCATTTTAGCTTCTAGTGATAGTTCTGGTTTAATTTGTTCTAACACCCAATTATTTGTCTTTTTCGCAGTCCATGGTATGCGCAAAGCTCTCCTCCAACACCACATTTCAAATGAGTTTATTTTTCTCTTATCCGCTTTTTTCACTGTCCAACTTTCACATCCATACATAGAGGTCGGGAATACCATGGTCTGAATGATCCTGATTTTAGTGTTCAGTGATACATCTTTGCATCTGAGGACCTTTTCTAGTTCTCTCATAGCTGCCCTCCCCAGTCTTAGCCTTCTTCTGATTTCTTGACTATTGTCCCCATTTTGGTTAATGACTGTGCCAAGGTATTGATAATTCTTGACAAGTTCAATGTCCTCATTGTCAGCTTTAAAGTTACATAAATCTTCTGTTGCCATTACTTTAGTCTTTTTGATGTTCAGCTGTAGTCCTGCTTTTGTGCTTTCCTCTTGAAGTTTCATCAGCATTCATTGTCTTAATGAAACATAAAAGCCTATATCAGCAACAGTAGACTGACTGTATAGTAAGAGGATCAAGAGGCTGTTGTAATGCCACTTTCCTCTGCCTCTGGGGTCAGGAAACTTTGGCCCTCCATATATTGTTGGATCACAAATCCCATAACCTTTAGCTATTGGCCATGCTGGCTTGGGCTGATGGGAGATGTAGTTCATCAACATCTGGAGGGCCAAAGGCTCTCCAACCCTACTCTACCTACTTCTTTAAAATAACAATTGAGGAAGTTGGGAAATAAAAATGGAAGAAGTGATCAAAGGTACAAGTCTTTGTAATGGCAGGTGGATCTTACAAAGACTCATTATCAGCCACTTTCTCCCTGCTTTTTTCCATATCTGTTAAATATACAAATACGAGGAAAAGGGGACATTGGAATCAAAATAGTCAAGATTTTAAACTCTGTTCCACTCCTGCTATATCATTGCCCCAAGGGGAAAAAATAGAAAGGCCCAAGTGATGCTGTCTAGATGTCAATCTCCCCCCCCCAATTCCTTAGCTGTCTCTACTGAAATGAAGTATGGCTGAGGTATGGTCCTTACAGTGTACCCTCCCACCATCTTGGTTGCTGGCATCATCACTGTCACATATATAACAGTATGGGGGATTATTTTGCTTGTGGCCTAATGCCTTGACTGTCTCATCTGATATCCTACCAAAGTTTTATAACTTTCTTCCTCTACCCTTGCATCACAACAATCTTTGGGCATGAATTATAGCCACACAGCAAAATATGGCGGCTAATATGAAATGTTGTTGCTAAAAGATTCAAGTCCTGAAAACAAAAGCAGTACTTGCTCCTGGATAAAGGGAGTGAAAGGGAAGACTCATGTAGGCCAACAAAGCTAATGGTACAGACAATAACATGAGACATTTTATTCTCAAGAAGTAATTTCAATAATATGGCTTCAGATATCTTATAAATGGGATGTTTGACTGGTTCATTACGGTTGAAAATAAGAATATTTTAGCAAATATACTACTCATACTTAAATTGAAATCCTATCTTAGTTACAGTAACTACTACTGACTTCTGTGGGACCTGATAGTGTAAATACTCCTATCTGAGCTAATATTTAACTATATAGTAGTTAATTTCATAGTGCTTCTACATTTCTCTTTGATCTTTCATTAACTTGTCAATTATCATCTTTCTAATTCTGAATTCAGGTAATTGGGCATCTATCAGTTTGTAAGTGAAATTTTGTTGTTGTTATGTGCCTTCAGATCGATTATGACTTATGGCAACCCTATGAATCAGTGACCTCCAATAGCATACTCTGTTCATAGGGTTTTCGTGGTAAGTGGTACTCAGCGGTGGTTTACCATTGCCTTCCTCTGAGTTTGGATACATCTTGGTCTGACGTCTCAGCTTTGACTATTCCATTTTGGGTACCCCGCACCCAAGTGAAATATAGCCACCTAAAAATAAGGTAGTGGTTTCTACATGCTTGTGGAACTCCTAAGTATGCAGAAGAATATATAAGTTTATAAGTTAAGGGCTGTATCCAACAAAGTCATCCTGCGAGTACAAGGATTTCTGCCTGTGCAACAGGATGGTACAGTTTGTACTTACCGTAAACGGTGTTTCTTCATGGATGACAAGAGGTCTCCACATGGGTACTATAGCTCCCCCTACAGCTCGAAGATAAGAAATGCTTCAGGAAATGTTTTTTGCTCCTCCCTTCCTGCTGAGGCTCAGTTTTCATTCTTGTAAAGCTCTGCCAACAGCCTCAGCTCATCATAGAATATATAACACATTGAAAAAACACAATGGGTGAAAGAACATGGAAACAGTTAACCTGTCTGGGAGAGTCCCAGAAATGTGCATAGTCGTGGCACCCCATAATTTCGTCCCATATAGCCAGCCAGGTTAGGGAGGGCTGTGGAGACCTCTTGTCATCCATGAAGAAACACCATTTACGGTAAGTACAAACTGTACCTTCTCTCATGGATGACAGAGGTCTCCACGTGGTATGTACTAAAGCTACGACCTAGGGTGGGTCAGGTGGACGCAGGACCTGTTGGAGAACTCTGCGACCAAATGAAGCCTCCACTGATGCATAAAGATCAATTTTGTAATGCCGAGTAAAGGTAGACGGGGATGACCAGGTGGCTGCCCTACAAATTTCTTCTATGGAGGCATTAGGAAGAAGGCCGCCAAAGTAGTGGCTGATCTGGTGGAATGAGCCGTAAGGTTCAGTGGAGAAGGCCGGTGCAGAGCTTCATATGCTAGAGATATACACGCTCTAATCCACCTAGCCAAGGTATTTCGTGAGACCTTGTTTCCTAAAGTAGGCAGATGGAATGATACAAACAAGGAATCACATTTACGAAAGGACTCAGTTCTAGAAAGGTAGACTTTCAGAGCACGTCTAATGTCTAAGGAGTGTCACGCTTTTTCTCTGGGATGAGAGGGATTAGGACAAAAGGAAGGTAGGATTATTTCCTGCTGCCTATGGAATGGTGAGTTCACTTTGGGAACAAAGGCTGGGTTAGTTCGTAGCACCACTTTATCTTTATGGAAAGTACACAGATGTTTTTGTATTGAGAGGGCTTGCAGTTCAGATACTCTGCGAGCCGAGGTGATAGCTACGAGGAATATCAATTTGAAGGACAGGATCCTGAGAGGAACGGATGCAAGTGGCTCGAAGGGAGGTTTTTGCAGAGCGCTGAGGATTGTATGTAGGCTCTATGATGGAAATCTATGCAGTACTGGATGACTTAAGGCAACAGCTCCTCGCAGGAACTTTTTGAGAAGAGGATGTGCAGCCAGAGAAGTATTGCTGGTAGGTAGCAGGATGGATGAGAGAGCCGATGTTTGTCGTTTTAAAGTATTTGGCCGCATGCCCTTTTTCAGACCATCTTGCAAGAATTGCAGAACTTGAGCGACCACTGCTGACTCTGGAGAGATAGCTTGTGTGGCGCACCAGAAAGAGAAAGCTTTCCATGTAGATTGATAGCTTTTAATGGTGGAAGGGCGTCTCGCTGACAGGATGGTATTCACCACTTCAGAGGAGAATCCTAATGCTAACAGCCTATTGCGCTCAATCTCCATGCGGTTAGTCTGAGCCATTGTGGGTCCAGGTGTAGGAGAGGACCCTGATGAAGCAGGTCATGTTGTGCCGGTAGATGAAGCGGCGGGCCTTGTGCCAGGCAAACTATGTCCGAGAACCAGGGGTGTCTTGGCCAATAGGGGGCCACGAGGACCATGTGAGCTGCTTCTGTTCTGATTTTCTTCAGTACTCTGGACAGTAAGGGAGTCGGTGGGAAGGCGTAGAGGAGGCCTTTTGGCCAACTTACTGCCACAGCATCTTGTTCTTCTGCTCCGCAACTCGGGAGAAGAATCTCTTTGTCTGGTGATTGTCGTCCGAAGCGAATAGGTCTACTTGGAAGTTGCCGAACTTCACTTGGACAGACTGCAATACTTCCACATTCAGAGCCCACTTGCCTGGGAAGAGCTGCTGTCTGCTCAGCCAATCTGCCGTTATGTTCAGGCGACCCTGGATGTACTCTGCTGAAATTGAGGACAGGTGTCTTCTGCCCACAGTAGCATTGAGGTAGCCTCTAGGTTCAGAGTCCTTGAGCGGGTACCTCCTTGTTTGATCAGGTAAGCACAAGTCGACGTGTTGTTGGTGCGAATGAGGGCATCCGGAAAGGCGAGGATTGGCGCGAAGTGCCGAAGAGCTAGGTGTGCTGCCCTTAACTTTAACCAGTTGATGTTTCTGGTCACCTCTGCTGTCGACCAGCATTCTTGAACATATTGCCCTTGGCAGTGCACTCCCCAACCATGGAGGCTGGCGTCGGTGGTGATGACTGTTCAGGGAGGATCCTGTAGTGGGACTCCTTTCGATAGGTTCCGTATTTCTGACCACCAGGTGAGGGAGTGTTTGTCTGGAGATGGAAGGAGAACATGACGATGATTGCATAGTGCAATGTCTGACTGGAACTGAAGTAAAAAGGTCTGAAGTGGGCGGGAGTGCAGGCACACCTAGGGAGTGATCCCTATTGCTGATGCCATCATGCCCAGTAGTTTGGCAAGCAACATCATGTCTGCGGATCAAAGTTGGGACAAAGCAGTTGCTAGTGAGACAATGTTCTGGACCCTCTGTGGCGACAGGGAAATGAGCTGTTGAGCCGTGTCTATAGTCGCCCCAAGGCGGAGCAGCTGCTGAGAAGGGCATAGATGGCTCTTTTGGGAATTTATGAGAAAGCCGTGACCTTGCAAGAAGTCTAGTGAAACGTGGACATCCTGTTGGGCTTGATGGAAGGAATTGGACCGGATGAGGTCGTCTAAATATGGGTATATGTGCAATCCTTGCATCTGAAGACCCGCTACTAACGTCACCATGACCTTGGTGAATAGATGTGTAGCCGAAGCCAGACCAAAGGGAAGGGCCCTGTATTGAAAGTGGTGGCTGTTGTAATAGAAGCGGAGTAATCGCCTGTGAGATGGGAATATGGGGATGTACAGGTAGGCCTCTTTTAAATCTATTGAAGCCAGAAAGTCCCATGGAAGAAGAGCTTCTCTGATGGACGTAAGGGTCTCCATCCTGAAGGTTATCTGGGTCACAAACTGATTTAAGAATTTGAGGTCGAGTACCCTGCACCAGGATCGGTCCTTTTTCCCGACCAAGAAGAAGATGGAGTAAAGACCTGAGGAAACCTCTCCTGATGGTACTTCTTCTTTGGCAGAGATATCCAACAGGTGATGAATCTCGCCTAATATTGCTTGGAGTTTTTTGATGGAAGTGGCTAAGGGAGAGGGAAGGAATCTGGTGGGCGGGTACTCTGTAAATTCTATCCAGTACTCCTCCTTGACGATGGTGAGTACCCACTTGTCCTGGGTCATGTGTTGCCAATGGGAAGCAAAGTGGGTTAGGTGACCTCCTACTTGTGGTGTCGGCGGTGAGTCAGAAGCGTTGTTGGTTCTGACATCCTTGTGTAGTTTGGTTGGGGGAGGGCCTGGAAGAAGGGGTCTGAGACTTCTGTGGAAATCTCTGCCTGGTCCAGTAGGAGCACCCACTTTTGAGGTCACGTGCCCTGGTGGTGAGCCTGGAGCCACAAAAGGACTGGAAAGGGTAAGAAGAAGAGGCAGGACACTAAAAAGTGCACCTATCCTCTCGCTTTTAGGATGGCATCACTTTGTTTTTATCTCTGGTCTCTACGAGGACTTCCTTGAGGGCCTCATCGCCAAAGAGCTTGGTACCTGAGAAGGGGACAGACGCTAGGCTGGCATGTGAAGCTGCATCCACATCCCAGGGGTTAAGCCAGAGATGTCTTCTAGCTACAACTGCTGCTGCCATTGCTCTGCAGGAAAATTGGGCAGAGTCCATAGTGGCGTCTGCTATGAATGCCAGGGATCTAGATATCTTGAGTAGAGTCTTTCTGAGTCTAGCTGGGTCTCTGTTAACATCGTCAAGCAGGTCGTCAGTCCATAACAGCGCTGCTCTGGCAAATACAGAAGCCGAAGTAGAGGCTCTTATTGAGAGCGCATTAGCTTCGTGAAAGCGCTTCAGAGCTGTGTCAGATTTGCGCTCAATGGGATCCTTTAACTGAGCATCTCCGTCCCGCGGCAAGAGGGCATGGGAGAGTAGAGCGGAAATGGGCCCGTCCACAGCTAAAATGCGAAGCTGGTTCATAACGTCAGCATCTAGGACATAAAACTTATTGGTATAGTTAGTACCTTTTCTGCATTGGAGAGGCAAGTCCCATTCTAACTTCATAGTATTTTAAAAAGAGGTGAGCAAAGGCATGCACCTAGTGGAAGGCTTAGGGATGGGGAGCACTAGAGAGCTCTTAGATAAGGGCTCCTGTTGTTTCTGGGTCACATTTAAGTCCAAAGCTGCCACTACTTTACGGAAAAGAGGGGCAAAATGAGCCTCTACAAATAATCTAGCAGACTCAGTGTCATCCATATCTGAGCCTTCGCTCCATTCCCCTTCTTCAATATCAGGATCTCTGTCATCATCAGACTGGCCTGCGTCTAAAGAGAGGCCTTGCTGAGTGCTGTGGCCTCTAGCAACAGCATATGGGGAGGGTGGTACCCTATCATGGTGTGGATACGCAATTGAGCACCTTTTGGAGGGTGGGGGTGGTACGTCTGCATTATCCCGTGTGGAGGGAGAATGCCTTTTGGATGCCCTGCCGCTTGCTAATTCTGTAACAAGCTCCCCAATCATGGCCTCCTTAAGCTGTTGCAATACAGCGGGAGATAGCAGATCAGATAGGGACAACTGCAGTTGTTGAGGCATTGCATTAGAACCAGGCTGGGATGGGGGGGTAATCTGCATGCATTGAACTGGGGAATCGTACCTCCTTTGCTCCTCATCTTCAGATGAAAGACACTCCAGTTCCCTAGGCCCAATAGCAACAAGGCGGGGGGATTCTGGGGAGCGTAGAGGCCGTGTCGCTGAGAGGACCGCAGCGCTATTCTCAGGCAGGAGTAAAGGCAAGTCATGGGAAGCATCCGCTTCAATAAGTGCCCTTTTTTGTTGTAGCGCAGGAGCAGCCTGAAAAGCAGCAGGCAAGTGCTGATCCAAAATGGCGGACGCCTCGTCTTTGTCGGACAAAATGGCGGGCGCCACATCACGAGCAGCCGAAAACGGCTCCGCTAAAAGCCCCTGCAGTAAGGAGGTAAGTGGAGGGGACTCACTGACTCTGGCAAGCTTGTGGGAAGTGATGGAGTCCATCCTAGAAGAGGTGCCCTCAAGAGGGTCATCTCTGCCAATAAGCAGCTGGTGCTGAACACTGGCGGGAATCTGGGGCGGGTGGGAGCTGACTGCAGCCAAGGCTGAGTACTGCCCTGCCTTTTTTGAATATTTTTTCTTCTTCGAAGAGTAAAATGCCGTCTTTTCCATGCTTGCAGGGAGCGGAAGGCAGAAGAAATGAAAGTGAAACTAGAAGGACAGAGAACTAAAGGTAAGTAATATATATATGTGTGTATATATATATATAGATTATAAAACAAGTAGAAAAATAGATAGCTGGAAGAAAGGCCAAAAAAACCTGGAATATAGGCAAAAGGGAGGAGAGAAGCTAGGCCGGAAAGGAAGACAGCCAGAAAGGGTGTGCTCCAAGCTGAGACAGGAAAGAAAACTGAGCCTCAGCAGGAAGGGAGGAGCAAAAAACATTTCCTGAAGCATTTCCTGTCTTCGAGCTGTAGGGGGAGCTATAGTACCCACATGGAGACCTCTGTCATCCATGAGAGAATTTCTCTCCCTCTCCTTTCCCCGTGACTCCCCAATCTATTTTGGCAGTTCCCCCAACCCTCCAGAGTAGATTTGGGGAAGTACAGGGGATGTGCAGGAAGAGGAGAGGGAGTCCTGTCACACAGTGGGAAGTCCTTGAGCTAACAACCCTAATCTTTTTAAAAAAGGAAACAAATCCAAAAATGGTCTGTCAAGGACCTGTGTGAGCTTCCAGGATTGAGGGAATGTTGGTGGCAGTTGATCTTACACAGATAAGAAATTCTAGACCTATTAATCTAGTTCATACTGAACACTAAAGGCAGGAGTCCCTATCTTTGCTGTTACCTTTTTTTGGGGGGGGGGGAAGTAAGAATGACACAAGGCTGCCCAATCACAGCTAGGCTAAGATCCTGGATTTATCCATTGACGTCTACAGGCAGCTTTCACTTTTGCCCCAATGGAAGAAAAAAGTCACACTGTGCAAATCTAGCAATTAGTCTATGGTTAACAGCAGTTGAGAGAAGGAATGTTAGTGTGCCAGTTGAAAACAACAGCAGGAGAGGTCTGCTTAAACCCATCACAGCTGGGGGTGGGATTAAGTTTAGCACAAAGCATTTTGTGCAATTAATAAAAACTCCCCACAAATAACAGTTTAAGGATGTTTCAGGAGGAAAGAAAGGAAAAAGGACACATTTTCTCCTTCTTGCTCTCCAGAAATTTCCTCACCCCATTATATAGCAAGGAACTGCCCAGTATTGGAGCTGACATCAAGCTGCAAACCCCAGTCTATAGAACAGCAGAGCAAGATCTCAGTGGGGAGTAGTGGTGTAGAGGGAAATGTGACCTTCTCCCCTCTGCTAAAAATCTGCACCCCTTTAGCCTGAACTGAACTAGAATGCTCTTGTTCCAGGCTGGCTTAAGCATTCCTCCTAAGGGATGGAGATACACAACAACATTTTGTTATAGATTTCATTGGTTTTGTAATAATGTACAGCATCAACTTTCCAGGCCAACAGCACACAGATATGTCAGGAAATTGGCTAGGACAACATGAGAAACAAGGTACAACAGATGATATTGTGTGCCTTGTGCGATTAATACATTTTGGACCTTTACTCTCACAAATAAACATTTTGTATATTCTTGAAATACAGAATATTAGATTACAGTTGGCAGCTATTCTTCCCTCCAACTGGCACATATGTGATCTCTTTTCTTAGAGTTGTGGAAAGGTGGAGGTAGACTCCCATGTGCAGCGAGGGCAGTGAAGAGATGGCAAAAGGGAAGAAGAGGGAAGATGGATTATACCAGAACAGTGTGCCAATCAGTGAGGGATCTGGACCTGTTTTTATAAAATTAATATCACACTTCAAGCTCTATCTTTGTGCTGTTATTTCTCTCTGTTATCAAATTTTCAATTACTTTGGTTGTTATCAATTCCCTTCCTCGTCCCCCTTATTCAGTGTCTTGTTTATATTTGATTTCAAGGCTTCTGACAAGGACTGTCTTTCTTTCAATTGTCTGGCAGCTCCAGTATGATGTAGATTTCCCCCCTACCATAATTAGAAGGAATCTAATAAATAAGCTAAAACAAACCAGAACGTATTAACAGTTGCAGGTAGCAATTTTGCTTCATAGTATACATTAGGTATTAAACTCATATTTGGTATAGCTGACTTTTGATTTTACAGTGAGAATGGAAGTGATGGGGAAAATAACAAGATTAAACAATTAAAACTTATAAGCAGATTTACATGCTTTTAATATATGAGAAAACCACAAGGAAACCTCCACTGAATAAAAAAATTAACTCCATCTGCAGGTGTAGTAAAATATTATATATCACATTCCTCTTTACTAACAAGGTCTGCTTTTTTCTTTCCGTCTCCAACTATACTACACTGACTTTTGCTACTGTTTATACATATAGACTACTTGGTTAGTTGAGATCAGGCTTAAAAATGTTTCTTTTAAAAATATAATCAGGAGGCAAGAGCAAGAGAGAGTTTGTGCATGTGCTTATTTTATAACATGTAGAAAAGCACAATTGTTAAGTCTCATTTAGCCCTACCTTGTCTTCAACTCTATTCAGCCGGGCACCAACTGTATTATTCCCTCGGTCTTTGTTTTTTTCTGCATAGAAAAACATTTTTAGATTACTATCAGTGTTACAATAGTATAGAATGAAACCATGTGACTACATTTAACTACCTTACCAGAGCTACTTAATTGAACACTGCTGACAGATAGCTAATTTTATTACATTTTTTCATAGCATTGACCCAAGCCTTGCCTTTTAATGGCCTTAAGTATCGAGTGCTTTCTGGCTTCATATTATGCTTCAAATTATCAGAAAAATTAAACTACATTCAATTTAACAAATGTCAATTAAATGTAAGAATAATTTAGTTGAAAATGTATTATAGCAGTAGTTGGCAACAGCACAGTCCCTGAGATACGTTCATGTGCATATATGGGATCACAATGGACAAATGTGATTTAGTCTTCTGAGTAATCCTGGATATTATGTGTCTCTCATTAAATAAGAACAATGGTTACCAATTTCCTGACCAAGTCCAAAAAATAGTTAAACAGCATGCATACACATAGCCTGGTTTTAGTTACAGAAGGAAAAGAATAGTGAACCCAAGTCATTCAGTGGTTGACTATAGGAGTGCCCTAGATGTAGTTGCAACACTCACTCACTAGATCGTATCCATGTATGCAGGAAGCCTTCAGAAAGATTCCCCTGTGTACTAATGACTGAACAGACTAAAATAATTTCCCAGTTCCCTTGCATTTTTTTTATTTGAAAACTAAGCAGGAGTGGCCCAACAGCAGCACTTGTGCTTACTGGGATAGTGGGCAGTTGGGAAGGGTGGCAGGGAGGTCGGGGCAGTGCAGTCTCATTAGTAGAGCCAGTCAGCACTCCTGCCAGTCTACCTGTGCCATCCCAACTTTGCTGCTATACTGTCTGCGCTGGCACTGGTTGAGGCCAATGCCATAGCCCTGCTCTACCAACCACTCCTGAAATTAAGGAAATTTGTAATGCATGTATTTATGTGATTGACAGTCCAATCCGGTATATATCTACCCATAAATAAATCCTATTAAGTTCTGTTGAGCTTACTCCTATGTAGGTGGGTATAGGACTGCAGCCTTAATGATAAAAAAACCTTGCTTTCATACATATTTGCATTGTAAAAGGGTTACATACAGTAAATGTATACAGAAGTGAATATTGGGGAAAAGAGAGCATGTGTCCCAGTTGCCAAGGCAGCCAGGAAGATGCTCCTTTGTTCTGACTCAGTTGCTCTTATTTAGTTTGGGCACTTGTGAATGAGGATGCTGAAAGACTACATTATTTGAAGTGGGATATGCATTCAAATGCCCCTCTCCATCCATAGTCTGCCATAAGTGGACAGCGATGGATCAGGGAACTAAAATGTGCAGTGTAGTATGATAGGAGCAAGTTCTTTCTCTCCCTCCTTTCTACACAGAATTAGGGCGATGAGACAGCTTTGTATGACCATCAGCAACATTGTCACATAGTCAAATCTAATTGCTATATGGTAATGGGAAGTCATCATGTTCACTGTGTGATCGCTGATTAGCTGAGATCACATAGCAAAGAAGAGCTTTCAAGTTAAAAGAAAAAGAAAAGCACTTAAGCAATAGCAGATCAGGTAGGGAATGCCTCTGAACAAGTCCAAAAATGCATGAAAGAGTAGAAGGTACAGTTTTATTTTATGAACCTTTGGACATGTGCAACTTGTGAATCGGAAACCTAATGATAGAAAATTTTGCATAGCATTAAGCATCTGCCCAGCTAGCACATTTGGCATTGTACAAGTTATACTGAATAGCTTTTTTTTAAAAAAAATACATAAACAGGCTTTGCTGTGTTTATGAACAGGAAGATAAAGTACTTAATAATAAATAGATCACTGTCAATGTAAAACAACAACATCCAAATAATAAGGGTAATATTGAGCTGAGGATTTTCCTTAGCCATCAGACACTATCCCACAAATCGCCACAAATCCTTGCCTGTTCCATCTGCCTTCACAACAGGTTCCTGTAGGCTCTGCATGTTGCAATCAGTCATCAGCAAAGAAAAGCCAGTCTGCATCTGTGTTGGAATTGCTTTTTAATATATTTTAAACCTTTTTAAAATGTTTTCAATGCTTTAAAAATGTTTTTAAAGATGTTTTGTTTTAATGTTTTTAATGGTTGTTTTGTCTGTTCAAAACAGACATTTTGAAGTCTGTTTTTATGTTTTAAAGTGTTTTTAGTGCTTTTGTTTGCTGCCCTGGGCTCCTACTGGGAGAAAGGGCGGGATATAAATCAAATAAATAAATAAGTTCTATAGCTTAGGTCCCCCACTAGGATGCACACTTTAACTTGGTGAGGGTGTCTGAGAGTGTTGAAGAAGCTGAGAGCAATGCCATCAGGAGTCTAGACCAAGAGGCTAGACTCCTAGCAGGGGCACCCAAGGTGGAATGGTCAAAGCTGAGACACCATACTAAGATGCATCCAAACTCAGAGGAAGGCAATGGTAAACCATCTCTGAATACCTCAAGTCAGAGAAATTATCAGGGAAGAATGCAAAAAGACAATACCTCTAGTTAAAAAGAAAGAAGGACCTCAATGGATGACTGAAGAAACTCTTAAAATGGTTAAAGAGAGAAGGAAAGCAAAAGCAAAAGGAGACAGAAACACGGTTAGAACCCTAAAGGCAACAATATAGCAACTAGTAGGTAGGGACAGAGAGAACTATTATAATAATTATTGTATAGAAATAGAAGAGGACAACAAAAAGGGTAGAACAAGAGCCCTATTCCAAAAGATTAGAGAAATTAAAAGGAAATTTAAACCAAGAGTAGGGATGTTGAATAATCAACAGGGGAACACACTGACTGACCAAGATGAAATAAAAGGAAGATGGAAGCAATACACGGAAGAACTCTATAAAAAGAGATGACAGGATGACAGATTCATTCACGGAGGAACCGTATGATATACAACCAGAAATTTTAGAATGTGAGGTGAAAGCTGCTCTTAAAATACTTGGAAGAAACAAATCACCAGGAAAAGATGGCATACCAACAGAGTTGCTACAAGCTACTGAGACTGAATCTGTCCAAAGTTTGACAAAAATTTGTCAACAAATATGGAAAACTAAACAATGGCCCACAGACTGGAAGCATTCAATCTACATCCCAATTCCAAAGAAAAGGGATCCCAGGCAATGCAGTAATTATCAAACTATTGCCTTAATATCCCATGCAAGTAAAGTAATACTCAAGATTCTACAAGATTCACAGGGTCGCCATAAGTAATAATTGACTTGAAGGCACATAACAACAAAAGCTTAGGTCAGTATTTAAACCTCTTTGTTGTTAGCTCTCACTTGTCAGAAATGTGGCTAGCTAATATTACTAACAAGATATTTATCAAATAGATCACCAAGTACGATGCATCTATCTTATACTCTTCCATCATGTGGAAGAGGAGCAATATACAGCATATATAGACATGTTTGTAACTTTCTATTGATGGTGACTTACCTGAGACAGAAATAAACAGTGATGGTTTCCCTATAGATTGGTCCAACCTGATGAAAGTGAAAGTGTATCAATAAACAAAATGAAAGTGTCCTCAGGTTTAAACAAATAAACAATTGTTGCTTCTCCAGATCCACCATATAAAGAAGAAGCTCTTGCATAGCTGCTACTGGGTCACTTGTAACAGTCCTTTGAACGTTCTACTGAGAGATTGTCTGATCCAAACAGGACTAAGACTGCAATTTGCTAATGCTTTATAAAACTGTATGTTAGCAAGATTTCACCGCTGAAGGAATTCAGTTTTGATTGAAAGAATTTTGGTGTGTGGCATTTAAATGCTTAACTAAAAACAAGTCCCTTGGCAGTCATTTTTGTAGGGGTTTTTTTGTTGCACATTCCTACCCATTTTTTGAAAAAAATCTGATTTTTATTCTGCTGTATCCAAAGACCTAGGATAGGTAAAAGCAAACATTAATTCATTAATACATGAGAGAGGCTGTTCCTTGTTCCTGAAGGCCTCATAATCACTGGTGGAAATGGCATAATATAAAAATAGTCCAGGGTCCTGTCACGTAGTCACATTTTCAAGCTCTTCTTCTGTTGCTCAATACAACCCTCTCTCAGTCTTGCTTTTTATTCTTGAGAGTGGAATGGAGAGGATTGAGACAAATGGAGGATTCCAAACTCTTGCTTACCTTCTAAATGCCCTGTCACTAGGGCATGTGCTGGGGAGAACTGGCAGGCAGGAGAGAACTGCTTACCCCTTCCCTAGCCAACAAGTTTTTGCCTGCTTACTCCCCTCCCAAAGCTGGTTTTGAGACTAAAAATAAGCCCAGTCTGGGGAAGAGGGAGAAATGATGGACAGAATGCTTCTTCTTCCACGCATCACCATTAACCAGTAAATGGATGTTTGCTAGCCTAACCTTCATTTTCATCTTGAATGGCTGAGTAGCCCTTTAAAACCAAGTAATCTATACACATCCTCTGACACAGCATCTCCCCTTTTCATTTTCTCCTTGTTCACACATATAATCTCCCTGCACACATCCACAGACTCCAGGCCATGGCCAGCATCTTTGATGCTTTACTGCATTCTGTTCCATGGATTGATCCAGATCTGAAGGTCCAGAGGAATATAATGCCTCTGTTTCATAGTTCAGGTGTAGAATTTTTAATTGCCAAGGCCTTACATCACAGGCAGGGAATTTGTGGTCCTCCAGATGTTGCTGGACTCCAACTAACATCAGCCCTGACCGCTGCCCATGCTATCTGTAGCTGACAGATGCTGGAGTCCAACAACATCTGGAGGGTCACAGGTTCTCCACACTTGCCTACATATTCAGCATGCAGCTGTTCTTTTTCAGACCTACTTATCCGCTTGGGCAGGAGTATTCTGTTCCATACCTTCTCTGAAGTTCTTTTATTCGCACCATTAAGTTGAGATGACCCTGAGAGTATTGTTCTATAACATCACGTACATCATATGGCTTCCTAGCTTGCTGTAAATTGGAAGAGAATTAAACACCTGTTAAATTCTATAAAGCATAGCATACAACACCTACAGTAGTGTTCTTCAACCTTGGGTCCCCAGATGTTGATGGACTGCAACTCCCATCATCCTGGACCATTGGCCATGCTGTTTGGGGATGATGGGAGTTGTAGTCCAACAACGTCTGGGGACTCAAGGTTGAAGAACAGTGACCTACAGGATTGATAACAGAAAGATCAGGACGACTTGGAAGTTAACTTTTTTTCTTTTTGTGCCTGTCTCATACAACTTTAAAAAGGTAGTAGGAAAGGATCACTAATGGACACAATTTTTATTTATTAATTAAAACATTTATATTCCACTTTTTATATCAGAACTGAACACTAAGTAAGGTTGGCTTACAACAAAACTTAAAATAAACACGCTAGAGAGAGAACCGATAAAACAAATAAAACCAAAACCCAAAGAACAAACCAACTGCTTCATAAAAACACAGGAAAAGAAGACAGTGACAAGAACAGACACTGATCAGGATAAAGGCCTGCCGGATGAAAAAACACTTTAGCGTACAGCAGAACAATAGCGGGGAAGGGCAGGATCTCCTGTGGCAGTAATTGCTGCAGCAACAGAAAAGGTCTCCCATGTGTTCTTGGCTGCCAACAGCATCACAGACGGTGATAGCATACTTTACACAGGCCTCCTCAGCTGACCTGAGGGTATGGAGACCTCTAAGTATCCTGGTACTTTAAGCTTTTTAGGGCTTTAATGGTAATTATTAGCACTTTGAATTGCACCCAGGAACAAACTAGGAAACCAATCAAGCTGGTAAAGAAAAGGAGTCCCATGTTCAAAACAACCTAGTTCTTCTCAGAACAGTGAATCTCTGATCTGTAGTAACTTAGATTTGAAGGATACCAAATGCTGTTTGTGCCGGCTAGTGAGGAGAGAGATGGAAAAGGCCAGCAAATCTACCTGCACCTCCCTCCCTAATAGCCTTATTGACCTTGAGGCCTGTGAGTTTGTCAGGAATGGTAAGGGGGAAAGAACACAAGCTTTGGTTTATTGCCACTTTCTTTTTCGTTTGTGTTTTGCTCTGTTGCTACTATGGACAATGGGTGGGAGGTTCTTGCTGTGGGTGCTTGTGGGCAACTATTCATACCACTCAGGGAGAGAGACGGGATGGGTTGGCCAATGGGGATGAAATGTGTTAAGTTGCTCAAAAGCCACCGAGAGAGTCTGTTGGCATGGAGTGTGAGAGACAGAAGGAAAGTGAATAGGCTGCCATAGGTGAAAAATGTGCTGGGAGCTGTTGTTAAGATCATTGGTTGTTCAGTCTATTTGAATGGCCTGTGTATGTGTTTTTACCTAGGTATTTAATTAAATTGGAAACTTTACTTTTTGTCCACATTGTAGTTTTACCTGCTTGCCTGCCTTATGACAGAATTGTTGATTTGTTTACTGGACCTGTTTATACGATTTTTTAATTTTTGCATATTTTTTCTGCTTATCTTTATTGTTTTGTTTCCCACTCTGGGATTGAAATCATTCAATGAAGAGCAGGCTGTAAATTCGATAAATAATTAAACAGATGTAGATTTGTACTTGCGTATGCAGGCTAGTGCATGGCTCTTGGGGAGCAGTAGGTAATTGGTTCCACCCACTGACCCTGATTTTGCATCTGGCCCAACCCCCCACCCCACCTACTATTTTGGATCTGGTGGACCTAGAGGTACTAGTAAAAAACCAAAGTAGATCTAGAAAGTCTGAGGTGTGCCACCACCGGCATGGGATCTGTCAGCTCATCTCCAGGCAGCAAATACTATTAACCATCACTTTTAAAAAGAAAAGAAAAGAAAAAACGTATTAGGAATGGGTGATGAACCACTTGCTTGGTACCAAAATTAGCTGGGCTGAACACTGAAACAGTCCACTTCCTCCACATCTGCTCTGTCTTCCTCCTTCCTCCAGAAAAATCCTTATCTTGAGGTAAGGAAATGGAGCAACAGGCAGTGGAAGGCAAGAGAGTGCGGCAAGTGGCTGAGGGCAGGAGTATAATTTGGAGCCAGAGATCATGGAGCTCACCAGACCGCAGAATCTGCAGCTGAAAGTAACAGACAGGTCTATTCATCTATTTGACTTTTTGGAGGTCATTTCAGTGGATTTCTGAGCACACAGAGCCTTCCTACCTGTCAATTAAAGATGCTGTGTACAAAGGTTTTACTAATTTGGTTATCATATTCAGAAGTGGCAAAACTTGTGTTACGCCAGCTCGTAATACTTGGCACATATTACAAGAAATGAGAACTTATTAAATACTACCAAAGTGTACATCATCATCATGATGACAGCCCCCCCCCCCAATACATAGTGCCATTCTTTACTTGTTGTAATGGTAGTAATGTCAACAATTTGCTTATTAGGGAGAAAGTAAAGGAATTGCATTTATTGGTATAGGGATACCCCATTGAGCATGGCCATTTTGAATCAAGCCTGTTCCTCCCGGGATCTGTTTTTAGTTATTCTAGTACAGCCTTCCCCCCCACAGATGTTGTGGACTACAAGGGCTGCACTGGCAGAGCTAATGGGAATTGTAGTTCAAACCATCTGGAGGTGACCAGGTTGGGGAAGGCAGTTCTAAAATATGCTGAAATGTTGCAAACTGGAGTGTATATAGATCTGTACCACCCACCTGCTATTTCTGTGTTTTGCCATACATTTTTGGTTGGGAAATACAGTTTTAAGAATGTTTTAAAAATCCTTTCATAATTTTATAAATGTTAATAAGAATTTTCCCCTTCTGCCTTTAAAATGAAGTTCTTTAGTAACCATAAATAGAGTACAACGATCAAGGAATTAAAAAAAACTGTAAACCAATGCATATAAAACACCCCTTAAAATTACCATAACAGATTTATTTCCATGAAAGTGCACTAACTTTAGGTTTCTTGTATTAGTAGCCAGTAGTAAGCTAGAACTCTCCCTAGTCCATAGGGCTAATGGAATAGTTGATGTTACAGTGAGCTAACACTCAAACCAATCCTACTATGGGAGCAGTACCTACAAAGAGAAGAACTCCCATAGGGCACAACAAAGCCCTGTTTTCCTCCTGTGCCATGTGTGCACCAGGTTATTAGGGAATGGGAAGCCAGTACATGACTCTAATATCCCTGTCCAACCCCCTCTCCTCTGCTTAGTCAAGGAACACAACCTCAGAGGAAAAACATATTCCATGTAGGAAAAACATACTGATGAAGCAGCTCTCATGCAAACATACTTATAAATGTCAGGCACTAAGCTCACTAGGATATCTAACTGTATGCAATATGTATTACTAGAAAAACCAAATATAGTACAAATATTTTGGAAAGTTTGGGCATTATCCAGCCAAAGTTATGTAGGTTTAAGTCCTACTTAATATCAGCGACTTAGACAAGTGCTTAACTCTCACACCTAAATCAATGGAACTTAAAAGCACTTCACTTGGCTGGAATGTGGAAAACTGTGCAAGTCTCAGCCCTATATGTCCCAAAGTCATCTAGTAAGCCATATCAAAGCAGGGATCTGAACTTGGGTCTCTCCAGTCCTAGTCCATATCTCAACACTCTTCACAACATTGGCTCTAGCTGAAAGTTTTGTGAGTTGTATGAAGCTGTATGTAATACGGAAAGTCATGGCTGATTCACACAGCCGTTTTAATGTGGTAAGCTCACAAACTGTGATGACTTCGTGATGTCTACCGTTGCTCCCCCCACATTTTTTGTGTGAAATTAATTGTCTTTTCTGCACCTCAACATAATCATTTTTAAGCGGAATATCATTTTTAAAAGGAAATCCTTACACGTAAATTTCCAACAACTCCAAGAACACAATTCACTGGAAACGTTTCAGCCGGGAACTATTAGGAGTTCTGTAAGTGCACAATTTAGCAGCCCAAAGTCTTTAATATTGATGGCAACAAATTTCTGCACTGTTTTCCATTACCAATTGTTTGCTTTATTTCCCCCTCCTTTTGTAATTAGGAACTTTGCTGATGGTAATAATTATGTTATGAGTTAGAATTTTCTGCATAATATACAGGAAAAGTGTTTGCAGAAGGCACAACGGAGAATGGCAGACATTAAATATCTGCACAGCTGCTGCATACTATTACTACTCCCCATTGGGTGGGGGTGTAGCAGCTGCAGACACAGTGCTTCCCTCATAGTCAAAATGGGAAAGAAAAGAGGGAAGTTCAAGCTACAGGAAATTCTGAGAAGTATAACCAAACAATGGCCAAGTACAAGCGTGTGCAACATTCTTTGAAGTACAAAGAACTTTGAACTATTTTGTTTGCCAGAAAGCCCTCTGAAGTGATTACAGAAAATTACATACACAATTCCTGATTGACATTAAGGTAACTGAATTACGTATAAAGTATAGCACAGTTTGCGGTAACACTTTGAAATATAAAGCTATAAATACATCAAGAGCGTCTGGTGACATCATTGTAAGCCACAACAGACATGTCAGTTACCCTCGTCAGCAATGGAACTCCAAAATAAACTTTGTGCACCATGTACAACAGCTTTTATTATTCATTTTCAGTATGAAGAACATGGACACAAGACAACCTTTTCATGGAATACGATGTTCGTTAGCAGAAAAGGTACCTTTTTAAAAAACACTGTTTAAAATTTTGGGAACAATTTGGCTACTACTGCTGGGGTAGCAGGCCACACAGAAGCAACTGCAAAGGCAGAGTACCTCTGAATTTTGAGGGACTCTAGAACTATCTGCTGCACCCTGTGAGCACCTACCTGTTGTTTCCTAGCTAGCCAGCCTGCTTGCCAGCAGAATTGTCTCCACCTTGCAGCTCTCAAAGGTGTGGCCCAGCAAGATCTTTAGCTGTAGAAGTCCAAGGCAGTGGCCTTGGGCACGGCCTATTCAATGTCAGTAAGAACTTAAGCTTATAAGTAGGTTTCTCGGGGTAGCCACTATGAAGCAAGATGGCTGCTATTATGTGCTCATTAGAATGCCTGAAAGAACTCCTCTAACACCAGATAGGTGGCTACATTACTCTCTCCGGAGAAGGGTCTTCTCTATAATGGTGCCCCAGTGGTGTAACTTTCTCCTCTTGGAGACATGGATGGTCATACAATGATGGAGCTCTACTGTATATTTGTTCTCTCTCTCTCTCTCTCTGTGTGTGTGTGTTTTCTGTAGCTTTTGCAGACTAGATTGACTTGAGATTTGAACTTGTTTTTTGATATTTTGTGGTATTTATTGATACTGTTGAAGTTTTTTATTATTATTATTATGTTCTGAATTGTTTTTATTATATTGTTTTATTTTTCCTATGGAAGCCGCTTTGAGGACACCTGGTGATGAAAAGCGGCATACACATATATTAAATAAATAAATAAATAATTTTGTACACAAACTTTTTGGAGCCAAGGGTGAACAGTGAAGCTGCCAAGTCTGTGGATTACACCAAATTATTTGGGGCAGTGAAAACATAAGAGATATAAAAGTCTCTCTCCAAACTGGATGCCTGGGAATGAGGCTCATTTAAACTAAAGTGATACTGACTGGGGCAAAAGTTCCTAACATCATATATACAGTAACACCTCAGTTAACAAATCCTCCAGTAATGAAGCTCCTTTTAACAAAGGCTTTTTTAAGGTGAAGCTGACCAGCTTTGCTTTACTCTCAAATTTGCCATTCTTAGGCAAGGCGGTTGAGCGGGTGGTGGCAAAGCAGTTGCAAGCGCACTTGGAGGAAGCGGATTATCTGGACCCATTTCAATCGGGCTTCAGGCCTGGACATGGGACTGAAACAGCCTTGGTCGCCTTGGTAGATGATATGAGGAGGGCATGGGATAGGGGCGAATGCACCTTCCTTGTCCTCCTTGATCTCTCAGCGGCTTTTGATACCGTTGACCACGTTATCCTCCTGGACCGCCTGGAGAGGTTAGGCATGGGGGGCACTGTATTGCAGTGGTTCCATTCCTTCCTCTCTGGGAGGTACCAAAGAGTGGCATTGGAGGATGAGGTTTCGGATCCTTGGCCTCTCACTTGTGGGGTGCCGCAGGGTTCCATCCTCTCCCCGATGCTGTTCAACATCTATATAAAGCCGCTGGGGGCAATCATCAGGAGATTTGGGCTGCAATGTCATCAGTATGCGGATGACACGCAGCTCTATCTCTCATTTAAATCTTCACCGAGGTTGGCTGTAGAAACCCTGTCCAAGTGCCTGGAGTCGGTGAGTGGCTGGATGGGAAGGAATAAGCTGAAGCCGAACCCTGACAAAACCGAGGTACTGTTTGTGGGAGACAAGGGAAGGCTGGGGGATATGGACCTGGTGCTCAATGGGGTATGATTGCCCCTGAAAGACCAGGTCCGCAGCCTGGGGGTCATTCTTGACTCCCAGCTGTCCATGGAGGCCCAAGTCTCGCTTGTGAGCCGGGCGGCGCTGTATCAACTCCATCTGATACGGAGGCTGCGCCCCTACCTCCCCAACCATCTGCTCCCACCGGTGGTACATGCCCTGCTCACCTCTCGCCTAGACTACTGTAATGCGCTCTACGTGGGGTTACCCTTGAAAATGGTCTGGAAGCTGCAACTGGTACAGAATGCGGCGGCTCGTCTGATTAAAGGCAGCTGCCGGCAAGATCACATCACTCCAGTGCTGAAGGAGTTGCACTGGCTACCGGTTGCTTACCGGGCCCAATTCAAGGTGTTGGTTTTGACCTTTAAAACCCTATACGGTTTTAGCCCAGTCTATCTGAAGGAGTGCCTCCAGCATCGTCAGGGATGCGGCTCAACAAGATCAGCCTCAGAAGACCTTCTCTCGATCCCACCGATTAAAACAGCTAGACTGGTAAGGACTAGAGAGAGGGCCTTTTCAATAGTGGCCCCTACCCTGTGGAATTCTCTCCCAAATGATCTCCGCCATGCCCCTTCTATGATGAGCTTCCGCCGGGCCTTGAAGACCTGGCTCTTCAGGCAGGCTTTTGGGATGGGTTAGGTTTTTATTGTTAGGTTTTTAAATTTTAACGTTTAATGTATTGTTTTTATCTTGTACGTCGCCCAGAGTGGCTGGACAACCAGCCAGATGGGCGACTAATAAATTTAATAAATAAAATAAATAAATAAAATAAATACTATGGATAAACTTTCAAGCCTGTGCCTTTGCTTTAAGCTAAAACTGACCAGCCTATGTCTTTGCTTTGCTATCAATAAACTGGCAAGTCTATGCCTTTGCTTTAAAGTGAAACTGACAAGCCTGTGTGTTTGCTTTGCTTTAAAGAGATCTCTTGCTTTCTCCCAGGGCTGGGGAGGGAAGGATCCAATAGGATTCAGAAGGGGAGGGGGAGGCACCCTTTAAAGCCCCTGCTGAAGCTGCCCCCACCATCTATGAACAGGTGTAGGAACCTATCCCTATTCTTTCCATGTTATTCCTATCTCTGGTATCAAAGTTTCTGTTAAAGAAGTTATGTCCAGGAATGCATCTGTTTTGTTAACTGAGGTATTACTATACACTAATGGGATCTTTACTGGTGTTGATTATCTAAAAAGAGATCTTGGGGTTGTGGTGGGTAGTTCAATGGCAACAATAGCCCAGTGTGCCACAGCTGTGGAAAAAGGCAAATTCCATGCTAGGGATTAGGTAGTATCTTACTGAATTGTTGGGGACAAAATGGGAAACAGCTTGCCATCATGTCCTGCTTATGTGCTTCCTGAAGGGATCTGGTTGGACACTTAGGGAAGCAGGA
The DNA here is from genome assembly GCF_030035675.1 of Rhineura floridana. Taxonomy (NCBI): domain Eukaryota; kingdom Metazoa; phylum Chordata; class Lepidosauria; order Squamata; family Rhineuridae; genus Rhineura; species Rhineura floridana. The sequence continues at coordinate 112,905,672 of NC_084481.1, read as the reverse complement.
TGCTGGACTAGATAGACCTTTGCTGTGATCTTGAAGGGCTGTTCTTAGGCTCCTAAATTAAAATTTAGGCTCCTAAATTAAAATTAAGCACCTGCCATGTTTGAAGAAAGAAAGACAGCCAGACAGCCAGACAGCCAGACAGCCAGAAAGAAAGAAAGAAAGAAAGAAAGAAAGAAAGAAAGAAAGAAAGAAAGAAAGAAAGAAAGAAAGAAAGAAAGAAAGAAAGAAAGAAAGAATCTGCTTAAAATGGAGATGTCAGAATAGCTGATCCTCTCATATCAGATATTGGAGTTCTACCAATGTGTTCTACTACACATGCTGTCCCTGCCCTTAAACCCACCCCTCCTCTTTTAACAATGTGGTAAAGCCCACACCTTCCTAACATAAGAAGATCCTGCTGGATCAGGTCAGTGGCCCATCTAGTCCAGCATCCTGTTCTCACAGTGGCCAACCAGATGCCCATGGGAGGCCGCAAGCAGGACCTGAATGCAAAGAGCACTCTCCCGTATTGTGCCTTCCAGCGACTGGTATTAGGAAGCTTACTGCCTCTGACTGTGGTGGTGGAGTCCTCCATGAATTTGTCTAATCCTCTTTTAAAGCCATCCAAGTTGGTGGCCATCACTGCCTCTTATGGGAGCGAACCCCATAGCTTAACTATGCACTTTGTGAAGAAGTACTGTCTTTTGTCTGTCCTGAATCCTCCAACATTCAGCTTCATTGGATGCCGACGATTTCCAGTTTTATAAGAGATGAAGAAAAACTTTCTCTATCCACCTTCTCCATGCCATGCAGAACTTTATACACTTCTACATGCCACATCTTACTCATTTTTTCTCTAAACTAAAAAGCCTCAAATGCTGCAACCTTACCTTATAGGGAAGTTGCTCTATCCCCTTGATCATTTTGGTTGTCCTTTTCTGAACTTTTTCCAACTCTACAATATCTTTTTGAGGTGAGGTGACTAGAGCTGTGCACAGTATTCCAAAAGCAGTTGCACCATAGATAACAGCATTATGATATTATCAGTTTTAGGTTCAATTCCTTTCCTAATGATCCCTACCATGGAGTTTGCCTTTTTTTACAGCTGCCACACACTGGGTCGACATCTTCGTAAAACTATCCAGGGCTACCCTGAGGTCTCATTCCTGGTCAGTCACTTCCAGTTCACATCCCATGTGCATATATACCATCTTATCAGGAGGTCTGTTCTGCACAACACAGGAAACGGACCTTTAGCGTGGCGGCACCTACCTTGTGGAATTCCTTCCCCTTAAATATTAGACAGGCACCATCTCTGTTATCTTTTCGGTGCCTATTGAAGACCTTCCTCTTTCAACAAGCCTTTTAAGTTTAGATCTTATCCCAGTCTGCTTCTGTGTTGGAATTTCTTTTTAATATGTATTAAAAACTTTTTTTAAAACCAGTATTTTTAGCCTTTTTAAAAAAAAGTCTTGAAAGCTTTTAAAAAAATGTTTTTAAAGATGTTTTGTTTTAATGTATTTTAAAGTCTGTTTTTATGGTGTTTAAAGTGTTTTTAGTGCTTTTGTTTGTTTGCCACCCTGGGCTCCTGCTGGGAGGAAGGGAGATACATAAATCAAGTAATAAATAAATATATGCTCCAACAAGCATAACTTTACACTTGTTTAAATTGAATTGCATTTGCCATTTTACTGCCCATTCACTCAGTTTGGAGAGGGCCTTTTGGAGCTCTTCGCAATCCCATTTTGTTTTAACAACCCTGGACAATTTAGTACCATCAGCAAACTTGGCCACTTCACTGTTGTATGAACAAGCTAAGTAACACAGGTCCCAGTAGGGATCTTGGGGAAATCCACTTTCCACATCCCTTTATTTATTCCTACTCTCTGCTTCCTGCTACTTAACCAATTCCTGATCCACAAGAGGACCTCTCCTCTTATTCCATTACTGCTAAGCTTACTCAAAAGTAAATAAGCTGAGCTATGTCAACTATTTTAGAAATTCCATTTTTGTTATTGCCTATTATTGTCAATCCTCTATTGCCTAGTTATACTGCTTGCATAGCATCTTCACTATTAGTGGTTATGAGCTCACTCCAACTGATTTTCATTAGAAAGATGGAGAGAATCCTGGTAGAAAGTGTTCCTAGATAGATTTGTACCTGTTCAGTTAAAGCAATGGAATGGCTGCTGCCTAGTGACAGCTGAGGGAAGAGCCCAATGGAGCTGATAGTGTGCCCCCAAACCTCACCCTCTGCTGAAGCCTGATGGAATTAAATCAAACACTCCATAGATTCTGCTGAGAGACCAGCACTCTGGGACCCTTTTCAGTGAAAGAGTAGGCAAAAATGCTTCAAATAAAGAAACAGTACAATTATACAAATTTAGTAAATTGGTTATTACTTCATATGCAGATTATTTAAATTGGTGTTAAATTAATCATTTTACTAAGTTTATTTTAATTATTTAACAGTTTATTAAATTGTTATATAGAGCCATGTTCACACAAGCAGATACTTTAGTTTAACAATCCAAAATGTGCTTTCTTTCACAGAGGACCAGTCATTGTATTATTGTTGTTATAATAATGGTTACTACTAGGACCCTACCTAGGGTTAACATAGTATTTACTATGCATTAGTAATATATTGAAGTCCTGATCACATAGGTTATCAAGGTCACTGGTTACCCTCTTTCCCAATAAAATCAACCTCAGTGGAGGTGTGGTGCTTGAAAGGTAAGTAGCCACCTGACCCAAGCAACCCATATGACTCAAACTTCCATTGGTTACCAATGTGACCTGGAGCCTGCCTACAAGAAAGTGGATTTTTCCAGCTTCAGCCACATCACAGTACTAATTTTATCTTGCTTTATTTCTAAAAGCAAGTTTAAATAAAGCCTGTATGTATGGAAAGAACATGTTTGAAAGCATGTGGGCAATGTCTTGCTCAAAAATCTCAGAAGTCAAAAAACTGGCCGAACAAGATTTCCACTGCTTGAGGGTGAGGCATCAATATTCTGCATAGTTCCATGCCCTTCTCTCCTTCTGACTGGCAAAATCCAAAGAAAGTATGCACAATAGTTAGGAAAAATAAATAAATTATGCAGTGTAAGAGAAAAATCATGCATAGTGGTCTAGTCTACATTACAGAAACCAGTTTTTCTTAAAACCGAATTTGGGTTGTCTGGGTGTAGAATTTTACGCCTGATAAATATATCAGTCCTAGTGTTTGAGCATAAGGTGTAATACAGAAGTCGCAGGAGGTTGTAGTTTTATCCCCAGCAAGTTTTCCATGAACTCTGTAATCCTTTCATGAATAAGGCTGATGGTTCTGACTACCACATACAAACTGTGTGCAAGAAGAACAGAATGACAAGATGAAAAAGCTTGCTACTGAAGTTCAAACACCTAAAGTTTATTATGTGTTCATGGGAATACAGCCTATTGAGATGCCAGAATGCCAATAACTAAAATTGACACTGGAAATTATACTATCAGTATGCTGTAAAATATAGCTAGCTCAGAACAGACTTTCCCTGAAGCGCGTGTGAGATAAAGGTGGCAGAAATCTTCCAGTGTGCTAGCAAAATTCTATCCCAGCTTTCTTATCAGGACCTTAGCAAGTGTGAGATAGAAACAAGGTTAAGGTAGTATTCTAATCTCTAGGCCCACTGAGTCAGCTTGACAATAATATACAGCTCAGAATTAATGAAGACATATGAGAATGTTTGCATTGTACAGAGACAGAGATAACAGAAGGTGAAAGGTCAAGTCCATTAGCAGAAAATAACATTTTAATTCATGGTGCATTTCAGGGGCTTAGCCTGTTCGCAGTGCATCTACAGTTGACTAACCTGCTGCTAAACAACCACCCTATTCAAGAAGGGAGAGAATAGTGAGTGTAACTCACCATTTCTAAAATGAATTGCCAAGGTCTTTTCTTTCTTAATCCCATAAAAGAAACAATGGTAAACTTGAAGAATAAAATAGTTTATTTAGATAAAGCAGCTCTCTGTTCATCACCTCACCTGAAATTTCTTCTTTGCCACAAAATATTGCATCCGACGTATCACCTTAATGGCAGAACGGTGATGTTCTCGCAAGCTGTGAGAAAAATGAGAAGGGTGAGTCAGGTGAAAAAGAGCATCTCTGCCCAGATAATCATGATAATGATCCCCAGTAAGTGGATTGGTAACAAGTGAATGTTTATAGAAGGTAACAATTCTTCCTGTGGACACAACATGCTACTATTATTGTGACAAAGGACAAAGCTACTAAAATCCAAAATTTTATCTCTATGGTTTATACTACTACTTAATGTCTCTCACAGTATTAAGTAGTGAAGAGTACATGAAATCTACCCCTGTGTCAAATGAATCCATCCAGTTATCTTTCCTATCCTCTTTGCCTCAAAAGTAACCGCCATTCATACGGAAAGGTACAGATTTCAAATTTCTGTGCTTGCTGATGCACACAATTAAAAAAACAAGCACCCTCACATTTTATATGACACCCCCCCTCCCATGGCCTGGTAAAGTAGGGAAGGGAGGGTGGGTGCTGCCACATTTTACAAAAAGGTTTCCTTCCCCTTATTATTTTTTTAAATTCTGTATTGTTCTGGTTGGATGCAAGATAAACAAAGGCAATACAGCATTTACAACTGTAATTGTGATGAAGCATATCAGTACACGAAAAGCAAATTAGCAAAAGGTTACTTTCATTTAACCAGAATCAGAGTATGCCAGAAAACTAAAGTTAAAATATAAAACCTTAATTTTTTTGCAGTTGGATTTCTTCAAGGAGCTCAAGGTGGCATATGTGGCTCTCCATATTATCCTCACAACAACCTTATGAGGTAGGTTAGGCTGCAAGTTAGCGGACTGGCTTAAGGTCATCTGGCAAGCACCATGATCAAGTAAGAATTTGAACCCTGGTCTTCCAGGTCCTAGTCCGACACTCCAACCACTACAACACACTGCCTCTCCATTTGTTTTCAAAACACAAATATGTATAGTAACAAGGGATCAAAAAGAATTCTCAAGAGAAATATTTATAGTGTAGAGACATGTATGAGTGCTATGTAGACCTCAGTTGGATTACTACAAGTTCATTCTCCATCACCCGAAAGCCCTTCCTCCTTGGAGCAGGACTGGGGGGACTGCATCTGGTGCAAGGTCAAAGAGACAGGAATGCTATTGGTGTACCACCCACCCTGCTGCCCAACAGCCTCCCTGGCCAGACTGGCCATGGTGGTCTCCAGAATGATAATCCTGGGTGACTTAAACGTCCATGCTAAGAACAGCTTGAGTCCAGTTTGAGATTTTGTGGCCTCTATGGTGACCATGTGATTGTCTCAAATGGTCTGACACAGAGTGGGGCATACTCTCAATTTGGTCTTTGCTCCGAGTGGGGAGCGGGAATGTACTGGAAGTAGGTGGGGAAGATATTACTCCATTGTCATAGTCTGACCACTTCCTGGTGAAGTTTGGTCTTGCAGCAACTACTTCTGTCTGAAGGGATGGGGGACCAATTTGGATGGTCCGCCCTCGGAGACTGAGGATCCTGATGGATTTTTTTTTTAAAAAAGAACAGTTTATATTTTGTTCTCCCCAAAAAATAACATGAACAATAACAACAAAGAGCAATTATGTACTTTTTTTTGCATACATTGTAAATTAGCTGTGCAGCATCCATCAGAACCATAATACTTTTCATTGCATAATGGCTATTTTTTTCTGATGGCTCTGGGGGATATTCCATTGGATAGAGCAAGTGATCCTGTTGAGGCTCTTGTTTCATTGTGGAACAGTGAGATGAGTAGGGCCACTGACTCAATCACTGCCAAAGGTCCTCTCTGACACTGTGGAGATGCTCCCTGGTATCCCAAGGGGTTGTGGTTGATGAAGTGGGCTGGACAAAGACTGGAGCACAAGTGATGGAAATCTGGCTGAAGGCTGACTGAATACATGTTAGGACACGTAACTGTGCTACCATTGGGCGGTGAAGGCAGTGAAGAAATTGTACTTCATTGTATCCATCACACACTCAAGGAGTCACCCACCAGAGTTTTTCTGTGTGGTCTGGTGATTGGTTATCCTGGATTTCGGGGAGGGGTGTCTCTAAAATATACAGTGACTAGCTGCAAGCAGCTTGCAAGACACTTTGAGGATGAAGTCACTCTACTTTGTATTTATTAATTATTATTTATTAAACTTATATCCCACCCTTCCTTCCAGAAGCAGCCCAGGGCAGCAAACAAAACACTAAAAATACTTTAAAACACCTTAAAAACAGACTTTAATATATATAAAAACAAAACATCTTAAAAAACAAATTAGAACAAAGCATCTTTGAAAACATCTTTAAAAAAAGCTTTAGAAGAATCTTAAACAGCAATTCCAACACACAACACATTCTGTGTAGTGACTTAGATGCTGCTACAGTGAATTTGGTTGGTGTTCAATGCAACATTGGCCCAGGGTTACTGGACCATTTCCAGTTGATATGGCTTGATGATGTGGAGAGGATACTTGCAGCAATGCATCCGCCGACTTGACATCTGGACCCCTGCCTTTCCTGGTTAGTTAAAGCTAGCCAAAGCAGGGTGGATCCAGAGTGTTGTGAATGCATCACTGCATGATGAGAGGCGCTGGCCACCCTTAAAGAGGTGTTGGTGCGGCTGCTTTTTAAAAAGCCCACCCTGGACCCAACTGTGTGTGACAACTACCCGCCAGTTGCTAATACCTTGGTGGTGGACAGGATGGTGGCAGAGCAACCACAAGTGTTCCTGGATGACCTGTATTGAGACAGGGACAGGACAAGTGTGACCCTGTTACTATTACTTGATCTCCCAATGGCTTTTGATACCATTGTCCATGATATCCTCCTGGACTGACCATGTGGGATGGGTATCAGAGGCACTATACTACAATGGTTCCGTTCCTATCTGCATGGCTGCATCCAGAATGTAGCATTGGGGGAATGCTCTTTGACTCCTTAGCACCTTTGCTATGGGCATTATTTTGTTTCCAATGCTACGTGAAGCCATTGAGAGCAGTCATTACAAATATGGAGCATGGTGCAATTAGTATGCTGATATCATGCGGTTCTACATCTCCATAACATCTGAATCAGGAGAGGTTCTACAAGCTCTGGACCAGTGTCTTAATGCAGTGGTGGACTGGATGAAGGCCAATAACCTGAGTTTCAATCTTGGGAAGATGGAGACTCTGTGGATAGCTGGTTCCCATGTCTGGAAGATAGGCCAGTTGCCCGTCCTGATAGGGTTGCACTCCCTCTAAAAGAGGAGGTATGTAGTTCAGGGATACTCCTGGATACATCTGTGTCAAAAGAGGCCCAAGTGACCTCACTGTCTGGGTATGCCTTTTACTAGCTTTGTCTGGTACACCAGCTATAGCAATATCTGGATTGGGATAACTTGACCACTGTAGTCCATGCACTGGAAACGTTGAGACTGGAATATTGCAATGTGCCTTATGTGGGGCTGCCCTTCTATCTAGTCCAGAAGCTTTGGCTGATGCGGAATGCAGCAGCTCAACTGGTGATGGGGGCAGACAACTGACAGCATGTGACAGCTCTGCTAAAACATCTGCACTGGGCCAGGTTCCAGGGTCTGTTGTGTTGAGATAAAACGCACTGAACTTGGGTCCAGGATACCTTAAGGACCACCTGAGCCCTTATATCCCAGCTTGATCACTGAGATCATCCAGAGGAGTGCTGTTAGTTGTCCCCTATGTAACAGAGGCCCAACTGGCCTCAACCAGAAGTTGGGCAGTTAGTATTGCCGGTCTCATGCTGTGGAACACTCTTCCAGCAGAGATTTGGTAGGCATCCAGACTTTGGACTTTCAGGTGTCTCTTGAAGACGTTTTTTGTGTTAATAAGCTTATGTAGCTGTTAAAAAAAGGTTTTTTTGAGTAGCCAGTCGTTTTATTGATTGTTTGATAATGCTTTATGTTGTTGTACACCTCCCTGATGTTTTGCATGAGGGCAGTATACAATTGTTTTTACAAATAAAAATAAATACTGGAGTATGTGGTTGGAGTGCTGAGTCCATTTTGTGGTACACACCTGCTCACCCCAGTCATTAAGTGAAACCTTTAGCACATTATATGAAACAATTTTTAAAAATCACCAGTGCCTATCGTTCATTTTAACAGAAGGGAACTGTCTTTGTTCAATACCCCAGTATGAATTTTGCTGGATGTGCGCCAAGCAAGACTGCTCTTTTCATTCAAGGCAATAAATTATAGTTTCACTAAACTCAATTTAATGCTGGTGAAAGACGAGAGTGAGGTGACTGAGTTCTCCCCACTGAACAGACAGAATCACAGCAGCAACACCACAAACTTTCTCAGCTGTAGAGTTGATGAGAATAGCACAATCCCATTTAAAGTTTGGCGGTATCACTAGAAGAAATGCCCCATTTAGTGCCATTTAGAAAAACAACTTGCACTGAGAACACAAGTTCATAAATGTAATAGTGAAAGATTTCAGTCACTTTAAGTGTGAACTATAAATCTCACGTGAAATGAAGTGGTATGTTGAAGAGATAGGAAGCCTTTCTTATATTAAACCATTCTTCAGCCATCCGTTTGTGAAAACTTGTAAGCATTTTGTTGTCTGCTATCTAATCTGTTATTAACAAAGCCTGAAAAACTGGAGAATAGGATACTATTGTTCCAGTTACAAAGTCAGTGATATTAGCACATTTGCTTAATACACGCCTTGACTAAGCGACAATTATACCCAAAGTTAATTATTTTACTGTTGAACAGTGATGGGCAGAAGGTAGATCTCCAGCTGGTTTCCAGATCAGTAAGGATTTCTGACTTTCAACTGTTTAACAACAATAAAATGACCCCAATTATGAAAGCTTGTGGGGAGGGTTACTATTAGAATTTATTTTTGTGTGTGGAAGGACACTGTTCAATTCTAGTACTGAGAACAAGTTCCTGGGCCCAGAATTCTTTAATTCTAAGTGCTTGTCTTTTGCACCGAGCTCTGGTTGATGGATCCTGGGATTGTAGATCCCATAAGCCTGAATTCTAACCACCCTTGATGTTGAATGTAACAGATGACAAGATTTCAAATGTGAAAAAATTGTTAGTATTACCGTAACTGTTTATTTATATACCACTTTTTTTGTCCAAATGGCTCCCATAGCAGTGAGTTGCATATTTAAACAAACAAACAAACAAACAAACAAAAATGAAATCATCAAAACAATAAAAGACAGTGAAGTCGCAACATCAGGGGACAAAAATAAAATAAAGCTTTCCCATGCTAAAGGAGCACCAAGTGTTTGTCAAACACACCTGACCCCCCACCATCCCACATACTAAGGAGTCAGAAACTCTCCACCAACACAACAACCCTTTTTAAAAAAAATTGCTATCAGTTTCCACAAAGATTTCAAAGCAAGCACAACTGTTTAAGAGCAACAGGTGGCTTTTGCAGAAGGACTGCAGAAAAGATGCACAGTTGATTCATACATACTTACTTCCCTATGAAATTGCAACCACTCTGTGTCCTATTAAAAGAGACACACTTTAAAGCTACAATCCTTATAGTCACTTACCTGAGAGTAAGCCCCACTAAACTTAACGGGTCTTAATTCTGAGTAGACATGTATAGGACAATGCCATAATATTTATGAAGAGCAGAGGAGTTAGTGCTTCTCCATTGCACCCATAGCATACACACACACATGCACACACTCATACACACAAGTACTAGAGCAGTAATGGGGAACCTGTGGCCCTCCAGATGTTGTTGCGCTCTTTTTATCCCAGACAGTAGGCCAATGGTCAAGTGTATTTAGAGGTGGAATTCAACAATATCTGGAGGACCAAAGGTTCCTCATCCCTGCACTAGAGCAATGAACTGGGGAGACAATAGGAATGCTGGGCATGGGTGTTTTTTTTTTTGTTATTCTGGACAAAAGCAGATGATTTGGCTATGGAAGGATAGTATGTGGTCCCTTTGTCATCGACAGATCACTACAATGTACAGTCAGACTAACAGGAGGTCCTAACAGCTGCAGAAATGGACCCACCCTCTGAGTAATATGAAGCCAAATGGGTTCCTGACTGCCCCAAGAGAGTTTCTGGCTGCCCCAGCCAGTGATCCTGTTGATAACTGGGATAAATGACCCAGGTAGTTGATACAATTGCTCCTAAATGTCCTCTCCATGTGATATGCCAAATGATCTCCCTATACTGTGGCGAGGATGGCAGCAAAGAAATCATATTTTCCTACCTCCATTGCATCCACACAAAGTCATTCAGTGGAACTATTTTAAGTGGTGAAAGCAGAAGTTAGCAATAAGAATGAGTCAATTGCTCACTGTGACAATTTTGCTAGACCCTTTTCAGATAAAGTCGCTTGCATCTGCTCTGATTAGGTATTATAGCTTTGGCAGATCCTAATGATGTACAGTACTTTTGGTATCTACTTGTCCAGTTCTCATGGACAGGATTCAATTTGTACAGTCTGAGGATGTGGACAAGATCCTTGGTAGTGTGAGATTAATCACTTGTGTGCTTGAGCGTTGCCCTTCCTGGCTGATTAAGGAAGTCCAAGGAGGCTTGTTCAAGTGGGTGAGAAAGATGTTGTTCCATCCAGCCTTAAGATAGCTTTAGTAAGACCTCTATTGAAAAAGCCCTCTCTAGATCCCACCGTATTGGATAATTTCCAACCAGTCTCAAATCTACCATTTTTGAGGGTAAGAAAATGAGTTCATAGTCGTATCTCAGCTCTAGGTTTCTTGGATGAAACAGATAATCCAGACCCATTTCAATCCGGCTTCAGTCCTGGTTTTGTGATTGAAACAGCATTTGTCACCTTGATACATGACGCAAACCAGAAACTAGACAGGGAGAGTATCACTGTTGGTTCTCTCAATGGTATTCAGCACCATCAACCATGGTATTCTTGTGGACCACCTGCCAGGGATAAGTTTGAGAGGCACTGTTTTGCCATGGCTCTGGTACTTCCTCCAGGGTCAGTCCCAGAAGGTGATAATGGAGCATTCCTATTCAGCACTTTTGCCATTAGTATAAGGTGTCCCTCAGGGCTTGAGTCTGTTCCCCATGCTGTTCAACATCTACATGGAACTGCTGGGATAAGTCATCTGTGGGTTTGGTGCATTATTATCAATACGTGTCTGGTATGCAACTATATTTCTCTTTTTCATCTAATACCAAGGAGGGTGTTGGGGTTCTGGACCAGTGCCTGAAGTTGGTAATGGGCTGGATGAGAGCTAACAAAAGAAGCTCAATCCAGATAAGATAGGTGTGCTTCTGATGAGGAGGAAAATTGAATCCCTATTCCAGAGTCTATCTATTTTGGATGAGATTGTATTCTCTTTGAAAAATCAGGTTCATAGTATGGAAGTGCTCCTGGATTCCTTTCTACATGTGTATGACCTGGTGGTGGTGGTGATGGGCAGGAGTGCCTCTGCTCAGCTTAGTTTGGTCTTCCACAGTGTTCCTGAGGAAGTCAAGTCAGGTAACAAATGTCTTAGTTACAATAAGACTGGATTACTGAATTGTGCTCTACATGGGGCTACCTTTGAAAAGACTTTGGAAGCTGCAGTTGCTCAAGAATCCAGCAGCAAGGATGTTAGAAGGCACATACATGCCCATGGGACTATTGACACTTGATATATGTATTTTTAGGATCCACCCTATTCTCTTGACTACTTTTTTACCTGATTTTAAACTTGTATTATAAATTGTTGTAGCCCACCCGAAGACCTCATGTTGAAGGGCAGGCAAGAAATATAACAAACAATACTAATACTAATATGTACATCTATCTTGCAATACCTACACTGGCTGCCAACTTGCTTCCAGTGTTAGTGATTACCTTTAAAGCCTTAAATAGTTTGGGCCCAAGATACCCGAGGGATCACACCCTTCCATACTATCCTACTTGCTCTCTAAGATCAGAAAAAGAGGCCCTTCTCTGTGTTCCACTAGGTTGGAGGAACAGTCAATGATAGCAAGATATAAGGCCTTTTCAGTGGCTGCACCAATATTGTGGAACACCTTGCCCACAAAGTGTGGATGGCTCCCACTCTGGTTGTATTTGGGAAAACTTGTTTATTCCTGCACGCTTTTGCCCACTAAGGTCATTTTTACTTGTGATTTCTGCTATTGTTGCTTTGAAGTGGATTTTAATGTTATGTATTTTATTATGTATTTTATTGTTTGTTGTTTGTATTTTAAAATATTTTAATTTTGTATTGTGACTTTAAATTGTTATAAGCCACCCTGAGAAGTGCATGGGCACAAGAAGGGCAGGACAGAAATTTTTATATTAAAAGAAAAGAAAAGCAAGTGTAATTTAGGAATATTTCAAATAGAGTTGCTCTATAATTATATATAAAGAGATAATTTATGAAATTGACTAGCCAAAATTAACTACAATATTTCTGAAATGTTCTCTTGAAAATAATTATAAATCATCATTTAATAAATCTCTTAATTTTTTTTATTCCTATTTTATAAAATCAACTTGACATACCTACCATGACAAAGGCAGGAAATACCGAACGTCAAGTCTACACTTAGTTTAAAGTTTAAATTTCCTGTTTTTGATTGATCTGAATTATTGTCTAAACAGCACGTGTTAATCTTGTAGAGCACATTCCCTATTTTACATTTAAATTTACTGTTTTTTGTTTAATTTGCTTTCTTTCCTGATGTGTGTGTGTTTGTATGCATGTGTCGCTGCTTTGCATTATGTTGGTTGTTTAGCAGTTTAACTGAATATGTATCCTTTGCTGTCAGGAAAACATTTCTCAGTGATTTTGTGCTTGCAGCAAATAAAGATGGTAGCCTTTTCATTTTGATGTTATTGGATTAGTAAAATATTCTAGAACCAAATCTTCTTCCAATACACAATTAGGACAATATTATTTGCTATAGTCTTTTGTGAGATAAATGGATTTAAAGGTCGTATGCCACCTTCATGATGACTCTTCAATAGAGAAGAGAATAACAGAATTAAAATATATTGACAAAATAATATTATACTATGGTTGATGCAGGTTACCAAACATATTCCCCCCCCCCAATTTTCTTGATTTTGTATCTGAAGCTGAATTAAAATACATGACTACTTTTTGTTTTCTTTTCACATCCAGACACAATTACAGGTGCTAGTTTTTAGAGCCCTAAGAGGCTTAGCTAAAGGTTACTTGGAGAATGCCTGCTCCCATACAAATGTTCTCACTCCAGTCTTTATTTTAAGCTAGATTACCAATGACATGAAGCAGAGCATTTCCATGATGGCTCTGTGGCAGTGGAAGCTGGTGGTCCAAATGTCCGTGGTACAGTGAATCCACTCTGGGTTTTAGTCCAAACTTTCAGGGAGCTGTCCAAAGTGCAGCACCTTGGGCAACTCCTTGAAAGTTTGGACTAAAACTCGGAGCGGATTCACTGCACCACTGACATCATAGCCACCAGCCTCCACTGCTCCGTGGGTACTCCCTCTTGAAAGAGGCCAGACAAATGGTAGGCTTTTAGGGGGGGGGAACACGTTTATTCCTCTAGGCCAGCCTTTCCCAACCTTTGAGTCCTCAGATGTTGTTGGACTACAACTCCCATCAGCCCCTGTCAGCATGGCCAATTGTCAGGAATGATGGGAATTGTAGTCCAGGAACATCTGGGGACCCAAAGGTTGGGAAAGGCTGCTCTAGGCATTTGACTTGTGTTAATGTTATTGGTTGATACTAAATTGCTTTTATTTTCCTCTGCTGAATATTTACATATTCAAGGTGATTGCATTTAATTTATGCAATTGTTGGATTTTGGTTGTTACATTGTTAGTGTGTTCGTTTCCTGACAGAAATTGTAGTATATATAAAAAGAAGAAAAAGGAATGTTTTTTTAGGCATTATCTGCAACAGACCACATTTTAGTGATACATGTTGCAAATGAGCTGGCACACGTTTTCTGTGCAAGCAGGGAAATTTTTCCTGTGTAACAAAATCTGATGGAAGAGATCCGGAACACCCGCATGAAGCCATTTCACTAGTACATTTAAGCCTAATGAAATCTTTCAGCATTTGCTCCCTTGAGAATTTTGGTATAGAATTTGCTGTAGTCCAAGGTTAGTCTAATCTTTTCACACACTCTGTCATTCCTAGTAAGGTATTCATGACGGAGCTTCTCATTACTGAGCTGTGTTTTACATGTGATGTGCTGAAGTGGATTAAGTTGCACCTTCAGGTACAGGAAATGAGTGACCACAGTAGAGAAGGATTGAAATCAGAGTAAATCAACTATTGAATTCTATGGATGCTACCTTGCTTTCTATTCTTTTTTAAAATAAACCTTAGTTGGAACTTAGCAACCAAGTTTCAAATGTTTATGAAGCAGACTTCTTTCTAGGGACTAGAATACATACTTTTTATTCACTGAGACAGATTTTAAAAATGTTATTACTTATAAATTATTTTAACATTAGTAAAGCAGTTGATAGCTGCTGGTAATTAAAATGCTAGAAGGATAATATAGATTTTCAAGGTTTTGAAAAAAATAGCACTAAAATTATATATAAATACATTGTTTAAAAACGTTTGTTTAAGAAAGGGGCTGACTTAAACTGGTGAACATTTTTCCAGTTTATGAGAGGAACTGGATGAAACTGGTAGAGCAAGGGGTTCAGTCTGATGCTGCAAGAGTGAGGTAACCATTTTAAATGCTGCGACTGCAGATTCTTTTCCTGTGGTGACAACCTGGCTTATACCCAGCATAGCACACTCACAAAACAAGAGGTCAAAGCTGCATCAGTTTAATTTTTCCCCTCCTCTCATGAGTCAGGTGGGCTGTGAGCCTTTTTTATTTTTTGAAGTGGCACATGCATTTTTATCCTTCAGTCCTTCTGTCACTGAGAACTGAATGGACAAACTGAGAGAAGATAATTTACCTAGTTGTGCCACCTGGATACTTGATGCAGCACTAATACTAGGATCTGGGAAAGGGTGTGTGGTTGCTGCAGTCTATAAGGATTCCAATGCCCAGTTTTTATTAATTGTACCTGGCACTGGCCACTCAGTACAGATTAAGGATTCTATTAGTGTACTGACCTTCCCATTAGTGTACTGACCTTCCCACTACCTAATATTTATTATTTATTTATTATTAAATTTATATCCCGCCCTTCCTCCCAGAAGAAGCCCAAAACATTAAAAGGACTCTAAAACATCTTAAAAACAAAAGACTTTAAAACATCTTCCTGGGGTTGGCAGCCGAGCACTGCAGCGTCCTCCACCTGGGTGACGCCATCCTCTCCGTCAATGGCATTGATCTCTGGGACGCCAACCAAGACCATGCTCTCCCAATTGGGCCCTGCGTTTGCAAACGCCGGCCCTGGATAAGATGATCTTTCAAGTATCCTGGGCCCAAGCTACATAGGGCTTTGTACACCAAAACTGGAACCTTGAACTTAATAGTCTCCCTACCTGGTGTTGAGGACTCCCAGGATGGTACTTCTGGGAGACCTCAACATATATGTGGAGGCCGCCTCATCAGAAATGGCTCAGAAGTAGCCGTAACAGCCATGGGACTGTCTGGTCATGTCACTGGCCCAATATATGTAGCAAGTGCTAGTTTAGACTTTGTACCCCCTCCAACTAAACCCCTCCAACCTAGTTGTACAAGATTTGTCTTCTTTCTCATGGACCACTTCCTGTTGCGGTTTCCCAGGGAAAGGAATGGGAGCCCTAATTCCAGTGGTGTAGGGGTCTATTTTGAAGTTCAGAATTTCATTATGACCACACCCATAACTATGTCCCCAAGGAGAGTCCCCAGGGAGTTCTTATTTGTGTTCCGTGAGATTCACAGAGAGGTTTCGATTGCATTCTAGCCACCTCCCTTTGTGCTTCATCACCCTCTGCTTTCCTGAAAAAAACAGGAGGCCAAACACTCTGTTCAGTGGGAGATGGCACTTTAGAGCAACTGTCACCAACAGCATAAGTAACCTCAATATTTCATAGCACAATACGGGCAACAAGACAATTCCCAGCCATACTAACCAGAAAGTCCTTGAGAACTCTCGAGAATCCCTTGGTTTCCTTTAGACTCCAAGGGTGAGTCATTCTAATGGGAAGTGGTGGAGTGGGCACTAGGTACATATATCATGTGGGCCCACTCAGGGAGGGGGAGGCACTGACACCATCTTGCCCAAGCGCCCCCCAGCCAGTAAGCACCCTCAACAGCCTGATTTTGCTTATTCAGCCTCCACTATGCTGATATCTAGCTGAACCAGTTTTTTTTAATATATATAAAAAAGCACAACTCATCTCAGGAGAGAACATCAGTAACAGAGCAGCAAAACTGCCTCCACCACTCTTGCAATGGCACGTTTCTCCTTACCTTTGGTGTAGCAATGCAACCTCTCTAGAAAGTGAATCTGTCCAAAATTATGTCTTTTACAATGACTAAGAATTACTATGCAGCTTGTAAACAACAGCATTTCTCCATAAATGTGAAAGATGAAACCAACAAACACCAAAGTGGCACGTATTTATGGATTCAAAACAGATAAAGAACAAGCATGTATAAAACAAAAACACATCTCCACACACATACACATAATACAAAATGAAGATTAAAAGAGTAAATATAATGCAAGGTCAGTACATTTCTGAAAGGGTCTAAAAACCTCAGCAGGTTTTATTTGCTTCCCTTAGGACACAAGTACAGAATTGTCCTACTGCAGAGTATTTTAAAATAAGAGTATAATCCACTATTCAGCCTGTTCTTTCACCAAGTTTTATTTAAGCAGTTTATCTTGTAGAGATTAGGATCTCTTTTATAAAGAAATACCTGGTAAAAGCAGGCCTCTGGTTTTGAATGTCAGGCCATATTTCAATGAAGGGGGGGAGGCTCTTAATAGCAGAATGCTCTCTCAACATAATCTTTATCAGGCAACAGGAGAACTAATGCCAACACATTAGAGATAATTCCTCTAGCACTATGGATGATCCAAAGACAGCTTGTTTATTGTCTTGAAGGCTCTCATCCTATTATCCTGAGTTTTTATCTTGGCTTTTCAGTCAGGCCCCTTCACCATGATGTATTTAAAGATACAGTAATACAGCACTGCTTTTTAGAAATGATGGTCAACTCCACACAACATGCAAATACATGTAACAGCCTTTGGGAGGGCAACCTAAGGGGTGGGGACCTGATTGTGTATTATGACTTGGCGTGAAGATACAGCAAGAAGTAAAAGGGTTAAGCTCTCCTTTTGGTCCACTGCTTCTCTGTTTGGAATCAACATCCCCACCTCTAAAGTGGTTTTTCCTCTTCAGAAAGGGCAATCTGACTACAGTTGCATGCACACATAGGTTTGGCAATTACTAAATAAAAATAAAACATGACACAAAATCAAGGAAGCAGAGCCTAAGATTAAACACTATAACAGTACCAGAGCTCCCAACCTTGTCACAAGCTTCTGTCAATGCGCTTGCGTGCTCAAGGCTATGTCTTGGTTCCTGCAAAATAGGGACAAGTGGAGCACATGCATCAAACAATGGCTTCTAAGAATGTCTATGTGCTTTCACTGCTAATTCCCCCACCCCCACTTAAAAAAAATTGTAGGAACACTGCTAATTTTTGACCCATCGAATAGCATTATGTAGCATTATGTAGACGAAACCATATTTAAGATGGGTGGATTTTGACAGGGACATTTAAGTTTCTAGCTTTTTAAATAGAAGACATATATCTTGATTTTAGTTATCTTCAATGACTCTATGCGTATAACTTTATTATTCTCTTACATACCAGCTAGATGGAATTGTTAATAATAGAGGGAGAAGAGACTGGATGATACCCATACTCCAGGGGTCCCTAAACCGTGGCCCATGAGCTTCATTCTAGTGGTCCATGGCATGCCCCCATTAGACATTCATATAGATTTTAATTGTATTTTTATTGCTTCTTTTATTTCTTATATCGTATTTTATATATTACCATTTGAATTCTATGGAGAGAATTGTAATGGAATTCAAACTGTAATACAAGAAAAAAGAAGCAATAAACATACAATAAAAAATCTTATAGCATTGAGCACGGTGCATTACAATTTACAATTGCCACAACAGGCAGAAAAAAATCATTAAGAGGTCCGCCAAGACCCTCAGCATTTTTCAAGTGGTCTGTGGTAAAAGAAGTTTGGGAACTAGTTAGGAGATCTAGAGTTATGTTTGATACTTTCCCTTCCTTCTGCATATTTTAAGCCAGTAAGTATATTTGGACTATTCAGATATGTAACAGATAACACCAGAAACTCTTGATTTATGCTGTTTTCTCCTCCCCAGATAACAACAGAAAGCAATAGAAAGCCAGTGCAGAGTTGGCAGAGTTACTGGGGGTAATGCTGGTTGAGAAGAGGGCCTTTAATACCTGAGCCCTCAATTACAGCTATTTTCCCATCCCTACTAGGTGATTACAGCAGAAGTCTTTGGGTGGGACTGTTGGCCTTTGGCTCTTACCCTGAGACATAGCAACTGAGTGCCCAAGGAATTGCATTCCATTTCCACCATATATTGAGACCAAACAGAAAGCATGAGTCACCCTGTTGAATTAGCATAAGGACAAGCGCCACATCCTTTTTATCCTAAGCTTTTTGGGGACTGTGCTTGCCTAGAAAGCATAGAGTAGGGTGTTGGACTCTTTGTAGGAAGTATTAATACTGTAAGTATTCCTTTAAGAAAAAAAATCCCTGAATAGCATGAATGGGGAGCTGGTAAAAACACTTTTCATACTTGTAGTTGGTCTAAGCTATAGTATTTCTCATTTCTGCTCAAGTTTCAAGTGTGTGGGGCAAAGGGTTGACAAGAGCACCCTTTAAACCCTCTAGCTTGGGAACACCTTCTTCCTAGGTTGTAATTTTGCTGCCTTGTGTTGTTTTTCTTTCTCATGCTCTGCTGTTTATTTTGTGGTTTTAATGTAGTGTTCATTGCTTTGGGGGCCTTTGGGCTGAAAAGCAGGATAAAAATAAACAAATATGCCTGTAAACTCTCTGGAAGAAGCAAAGCTAGTGGTCTGCAGAATTCAGAATTATATTGAGTGATACATTGGGGAAGTGACTGAAAGCTGTAAACCCAAAGTCAACAAACTATAAAAAATTTAAGCTCAGAGTAACAAAGTAAAGGGTGATGTCCGGCAGTGATATTGCTAAGATGGATGTGTAAATCAAAGGACATCACAAAATAAATACCAACCCCATTATGAACTTGCATAGAAGGAAAAGTTAAACCAAGAAAGATCCAACTGTGTGAGAAAGAGGCAGTTCTATTCTCCGCGTATGTCACATTGATTACCCCATCTACAGCCTCTCCACCTCCTGAAAACTGGTTCTAGAGAGCTTCAGGACCCTCCAGAGCAGCCTCTTTTGGGGCACAAGGGGCTGCACATGGAGGAAAATCAGTATTGCCTCAAGAAGAAATGTCTATCCCTCATACAGCAGAATCTTTGCATTCAAGCCACTGCAAAAAAACCTAAGACAATCCCTAATTCTGCAAAGTCTCTGATACGATTTAGAGGTATAATGTACACACAGAGCTTCCCTTTCCCAATGATCAGTATTGATGGAATTTTGTTATAGGATGGACCTCTGTGACGTCTAGCAAGAACCTTTGCCAAAAAGAAAGCGATTGTCCAGATCCCAGCTTTGTAGATGCTGGAAGGTCTCAAAAAATGGGTAAAGGATAACAAAAGGAAAGAAGCTAACAACTTTAGCTCAAACTGAAGGGGTATAATATCCTATTTTATACAAAGATACAACAAAATGTAGGGCTTTTGACTAGGAAATGGATTTCCCAAGACAGTCCATTCAGAGGTCCTTCCTCCCTGTCACCCATTTTTTTTCCTAATTAATCTTGATTATATATACAGTATAGCTCTGTTTTCTTCCAGAACCTGAAGTAATGAATACTACTAACTTGAGATTGAAAAATGTGGCCCTGGCATATAAATAGCTCAATCTTGCCAGGGAAAAGGTTTATAGAGCAGGTAGGGCATAATCTTTCTTTTCCCCAAGAGAGCTATAGTGTTTCTGGTCAAAGAGAAAGCAAACTGTACTAATGGTGTAGAAGAAACAGTTGTAAATGATTTTAGCACACTGTTATTTTGCAATTCTTGTTTTATTTCACTTGGAGTACTTTTTAGTGTTTTGTCTTTATGGCTACATAAGATTTGTTATACATGAGCAGGTAGCAGTGATAAATAGTCTTCATGGCAAAATGTTGAATTGCTTTCTAACCAGGCTTCATTGTAAGATACATCTTTTAAAAGCCAAACCTTTCCTACAGACATACATTCTGCAAAGATGAGAAATACTACCTAACTAAGGCTGCAATCCAATACATGTCTACTCAGAAATGTAAGCTCCATCAGGTTCAGTGGGACTTACTCCCAGGTAAGTGTGTATTAAATTGCAGCTAACTAACTAACTACATTAAAATATAATAAAATGACTTGTGAGTTTTCTGATATTTCTGTTTTTGTCACAGATTGTTTGGGGGAGGTGTTATTTCTAATAAATAAGGCTATATTTTTTCATGTCCCACCCAATGACAAATTAAATAAAAGCCTGTTATGGAAAAAAGTTCCTTTCCATTTAAGGGATTGCTTTAAAATAGGGACATATATTTTTGGAGCACTAAATAAAACATACAAATCAAAAGAGTTTGAAATACATCAGGCCTTGATGCAAATATGTCAAGTTTTCAAGTGATTTTTCAGCCTAGGCCAGGAGCATGAAGTATTTGTGACTTGTGGAGTGATTTTGCATACTTCAGAAGTTACATTTCAGAATCATCTATGCATTTATTTATTAAAATATTTGCTTCTCACTCTGTCAGTCTGAGGGCTTTCAGAAGAGCTTACAATTGTAAAATAGTTTTACAATGCAACATATACAGTTGGATCCAGGCTTACGCTGAGTGGAGTTTAGCTCATTCTGGAAAAAAGGGGTTGAGAAGCAATTTTTACAGGTTCCTCGTTTTCCCTGAAGCCCCCTGAAAATGTGGTCTGGAGCAGCATGAAGGGTGGAGTAGGAGACTGCAACGGAAAGGAGGAATCTGCAAAAACCACCTCCTCACCTCCTTCCTCCAGCAGGATCTCATTGCCTTCAGAGAATGGAAGGCCTTCCATGTGGATAGGGCACTCTGGATCAAACCCAATAAATATTGAAAAGTAGCAGCAGCAGTACCATCATGTAAATAAATACACAACTCCAGAATTCAGTGTCATCTATTGAATCTTTTTATTCTTTTAGTTGTGTGTATGTTTATATAATAGTACTGCCACTTTTTTGCAGTGTGGCGTAGTGGTTAGAGTGTTGGACTACAACCTGGGAGACCAGGGTTCGAATCGCCACACAACCATGAAGCTCACTGGATGACCTTGGGCCAGTCACTGCATCTCAGCCTCAGAGGAAAGCAATACCGCTTGCCATAAAAACCCTATTCATAGGGTTGCCATAAGTTGGAATTGACTTGAAGGCAGTTCATTTCCATTTTCAAAGACCTGGAAAAGTACAAAAGACTTCACACCACCTTCCAAGGGAAGACCCTCCAAAGATTATCTTAATATTTGGGCAGGTTCATTTGGGAGAAGTGGTCCACAGTGGCCTGAAGTCTGAAGGCTCATCTCTTATTTTTATGGTTGATTTTTAGTGAAAGAGCACAAATAATTTACACAATAGAAGGTCATCACTTGGAGCTGGTCTGATTATCATTGATCATTAATTTTTAAAACACACAGGTTGGAATATGCCTTAATAGGTCCTTCCTAATTTTAACATCACTATCCACATGAAATGTATGTGTGTAAGAAAAATGAAAGTTAAATTATTATAAAGTGAAGACAATAACTGTGGGTTGGATCAGACTTCTGTGAATGGAAGGATTCCCTAATTTTGTGGAATGCGCTGCACTCTAGTGGAGGATCCCACTGGAGGAAGGGGAGGGAGAGGATTATTTTTGCCAATTCTCTTTCTCTTTCCCCTGCGGCCCTAGAGTGCCTCCACCCCCATCCTGGTGGCTCCTCCAACTCCCTAGAGCAGATATAGGTTGCTGCAGGGGTAATTAGCAAAATTGCCTCCCCTCCTTTCACTAGTGGGAGCATTCCCTGAGTGGAACTCCACTCAATTAAAATGTTCATGGCCAAATGAGTAAGGCATAAAGTTTATGAATTCATCATTCCTTATTATTGAATATTTTATTCCATAAAATATTTTCAGAGCAGCTTATAAATAAAACAATACAACACAAAGTACAGTAAAATACATAATACAACGATAGGGTGACAAACAGCCGATAAAAGCAGCTTAAAAGCACCATAGAAGACCTTGGAAAACAAAAAGATCTCCTCATGCAACCCCCACCCCCCATTGAAGTAGGAGCCGAGCAATCCTTCCTGGGAAGAGTGGTTCATCATTGCAAAGGCCCCTGTTGGCCTCACTTTAGACAATGGGGACACACTGACCCCCCCAAGATGTGATCCTACTCTTTTAAGGAAAGTGCAATACTGACTAGAACAGATTGAACACCACCTTTCTAGGCAAACAAATCACTTATCGACTCTACTTGGTCTTATCTGGATCAAGTTTCACATTCTCAACCCTCACTTTGTCTATTGGTGATTCTATTATTGTTGTATATAAGTGACATATCTTTAAACTTAAAGTAAAAAACAGTATTGCAGACGAACCCACCTTGCTAGGTTGTCTCCACAGTAGCACTATTTTAAACTGTTGCAATTGTTTATGGATTTTCATTTTGTGTATCAGCTGCTCTGATAATTCTTTATTGAAAAGTGGAGTATTAAATATTAAAAACAAAGAAGTAAAATGAGAAATTATCCTGTTGGTTATACATGACAAATAGGAGCTTCTGTCATATGTAAAGTGCAATCCAACTCACCTTTCCGCTAAGCTGTGGAAGCCAGAGGGGGCCCTGAAAATGGGGCATTCTGGGGGAGGAGCTCCACCAGAAACTCTGCCGGCCAAATTTCCTTGCTTTTTAAAGTTTGATAGAAATATCTGTGGGCTATAGGTACGTTCTTAAACTCCAAGGTTTTTTGCCTATTAATGAATTTCTCTGCTTTTTAATCCAGGAGGTAAGAAACGGGATCCTATCCAAGTTTGCTGAGAATGGATTGATCATTTGCATGTTTATGAGTTCAGTGGGATTTACTCCCCTGCAGTCATGCTTAGGATAGGTGAAACTGACCTCAGGGGATGGGGAGGGGAGGATGAGGAGGGGGAGGGGAGGAAGGGCAGAGGGGAGGAGGGGGATGGGAGCAGGAGGGGGAGGGGAGGAGAAGGACAGGTCTGATCATTTGCATGCTTATTGAGTTCAATGGGATTTACTCCCCTGCAAGCATGTTTAGGAGAGGTAAAACTGAGCATGGGGGAGGAGGAGGGGGAGGGGGAATGGGAAGGAGAGGATTGGAGGGGGACAAAGGAAGGAGGAGGGCAGGTTTGATCATTTGCATGCTTATAGAGTTCAGTGGTATTTACTCTCGTGCAATTATGCTTAAGATAGGTAAATCTGACCATGGGGAGGAGGATGGAGATGGGGACAGAGGAGCAAAGGAAGGGGGATGGAAGGGGCAAGAGGGAGGGGATAGGAGGGAGGAGAAGGGAGCGTGGGTTTGGTCATTTGCGTACTTTTTGAGTTCAACGGGATTTATTTCTGTGCAATCATGTTTGAAAATGGAAATGGACTGCCTTCAAGTCGATCCCGACCTATGGTGACCCTTTGAATAGGGTTTTCAAGGTAAATGGTATTCAGAGGTGATTTTACCATTGCATTCCTCTGAGGCTGAGAGGCAGTGACTGGCCCAAGGTCACCCAGTCAGCTTCATGGCTGCGTGGGGATTCGAACCCTGGTCTCCCAGGTCATAGTCCAACACTGACCCGAGGGAGGGACAGAGAGGGTAGGACGAGAGGGGGAGAAGATTGGGTGGGTGGGCGCTGGGCAGAGGGGAAAACCCTTTCCTTTCCAAAAGGAAAACATTGTGAACGGTATCATTGCTTTTCAGTGTTTCCCCCACCTTTTTATTCTACAGCAGGCACATGTAGCCTCCCACCCAAATTTAAACCAAAGCTGTCCCTGGCCACATCCACACCAGGCCTTTATTTCACTTTGGGCAGTCATGGCTTCTCTGAAAGAATCGTGGGAAGTGTAGTTAGTGAAGGGTGCTGAGAGTTGCCAGGAGATGCCCTGTTCCCCTCACAGACCTTCAATCAGAGTGGCTGACTCTTAAACCACTCTGGCCACTGGAGCTCTTTCAGTGGAATAGGAGTTTCCTAACTCACAGCAGCCTTCACAAACTACACTTCCCAGGATTCTTTGGGGGAAGCCAGGACTATTTCAAGTGAAATCAAAGTTTGGTGTGGGTGTGGCCCCCTGATTAGCGAAGCCAAGCAGCCATGAGTCTGGCTTTTAGAACACTGACAGTTGGTTCTTACTGAGCATGCCCAATGTTATAATTCAGTTCAATGCTAAATTTCTTAAATTAATTAAAAATCAGCCATGCATTTTTTTAACCTTTAAACTGCAGAAGATGAAGGTCAGAGTATGGGACAAGGTCAGTAATAGGATTATAGGTACTCTGTGAACATGGCTGATTTTTAATGAATTTCAACAGATTATGAGAACTCTGACAGAAAAAAGTCCAAAAGGGCTCTGGGTTTTTTTCCTCTCTTTTTAGACTTCGAACTCTCAATTCTCTCTGACTGTTTTGTGTATCACCATGAAAATTTAGAGAGGTGTTAAGCAAGCGTTTCTGAGTTCAGGACTATACGTTTTGTAAAGTTTTGTTTTGAAATGGGCTTATGGGAAGCATTAGAATGGCATGGAGGTATTTTCAATTTAACATTGTGGAATGTGAAAAATGCATGCTGACTATAGTATACAGCCACTCTTGTGGCTGTATAATAAGCCTGTTGGCAGGGTCTGTCTCTTTTTTATTGATGCAAGCCACTGAAAACTGTCAGAAAAGCAGGATAAAAACATATTAAAATAGAAAAATAAATATCTGAAACTGAGTAAAGCAAAAACTTGGTATCTTTATATATAAACTATTATGTCTGTCATCTGGTTTATAAATCTTTGATTTTAATCTGAACAATCTAGTGTTTATGTATTTTATTTATTAAATTTATATCCCACCCTTCCTCTTAGAAGGAGCCAGGGCAGCAACCAAAAACATTAAAAACATATTAAATGATATTAACATATTAAAACAAAACATCTTTTAAAACATCTCAACACAATTTATCAGATGTTTTGTAAGCAACGTCGTTTTCAAACATACTTTGTATTACTCCTTTGCAGTGAGCAATACTTAGAAGTGTATATGGTACATATTTGCCAACAAATACCCTTGTTCACCCATTCTTTCTGAGTGTTAAGAGCTCCAGTTTGTGTACAGAACAAACACACTCGCATAACACCTGGAATGGCTTCACTATTCATCTCAGTGGAGGTATCTGCAAAATCATTTCCCTCCACTTAAACCAGGCATGTGCATATGGCTGAACATGGACCTTTGGATTGCTTCATTGCTTTTATCCTGATTAAAGTAAGCCAGTTCCTGTTCTGTCCCACCCAGGAAGCTGTGCTGTTCATTTACTAACTATGATATGATATGGAACTATGGTTTCATCCTGGTGTCACATCCTGATTAGTACCCTGACAAAAAGCCAGTTTCGCATTTAAGCGAAGCCATTTCCAGTGAAATTGGAACTGGATCCTTTAATTAGAATAGAAGCACCGAAGCCAGTGCAAGGTGTGGGTGGAGCATGTAGACCTTATGCTCATCCCCAGCTTCATGAATCATGGTTTACATCCAATCTGACCAAAAGATAAATTGGGGAATATATAGATATTCACTAATACGCAAAAAACCTTGCGGTTTAAGAATGTACCTATAGCCCACAGATATTTCTCCCAAACTTTAAAAAGCAGGGAAATTGGGCAGCTATAGTGAATGCACCAGGGGAGCAGGAGACCTGAACTCCTCTCTGAGATATTGTACTGCCCTACAAAGTTGTCAAAATGCAAACACAATTTGGGTTGGTCTTACACAGTCCAATCCACTTCCTGTGTAGCTTGGAAGAATTTGGTAACATGTGCCTCTGAGCATATGGTGAGTGGTGGCAACACCTGCCATCTCCAAAGATGGAGAATTATAGTTTTGTATGTTTGTTGGTGTTCTTCTTACTTTGCTTCTTTCCTGTCTTACTAATGTTTCTACAGAGAATCTAAACCAGAAAATCTTCCCCCTCCTTATTCATCCTAGAAATCTGCGTCAAATGTATTTTTATTAATTTCAAAGCCTTTTTATTGGTCATTGTCATGTGATGGTGAAGACAGCTTTTTGTGTTTTATATTGGAGGTTATGTTCTATTTCTATTTTGGGTGCATTAACAGTTGAATCTGAAACTGCAGTTTGATGTAAAATCAGACTGATCACAATATGTTGCTACTTCAGCAATGACTCTAGCTGTTGGAAAAAAGAGGACGCATGTTTTCAGCCTGCTATGTTTAAACCACTTTATTTAAGGCAAGGTGTTCAATTAAAAACATAGAGCACATCTAGAATTTTGCTAGAATATATTTCACTTTCCACTGTCTTATCTTGTGCAAATTGAGATACTTCTGAGGTCCACTGGAGACTATTTTGCAGAAGTCAGTGCCGTTATTCCACAATTA
Source organism: Rhineura floridana (assembly GCF_030035675.1). Classification (NCBI taxonomy): domain Eukaryota; kingdom Metazoa; phylum Chordata; class Lepidosauria; order Squamata; family Rhineuridae; genus Rhineura; species Rhineura floridana. The sequence goes on along the minus strand of NC_084481.1, from coordinate 112,878,921 downwards.
TGTTTGGTGTTTTTTTAGTATAAATTTTGCAAAGTGTTGCTGTACTTCACATATTCATAGAAACAAAAGCAAAAGAAAATGATTTCCTATAGGAAACTTCACTAAAATTGCAAAGTAAATCAGACATATTTAAAGTGACCATCTCAACTTTATCAACTGTCTTAATAATGTTGCTTCCTCCCGGCTAAAACAAGATCAGCACAAGACATATCTTCTTTCTATTATTTGGGCTGATTACAGGTGTTGCCACCACTCACCATATGCTCAGAGGCACATGTTACCAAATTCTTCCAAGCTACACAGCAAGTGGATTGGACTGTGAAAGACCAACCCAAATTGTGTTTGCATTTTGAACACTTTGTAGGGCAGTACAATATCTCAGAGAGGAGGTCAGGTCTTCTGCTCCCCTGGCGCATTCAGTATAGCTGCCCAATTTCCCTGCTTTTTAAAGTTTGGTAGAAATATCTGTGGGCTATAGGTACATTCTTAAACTGCAAGGTTTTTTGCGTATTAGTGAATTTCCTTGCTTTTTAATCTGGGAGGTAAGAAATGGGATCCTGCGCAAGTTTGCACGCACGCACGCACACACACACGGCAATCATGCTTAGGATAGGTGAAACTGACCACAGGGGAAGGGAGGAGGGAGGGGTGGAAAGGCAGAGGGGAGGACTGGGATGGGAGCAGGCAGGAGGGGGAGGGGAGAAGGACAGATGTGGTCATTTGCATGTTTATTGAGTTCAGTGGGATTTACTCCCATGCAATCATGCTTAGGATAGGTAAAACTGACTGGGGGGGAGGGATGGAGGGATGGAGGGATGGAGTGGGCAGGGGAGGCGGAAGAAGGAAGAGGGCAGGGGAGGAGAAAGGAAGAGGAAAGGGGAAGGAGGGAAAAGGTAGGTCTGATCATTTGTATGATTATTGAGTTGAACTGGATATACTCCTATGCAATCATGATTAGGATAGGTAAAACTGACCAGGCTGGGCCTGGCAACCAAGATGTCTTCTGTGTCTTTCACAGTTGGGCAGGGGGAAGAGACAATTCTACCTTGTGGTTTTTCCCATTACATTGTTGCAAGAACACCTGCACTTGGCTGACTTTCTCTTCTACTAAAGATACAGGATCAGTCTCAGGCCCTGAACCTGGCAACCCTACCTCCCACCCAAATTTAAAACAAAGCTGTCTCTGGCTACATCCACACCAAGCCTCTATTACACTTTGGACAATCATTATTTATTTATCTATTTATTTAGTGTATTTATATACCGCCCCATAGCCGAAGCTCTCTGGGCGGTTTACAATAACTAAAAACATTAAAAACAAATATACAAATTTTAAAACACATCTTTTAAAAACAATTTAAAAGAATTTATCATGGTTTCTCTCAAAGCCATGACTCGAAGCCAATCATGGCTTCTCTCAAAGTATCCTGGGAAGTGTAGTTAGTGAAGGGTACTGAGAGTTGCTAGGAGACGCCCTGTTCCTCTCACAGACCTTCAATCAGAGTGGCTGACTGTTAACCATTCTCTCAGGGGTATAGGAGTCTCCTCTCAGCACCCTTCAGACTACACTTCCCAGGATTCTTTGAGGGAAGCCATGACTGTCTCAAGTGAAATCAAGTCTGGTGTGGGTGTGGCCCTCTGATTAGCCAAGCCCAGCAGCTGTGAGGCTTTTAGAACACTGACAGTTGGTCCTTACTGAGCATGCCCCGCGTTATAATAGGCTTCCAGCCAAAATTTCTTAAATTAATTAAAAATCAACCAGGCATTTTTTTAACTTTTAAACTGCAGTAGATGAAGGTCAGAGTATGGGGCAAGGTCAGTATTAGGATTACAGGTACTCTGTGAACATGGCTGATTTTTAATGAATTTCAACAGATTATGAGATCTCTGACAGAAAAAAGTCCAAAAGGGCTCTAAGGTTTTTCTCTCTCTTTTTAGATTTTGAACTCTCGATTCTCTCTGACTGTTTTGTGTATTGCCATGAAAATTGACAGGGTTGTTAAGCAAGCGTTTCTGAGTTCAGAACTATAAGTTTTGTACGGTTTTGTTTTGAAACGAGCTTATAGAAAGTATCAGAATGGCATGGGGGGTATTTTCCATTTAACATTGCGGAATGTGAAAAATCCATGCTGGTTATAGTATACAGCCACTCTCTTGGCTGTATAATATTTCTCTTCTAGATTCTATCAGTAATATTTCCACATGGAACAAATGTCATGAGACAGAAACAAAGGCACTGATGATGCTACAGTAAGAGTAGTTATACTCTGTGTCCCCCTCCCAGCCTGTAGGTTTTATATCTCTACGATGGGATTCTGTAGAAGAATCAACAGCAGTGGGGCTGCACCACTTACCTGACCTCTGTTCAGTTGAGTCACTGCAACAAAGTCTGTTTTTATGATGTTTTAAAGTGTTTTTAATGCTTTTGTTTGCCACCCTGGGCTCCTGCTGGGAGGAAGTGCAGGATATCAATCAATCAGTCAAACAAACAAATCATAATGGAGTGGGGCATGAAGATGGTGAGGTGCAAATGTGCCAGTGGAACCAACCAGGAGCTCCTGCTGGTATGTTTGTGTAACCCCCCACAATCTTGTTTTAGTTGGTTCAGTCTGGTGGGTGGGGTTTCATAGCAGAAAAACCCTGTTTGAAGAAGAAAGCAAGTGTGGACCAGAAAGGTTGGTCCTGGGTGTGACTGCTAGGGAAGCTATTTTAACCCCGTGATTAAGGGCTTTGCTGAATCTGTGGACTTTGCAGGCCTAGCTGCAGTGGTTTGGAGCAGCAGGATAGAGCGATTCATCTCCTGAAGATTAAGAAAAAGAACTTTTCAGTTGATTGGAAAGATATTTTGCCAAAAAAAAGAAAGGACATTTGGACAAGGATCTTTTAAGTATTTGGAAGCTGAGAACCATATAAAATTGTGTTATATTTAATGTTATGTTTTCTTTATGAAAAAAAAAGTTTCCAAGTTATTCATGGAATCTTTGCAAATTCATTTCGTTTTTGGCCCGTAGGAACCTGCAAGGGATTACATTTGCACCAAGGCAGCAGGAGCACTGGATTGGCTCTGCCGGTGTGTTTGCAATGTGCTGATCTCACTGCTGTTCTAACAAGATCCCCTGCTGAGAAGAGGTAAATCAGTCTGTTAAGTTAATGGCTTTAGCCAAGTCTGATAAGCCTATTTTTTCATGACTAAGAGTTGACCAAGTACAATGTGTCACCACAGAAATAGCGAGCTAATGATGCTTCCATAAGAAGGGGGCAGGTCCTTCACTCCACTCCCCATTCATCTGGCTGGAGGCCACATCATCCCCAATGTAGGAGAATAATAGGTCAAGGGCCAGTCTAGTCTAGTCTAGTCTTATCTAGAGCGGAGAGCTTGGAAGACACAGAGAACTGACGTCCTCTGAGTCCAAAGCTATGGGTTTGAGGGCCCACATTATAAATAATCAGGGAGCAAGATCTGTTGGAGTGTTAACACTGGAGGTCGTTACATCTTATGATCAGCCATATATATATGTAGATAAAACCATATATCACAAAGTCTCCAGTAACCTTCATTCTAAGGAAAACAACTCAGTCAGGGGCGTCACTATGCAGGTGCGGGGTGTGTGGACTGCACCCGGGTGACACTAGAGAGGGGGCTGACACCCAGAGCCGCCCCTAGCTCTCCTTTTGCTGGTGGTGCCCACTACCAAAGCCGGTTTTAAAGGACAGCCAGGGCACTGACCCGAGGGCCCCGGAGCTACAGGAGCCCCTGAGGGGCCCTCTGCTCCCCTACCGTGATCCGTGCGCACCCCCGCATGGCCCCCCTACCTGTCTACAGTAGTCTTTACCATTGCCCTTAATTAAGATCACGGCCGCAGTTTCCCTAAGGTACTGAAGCCGCTGCCGCCATCTTAGTTGATGGCAGAGATGTGCGTGTGTAGCACACATGTGTGCCATCAACAAAGACGGCGGCGGAGGCTTCATTTCCCTTAGGGAAACTGCAGCCGCCATCTTAATTAAGGGCAATGGTAAAGACTACTGTACAGAGGTAGGGGGGCCATGCGGGGGGCGGGGGGCGCATGTGCGCACACCACCCACCAGGGGAGCCAGGGCAAGCTGATGCCCAAAGGCCCCCGCATACCTGGAGCCAGCCCTGGGTGACACCATGAGTTATCGCACCGGGTGACACCAACCCTAGTGACGCCACTGAACTCAGTCCTCCACTCCAGTGCTACCACCTTTCATCAACGGGTAGAACATAAAAGCCTTGACTAAATGTCATGTTTGCTTGTGGTTTCATTTTATTTAGTGGCACAATGAAACCCCTAGCAGGCAATAACCACTGAACATATTATAAAACATAGGCAATGGATTAACCTTGCATTATATCTGCTGTTGACCTCTACAGAATGATTATTTTAGTCAGTGTAAATCTTGTAATGAGTTCACAGCATATAAATGAGGTCTTTTAACAATTATTAAAATCTTGAAGAGTTCATAATGTTAAATCACTCAAAACCATGTTAAATCACTCAAAATTATGTTTTAAATATAACACAGAAATTCAGTCACCTGCTAGTGTTAAATGCTTTAAGGATGCAATCTTAACCATGATTACTCAGAGGTAAGTCCTACTGAATTCAATGAGGCTTACTCCACATAGGTGGAGTTAGGATTGCAGCTTGAATATATTCATTAATTTAATAACAAACCAGTAAGTATATAATTCTGTCCATTTAATTTACTGATCAAAAGTGGGAAAAGATTAAACAAACAACAAACAACCCCTCACCCTCCTAAGTCCACTTTATTTTGCTTCAGGGATCAGGATTTCATACAGTAGGGCCCCACTCATATGGCGGGTTACATTCTGGACCCCCGCTGTAAAGCGGAACCCATTGAATAGAATGGCGCGCGATGCCCGAAAACCACCATAAAAGCGGAACAAGCGCCGTATGAGTGGGGCTTTAGTCTAATTGCGTCTAATTGAGACAGCTGTATTAGCGAAGCGCTGTAAAGCAGGGCCCTACTGTATTTGTAAGAAAAGAAGGAGTTAAAAAGCTATTCAGATGACTGTGGAGCACCAAGTTTAAAACCAAGAAAGATTATGAGAAAAGCTGCTGCAGATTGTCAAACCTCATTAAGTTAATGGAACTAGTAAACTGGCGTCTTTCCAGCACATGCAGAAAGAAAAGGGTTTTCAGCTGAAGAGTGAAGGGGATAAAGTTTCATTTAGGCTGTTCAAAAAGTTCATTAGCTATAAATAATGGCTGCAGTCAAGTGACTTAGGTGAACTTCATACATACATGTTCATCACTGCAACATCAAGTGAGTTTCAGGTATAAAATAGCACAAGCAGAGCTTTTGTGTTGTCCGACATCACCCCAAAATGAAGGCAGTTCACATGCCCACTTGTGAGACATCAAGAGCAATGGAAATGTCTGGCCACTTGGCTACCCTGTAACCCCAGACGAGAATGCAAGCAGCAAAGTACCTGAGTTGGACAGGTAGCTAGCCATATGTTGCCAGCAGCAATTGCTACTCTACACACAGATAGCCAAAGCTTCATGCTGCCACATCAAGGTGTCGGTGTTCTGATTCTATTCTGCTTTAATGGGTACTGACTGGAAAACACAGAAACAACTGGCTCCTCTCTATTCCTCTTGTAAAGAGTCAAGGAGAATGTCTAGGCTAGTTGCATAGCCTTGCCCAGCTTTATCCATTTCTTTTGCTTTAAGGCTAGAATGGGTGTTGTGAGAGCTATTGCAGTATTACCTCAGTTGCTTTACTGCTAGCACTGCACAGTGGGTGTTATCCAATGTCAGCAATAGAGTAGACCCATTAAAATCAATGGACAAGTATTCTTCATTTCATTTATTTTGACAAAAAACTCAGAGTGAAAATAAAAATTAATTAAAATTATAAAATCAAAATTCAGTAAAATGCCTGCTAGAATTAAAAAAAAAAGTCTTCAGTAATTGAAGCAGCTGTGACTCTGGCTTTTAGAACACTGACAGTTGGTTCTTGCTGAGCATGCCTGACATTATCACTGAGTTCAATGCTAAATTTCTTAAATTAATTAAAAATCAGCCAGGCATTTTTTAAACTTTTAAACTGCAGAAGATGAAGGTCAGAGTATGGGGCAAGGTCAGTATTAGGATTACAGGTACTCTGTGAACATGGCTGAGTTTTAATTAATTTCAAGAAATTATGAGAACTCAGAAAAAAAATCCAAATGGGGTCTGGTTTTTCTCTCTTTTCACACGTTGAACTCAATTCTCTCTGACTGTTTTGTGTATCGCCATGAAAATATAGAAGGTTGTTAAGCAAGCGTTTCTGAGTTCAGGACTATAAGTTTTGTAAGATTTTGTTTTGAAATTAGCTTATGGGAAGCATCAGAATGGCATGTGGGAGTATTTTCAATTTAACATTGTGGAATGCATAAAATCCATGCTGGTTATAGTATACAGCCGATCTCGTGGCTGTATAAGGTATACACTACATGGCTTGAAAGAGATGCAATTTTCACACAAAGGGCACCTTCAACCAAACAACTTCTCACATGAAAACATAGGCAGCAGAGTTAGCACAGGAAGATTATACAATTTCATTTGCCCTGAAATGCACTAGCCCAAATAATGAACTCTTTAGGTCTTAGGGATGTCAGAGAATTCCAACAAAAACAGAAACAGGAGTAGAAATTGCAGATGTTTGCTTATTTGTCCCATGCCTTGGAATAGAAAAATCCAGTGAATATGATTGGTATTCGCTATTATTGCTGCTTTCAGTTCGCAAACAATACATAATTGAATAATTTCCCCCCACTTTACATTGCATTTCCTTTGCAATGAAATTAAGAGGATGGAATAATGTAATGACAACACAAATTACATGATTTACATAATAAATCACATAAATTACATATTTTTGCCACAGTGGACAGTGAGATGAATAACATAGTTTTTGGTGGGAGATGAACTGCAGCAGAACGGAAATAATAATAATAATAATAGTACGGAAACAGTACTGCATGCAACAAACACAAGATGGAACACAAAAAGATGCCTTCTTATATCCCTAATAGGTCTACAACATTTCACTAAGTGTTTTTATTTAGCAAGCATGTAAATTGTGGGCATACAAGTATACATCCGCATTTTTAAAAAACCAGCCTATCTGCATCTCAGATTGGGGTGGGAGTCTGAGATGAGTGTACCGAGGTGTTCATACTCTGTGTATGTGATGTGGAACAGCAATCATAATGTGTTGAGCTGCCACAAGCTTCTAGCTTTGTGGAAAAGCTTGCAACATGAAGGGCTCCATTTGTTAAAGGTTGAAGAAGTAAAATGTATTTGCATGGGCATTTTAGTGTTCTGAAGGAAGGAATAGCAGAAACAAGGTTATTTAGTTCATTGCTAACACTGTCAATGATAGAAGCATATATGCATGATATAAACATGACCCATCTTAAAAATGTGCTGCCTCATTTCTCATCTATCCCAGTTCAGATATTAGAGACTTTCATTTCTTGCTGACCAGAGACAAACTCACGATAATTTTTATCTAGATGCGTACTCTGGCCCACTATCTGGCAATTCCTTGAACCAAATTCCTTCCCAATTTGCATTCTCCCATATCTATGCATATTGTGCTTTTAGTTTGCAATAACTGGTGACTGATTTGTGAATTCTGCCAAAAAAGTAAATACCAGGTTCTGTGCTCATGAATGGAAGCTTTATCCTCTTATGAGGATTTCAGCACAAAACAAGCCAACTCCAGGAACCAGCTAAACCAAATGTGGAAAAGTATGCATTTTTGCACTAACACATAACTCTTTGACTAGACACCTGGAGCAGCAAGAATGCCAAACATGGTCTATTATCTGTATTTAATTTTGACCAATTAGGTATACTCAGGGGCTATAACATATAACAAATCTCCAATAGCAAACATGCATTTAAAACCCTATAATGGAAAGAAATGGAGTGGGTGATCTGAAGTGGAGAAAAAGAGGGTAGGGACAGGGTTTAATGCCAAAATAAGGGTGTATCCTAAGCACGCTTAACTGGGAACAACCTCCACTGAATAGAGTAGGGCTCATTTTGAGTAAACAAACATAGGACTGCGCTGCACATCAACTTCATATAATAACATTTTGTACTGTCCATGTGCAGGATTGAGTAGTGAGCCTACACAGTGCATATAACGTGAAGATAGGATTGTAGAGTTTACATTTTTGTGTTTTCTATCCCAAATCATGCCTAGCACAGTGATCATAATGAATCTATAAAAAATAGCCAACACATTATTCTAGCATAGATCCATTTACTTGTTTGTCACAATAGTACTAAACCACACTAGAAAAAAACCCCTTTCCTATCAGGATATTATTTTTAAAAAAATTCAGCTACTTTTCTATTTTGATTTTTCTCTGTAATTTTGGAATCATGTAAATAAACTGTTTCCATGCTGACTTCATCCATTTCCACTTGGCAAGCAGTTTCCTTCCTATTTTGTTTCCAAGCAAAACAGTATTAAAAATACCTGTTTTATTTACCTTCTTTGCGCTGGCAGCTACACAAATTTATATGTGCATGTGTAAAAAGCTACTCATTTGAAATGAGTGATATCAGCATAAAAATACAGTTTAGGTAGACATATTTATCATTTCTTTGGAAAATCAAGAGTACAAATTGAAGGTGAACAAATTATACAGCATGCTGTCTGAACTTATAGACTACTATATATTTTGGAAAGTTGTTTGTTCACCATGCATTTCGATACTGCTTAAGATATTGTAACCAAATTTTGCATGATGGTTCCTGAGATCAAGAAGCAGGTTTTTTGGACAGAATTGGATGCCATTTTTAATCAAGATGGCAGACCGAACCTTTTAAAACTGCACTGATTTTAACCATTGATTTCAAAACTGCACTGATTTTTTAGAATTCCTGAGCAATGCCAGGCTGCTAGTTGGATTATACTGAACTGTACAATTTGCAAATAAACATATTATGAACTCAAATGGGTTGGATCCAGACTTGGTTCCTGCTGGCAGAAGCATTCATTCAGGCATCACTCCTATTGGCAGAGGGGTAGTGACACCTTTTGTCAATTCTCCCATCACTCTATAGCTCCCAGCACCATCTTCCACACTGTTCCAGAGATTGGGGGTCTCTCCAGAACAGTATGGGAGGTGGCAGTGCGGACTGCAAGTGCAAGGGGAGGGGGGAATCTGCAAAATCCCACCTGTACCAGTGGGATTCCCCCTATGTGGAAAAAGCCTTCTGCAGATGGAAGGAACCTTACTGTTTTTGTAAGGTGAAGTCTGAATCTAATCCATTACTATAGCCAGCGTGAATTTTTCACATTCCGCAATGTTAAATTCAGTTCGCATAAGCTCATTTCAAAACAAAACCTTACAAATCGTATAGTCCTGAACTCAGAAACGCTTGCTTAACAACCCTCTCAATTTTCATGGTGATACACAAAACAGTCAGAGAGAATAGAGAGTTCAAAATCTAAAAAGAGAAAAAAAAACCAGAGCCCTTTTGGACTTTTTTCTGTCAGAGATCTCATAATCTGTTGAAATTCATTAAAAATCAGCCATGGACACAGAGTACCTGTAATCCTAATACTGACCTTGCCCCACACTCTGACCTTCATCTTCTGTAGTTTAAAAGTTTTAAAAATGCATGGCTGATTTTTAATTAATTTAAGAAATTTTGGCTGGAACCCAATGATAACACGGGGCATGCTCAGTAAGAACCAACTGTCAGTGTTCTAAAAGCCAGACTCACAGCTGATGGGCTTGCCTAATCAGGGGGCCACACCCACAACAGAATTTGATTTCACGTGACACAGTCATGGCTTCCGTCAGAGAATCCTGGGAAGTGTAGTTTGTGAAGGATGCTGAGAGGAGACTCCTGTTCCACTGAGAGAGCTCCAGAGGCCAGAGTGGTTTAACAGTCAGCCACTCTGATTGAAGGTCTGTGAGGGGAACAGGGCATCTCCTGGCAACTCTCAGCACCCTTCACTAACTACACTTCCCATGATTCTTTCAGAGAAGCCATGACTGCCCAAAGTGAAATAAAGGCCTGGTGTGGATGTGGCCAGGGACAGCTTTGGTTTAAATTTGGGTGGGAGGCTACATGTGCCTGCTGTAGAATAAAAAGGTGGGGGAAACACTGAAAAGCAATGATAGTGCTCACATTGTTTTCCTTTTGGAAAGGAAAGGGTTTACCCCTCTGCCCAGTGCCCACCCACCCAATCTTCTCCCCCTCTCGTCCTACCCTCTCTGTCCCTCCCTCGGGTCAGTGTTGGACTATGACCTGGGAGACCAGGGTTCGAATCCCCACGCAGCCATGAAGCTGACTGGGTGACCTTGGGCCAGTCACTGCCTCTCAGCCTCAGAGGAAGGCAATGGTAAAACCACCTCTGAATACCGTTTACCATGAAAGCCCTATTCAAAGGGTCGCCATAAGTCCGGTCGACTTGAAGGAAGTCCATTTCCATTTTCAAACATGATTGCACAGAAATAAATCCCGTTGAACTCAAAAAGTATGCAAGTGATCAAACCCACCCACCCTTCTCCTCCCTCCTATCCCCTCCCTCTTGCCCCTTCCCTCCCCCTTCCTTTGCCCCTCACTCCCCATCCCCTTCCAATCCCCTCCTTCCTCCTCCCCATGGTCAGTTTTACCTATCTTAAGCATGATTGCATGGAATTAAATACCATTGAACTCTATAAGCATGCAAATGATCAAACCTGCCCTCCCCTCCCCCTTCCTTTGCCCCCTGCCAATACGCCCCTTGCCCTTGCCCCTCCCCCATGGTCAGTTTCACGTATCCTAAGCATGATTGCAGGGGAGTAAATCTCACTGAACTCTATAAGCATGCAAATGATCAAACCTGCCCTCCCCTCCCCCTTCCCTTGCCCCCCTCCAATAAGCTCGTTCCCCCTACTCCTCTCCCATGGTCAGTTTTTCCTATCCTAACCATGATTGCATAGGAGTAAATCCCATTGAACTTAGTAAGCATGCAAATGATCAGACCTGCTTTCCCCCTGCTCCTCCTCTCCCTTCCTCCTCCCTTCCCCTCCTCCTTCTTTCTCCTCCCCTGCCCACTCCAGCCCTCCCTCGCTGCCCCCATCAGTTTTACCTATCCTAAGCATGATTGCACAGGAGTAAATCACACTGAACTCAATAAACATGCAAATGATCAAACCTGTCCTTCTCTCCTCCCTCTCCTGCCTGCTCCCATCCCAGTCCTCCCCTCTGCATTTCCTCCCCTCCCTCCTCCTCCTCCTCTCCTCCCCATCTCCTGTGGTCAGTTTCACGTATGCTAAGCATGATTGCAGGGGAGTAAATCCCACTGAACTCAATAAGCATGCAAATGATCAATCCATTCTCAGCAAACTTGGACAGGATCTTACCTCCCGGATTAAAAAGCAGGGAAATTCACTAATAGGCAAAAAACCTTGCAGTTTAAGGACGTACCTATAGCCCACAGATATTTCTATCAAACTTTTAAAAGCAGGGAAATTGGGCAGCTATAGTGAATGCACCAGGGGAGCAGGAGACCTGACCTCCTCTCTGAGATATTGGACTGCCTTATAAATTTCTCAAAATGCAAATACAATTTGGGTTGGTCTTTCACAGTCCAATCCACTTCCTGTGTAGCTTGGAAGAATTTGGTAACATGTGCCTCTGAGCATATAGTGAGTGGTGGCGACACCTGCCATCTCCAAAGATGGAGAATTATAGTTTTGTATGTTTGTTGGTAGGGTAGTACAATATCTCAGAGAGGAGGTCAGGTCTCCTGCTCCCCTGGTGCACTCACAATAGCTGCCCAATTTCCCTGCTTTTATAAGTTTGATAGAAATATCTGTGGACTATAGGTGCGTTCTTAAACCGCAAGGATTTTTGCCTATTAGTGAATCAACTTATATATGAACGTAGCACCTTTTTTTGGTCACTACTCATTTATTAATAAAAGTGTCATGGGTGCAAGCACAAAATGGACGCTAGGGGTGGGGGGTGGGAAAGGTGCTGGTACTGTGTACCGGTGAGTACTTTCAGAAAAAAATCCCTGATGGTACTCCCTAGGACATATCATCACAGAGAAGAAAAAGTCCTGGAGCGTGCTTATAAATAACAAGAACAGGGAAGATATTTGATGTTTGTTCAGCATCTGAAAAATTAGGATCCTCCACAATAGCATCTTATCTTTATATTTCTGATTTGTGTAAGCATGGCTTATAGTGAAGTGTGGCAAGGCCCTTTTTGCCAGGCAGCTTTTACAGTCAGTGTTCAGCCTTTTGGGCTGTGGAGATTCACAAAAAAACATAAACTACGTTGAAGTACAGCAAGCCTCATAATCCAAACCTTAAATCCCTTGGTGTGGAAGGAATAGTTTGCCTATGCAGGCTTGTAGAGTGGTAAGCATTTGTTTCTTGTGGCGTTCTCCTGGAGGGTAAGGAACCATAAGGACTCTTTGGACACGTAGAGGGTGAAATACAGCCAGCATGTTAAGCAACAGCAGTGAGAATCTAGGATGCTCTTATTTAAAAAGGCATCTTGTTTCACTGTTTTTGATAAAGGCAACTCTAAACAAATGAGATTGTGCTCTGTTTGGATCCAACTATGATGTGTGTGTGTTGTGTATTTAGTGTGTATCAAATGGGAATAGCCATTTGTGTATTTAGTGTGTATCAAATGGGAATAGTTGCCTGCATCCTGGAAAGTTCTTCTGAACAAATTATTTTATCATGCATCTGGTTAAAGTCCTTCCACCACAAAATGTCGATTCCAATGTACTGACTTAAAAACACACCACTTGAATAAAAAACCAAGATAAACTGTCAGTTAATATACAATTTTTCAAAAAAATGTTAATCTTAGTACACACATGCAAACTGTTATGATATATAACATTTCAAACTGTGTCCTTGTCATCATTTCTTTTACATATAAAAAAATATGCAGAGCACATTTTTAAGATATATGAGTGAATAGTGCCAAATGACACAACTGTACTCAACAAAATACAATGTTCAACATGAGGAAATGAACATTTCACCACCACTAAACAAGCTGTTCCCACCATTTTTAAAAAATATGGATAATGAACCAGTTATTTTAAACAATAGCTTAAAATAAGTTTAAGATAAGAAGCAATTCTACAATTAATATTCCTTTTATGGTTTTCCACATGATAAGGCATTTACAGATACCTTTGTCAATATATACTTATGTGTTTCTTCACCCATGTAAGGCATATTATTTATGGCATACCATTAATATTTTCCTCCTCTAGGATGTACACCTTAACATAGTGAGGGGGTGTGAGAGTGTTGAAGAAGCTGAGAGCAATGCTGTCGGGAGTCTAGACCAAGAGGCTAGACTCCTAGCAGGGGCACCCAAGGCGGAATGGTCAAAGCTGAGACACCAGACTAAGATGCATCCAAACTCAGAGGAAGCCAAGAGTAAACCACCTCTGAACACCTCTTACCCTGAAAACCCTATGAACAGAGTATCCTAAATGCAACACAAAGTAGTGCTGGAAGATGAGACCCCCAGGTTAGAAGGCACTCACCAAGCTACTAGGGAAGGACAAGTATGAGTAGTGCTGTGACTAATGACGCAGCTGGGTCAAAGCCAAAAGGAAGCCCAGAGGCTGATGTACACAGATGCCAAAGAGAGTCCGGAGTTGTACGATGCACACAATAGGAACATGGAATGTGAGAAGCATGAACCAGGGAAAGTTAGAAATTGTCAAGAAAGAAATGGAACACATCAACATTACAATACTTGGCATGAGTGAATTAAAATGGATAGGAATGGGACATTTTCAATCAGGCAACTACAAAATATTTTATGCAGGAAATGAGAAATTAAGAAGAAATGGGATCACTTTAATAGTGATAAGTGATGTAACAAAAACAATTAAGAGTTATAATGCAAAGTCTGAGCAAGTGATATCAGTTAGATTTAACGGGAAAACTATTAACATAACCTTCATCCAAGCCTACGCACCAACGGCAAATGCAGAAGAGGAGGAACTGGAGAGATTTTACGCAGAAGTACAGGAGGAAATTGATCACACACCAAAACAAGATGTGCTGATAATCATGGGAGAGTGGAATGCAAAAGTAGGGAACAGCGAAGAACTACGAATTGTGAGGAAATGGGGCTTAGGAGATAGAAATGAAGCAGAAGAAAGACTTATTGAATTATGTGAAGTCAATAATTTGTTTCTCGCAAACACATTTTTTGAGCAACCGAAAAGATGACTGTACACGTGGACATCACTAAATGGTCAATATGGGAATCAAATTGATTATATAATTGGTAGAAGAAGATGGAGAAGTTCCATACTTTCTGCAAACACAAGACCAGGAGCAGACTGCAGTACAGATCATGAACTGTTAATATCGAAAATCAGACTAAAGCTAAAGAAGAAGAACAAAGCAATCATAATGCCAAATTACAGTTTAAATAGCATCCCAGAAGAATATAAAGATCAAATAAGGAACAGATTTGAGGCTTTAAGCTTAGTTGACAGAGAACCAGAAGAACTCTGGACTGAAGTCAGATACATTATCAGGGAAGAATGCAAAAAGACAATACCTCTAGTTAAAAAGAGAGAAAGACCTCAATGGATGACTGAAGAAACTCTTAAAATGGTTAGAGAGAAGGAAAGCAAAAGCAAAAGGAGACAGAAACACAGTTAGAACCCTAAATGCAACAATACAGCGACTAGTATGTAGGGACAAAGATAACTATTACGATAGTTATTGTATAGAAATAGAAGAGGACAACAAAAGGGGTAAAACAAGAGCCCTATTCCAAAAGATTAGAGAAATTAAAGGGAAATTTAAAGCAAGGGCAGCGATGTTGAATAATCAACAGGGGAACACAGTGACTGACCAAGATGAAATAAAAGGAAGATGGAAGCGATACACTGAAGAACTCTATAAAAGAGATGACAGGATGACAGATTCATTCACGGAGGAACCGTATGATGAAGAACCAGAAATTTTAGAATACGAGGTGAAAACTGCTCTTAAAATACTTGGAGGAAACATATCACCAGGAAAAAATGGCATACCAACAGAGTTGCTACAAGCTACTGAGACTGAATCTCTCCAAATTTTGACAAAAATCTGTCAAGAAATATGGAAAACTAAACAATGGCCCACAGACTGGAAGTGTTCATATATATCCCAATTCCAAAGAAGGGGAATCCCAGGGAATGCAGTAATTATCAAACTATTGCCTTAATATCCCATGCAAGTAAAGTAATGCTCAAGATTCTACAACAAAGGCTCTTACCATATATGGAGTGAGAAATGCCAGACATCCAAGCTGGATTTAGAAAGGGAAGAGGCACCAGAGATCATATTGCAAGCATATCTTGGATAACAGAACGGACCAAGGAATTTTGCTTTATAGATTACAGCAAAGCCTTTTATTGTGTAGATGATGAAAAACTATGGAATGCTTTAAAAGAAATGGGGGTGCCACATCATCTGATTGTCCTCATAGGGTCGCCATAAGTCGTAATCGACTTGAAGGCACATAATAACAACAAATTAATATTTTGCAAAGCAGCTTAATGCCAGACTAATTACATCTATATTTCAGTTAGTACGAGCCACATAACCTATTTCTGACTAATTTCAGAAGCTCTGTTTTCTTACCATACCAGTTAACAATATTTTTATTGTTATTATTTCCAGTCACACAGAAGTTGTGGGAAATGATTATTTCACAAGGACTCAGAAAGGTTGATCTTTGAGATTATTCAGTGGGTTGTATTCATTTAAGTCTCACCCAGAGTAGATCAATTGAAATAAATGAACCTAAGCTAGTAATGTTTATTAACTTCAATGAGTCTAGTCTGAGTAGGACTAGCACTGAATACCACCCAATATTTCATTCATTAGTCAGATTTATTCCTTTTAATACTGATGTTGTTTAGGTACAACATTAATTTGGGAGGGATGGACAGACACAGTAGCTTCAAACCTTGGCTACTACAGACCTTAGAATTGCACTGAGTGCACCATTTGCTCTTGATGCTCAAAGCTAATCCCCATAAGCAAAATGAAGGGAATCCTATTCCTTGGCATCTCTGGAGAGTCTATCAACAGAAATCCATAAATATGGTCACCAGGTAGCCAGTAACAACCAGGAATTTAATTCTGACAACTAGCAGAGCAAACCCTGAGTACACTCTGCCACGTGAGTAATATATGTTTAAAAAAGCTACCAGGAGAACAAGTAGGCCGAGAGTGTTTTTTTTCAAAATGATACCAAGTTGTGTCTTGTGCTGGGTACAGCATCAAAGTCATGGGTTGTGAGGGAAGGATTGCTTCAATCGCATAGATGGCTTATTGATTCTCCCCTGTAAAAGCCTTCTTGCCCTACAGTAACTGGGTGCAACACTTATAGTGCAGTCCTATAGGTGTACTCAGAAGTAAGCCTCACTGTGTTCAATGGTACTTAGGATGCAATCCTGACCCCAACCTCACTGGCACTTTGTGGAGTGGCAGAACCACCAAGTTATCTGAAGCCCAGCCACTCTTGGCAGCTATGGTGGAAGGTGGTGTTGGTAGAGGATAACTGGGCCTGATGCTGGCTGGCAATGGCTGTGAGATGAACTCAGGATCCAGCAGATCCTGGAACAGCTCAGCCTCACCCCCTCCCTGCCCTCAGAAGGGCCTGTTCTGGTGTTTTCTTCTGGGCTGCACTGGTGGGGATACCTTCAGATGGCATTCTGCCCACCCACTAAGTGAACAGAAGAGGGAGGTTGGCATAAATGGTGATACGAAATCACTGATGGTGGGACAGCAGCCACAGCAGCCCCTTTGCTTGTGCTGCAGAGTGTCCAGCTCGAGGGAAGCTGCTGTGGTGGGTGATCATTGTTCCATGGAGCTCTGAACAGCCACCATTGTACCAGCTCCTCTGCTCAACCTAGAAAGCATAACTTTCAGCCCTAGAGAATGAGGGCTTGCACTTGCATGCTGCTATCTGCTGCCAACAGTTACTGGCAGCATAAGGACAGTATGTGTGCACAGCTCTTGGCCCCTGATGCGTTTACAGGTTTTGCACACTGGCATTTTAAAAACAAAAACAGTATTATTCACTATTGTCACCCAGTACATCTGCATACCAGCTACCACTTTATAACAGTTGCTGGCAATACGAGGGCAACATGCATGTGCAGCCCACAGCCCCGTATGATATGGCTGAATTTTTTCTTACATACGGAAGGAGTTCCCCTTCCCCTCCTCTTTCCCTGGTACTACATTGCCATCCCAGTTTTTCTGCCCAGAACATCTGCATACTAGTTAACCTCCTAGTTAGTTAATTGATAAAATAATACAATTTACCAGAAGAGGATTTTTCATTCATTCATTCATTCAAAAATCAAGATGATTCTGTAAACTCTGCAGTAGCCCCTCCCCATTATACCTATATATTTTTGCTAATGGTTGGCAATCAGGATTTTAAGTACAATTTTGATATACATAATTGCCATCTTAGAAACAAACTCTCCAACGAAACTTGATTTTCTAGCTACACAAAAATACACTGCTGCAAAACATCATACACTAAAGTTTTCAGAAAGTCTCATTTCTTGCTAGATTTCCATCATGTCTTTTTTTCTCAGCCTCATGGAAGTCCTTAAATTTGTTCTGCCTATTAAGTGTGGTTTTTTGGTACTTAATTTCCCTCC
Organism: Rhineura floridana; assembly: GCF_030035675.1. Taxonomy (NCBI): domain Eukaryota; kingdom Metazoa; phylum Chordata; class Lepidosauria; order Squamata; family Rhineuridae; genus Rhineura; species Rhineura floridana. The sequence continues at coordinate 112,861,194 of NC_084481.1, read as the reverse complement.
AATTGTCTACATTTTCAACATATAGATTCCACATGCCTACATATCTTGAATTAACAATTGTTCAATTGCCTAACTTTTGGCAGTTAAATGCTTTGTTTCATTTAAGGCACACAGTCCGTTTTACAAATGACTGAGCAATGGAATATAGATGTCAAGGCCAGCAAAATGTTCTGTATAAAGGGGGAAAGACACCAGATTTAGTTATTTTTGCACTTTGTTTTAATTTATTTATTAAATGTATATCCCACCCTTCCTCTTAGAAGGAGCCCAGGGCGGCATTGATGCTCTCCATTTCTACTTCATATGTAAAGGCACAGAATCATAATATCTGTTCTGGAGATCAGAACCAAATTAAAGTGTGGGGGAGGGGACAAAAACCCAGAAACCTCCCCAAGTACAAGCAGCATTTTCAAAGGAAGCAATTCAAATCAGTAAGCCTGGAAATGAAAGCTATGCCAGGTATTTTTAGCTTATGATTTTGACTCACTCTACATGTGCTAAAAGTGGTGTGTATAACATTGAGGGCAGCCTGCACCTAACAGATGTTATGACTGGTACATATATAAAACACCCTTACAACTTCACACATTTTATGTGGCAGAGTTAGGTTTTACTTAATTCAACAGTGCTGCTTTCTTACCCTTCTTCGACATTCTCTTGCACACATACATGTGTATACATTCCTTCTAGCTGGTGCTGTGAGAACTCCCCATCTGGTCTGCAAACTGTAGAATTTCCTTTCCCATCTATCTCAGAAATATAGTCCCATGACCCAAGAGGTCACCATCTGCTCAGTTACACTGGCACAATGCCTAGTATGCTCGAGGTAATGCCACCATCCTTTCCTCCAATTGTAAACTCCCAACGAGCCAGACATCTACCAGAGTGTTCGTACACAATGAGGCAGCTCCTGGCGAGATTATAGTTAAGACATCCACAGAAACTCCCTTCATCTACAGTAGCCTAGGATGTGGGAATGGCCAAAGACACATGCAGTCTCTCTTAAACAAAAGTCATTCTTAGAAACAAAAGAGGTTTGTGTTGATGTGCCCACGATAGCATAATAAAACACACACACAGAAACACTCTGTCGCACACACTCCTGTCCAATATGTGTGGTTCTCCTGATTCTTCTCTTAATGATTGTTATGCACAAATGAATACTGAATGAAGCAATCTCCTCCTATTCTCAGGATGCCCAGAGCAGAACAAATTATACTAAAAATAAAGCAAAATCAAAGTTTTCATTGAATGCTATTCATGACATTTACAAACAAGTCTTTGGTGTTAAGTTTCCCAGCTATAAATGGCAAGGTTAGGGTGGAGTTCATTTTCCCTTGACTCGACACCTGTGTGCAATATACTCCTGAAGAAAATTTCTCATAGTATTATCAGATATATTAATAGGAATAAAATGAAAATACGATGAAAAAGGATTTTTTTCATAATGTTAAAGACTAATTGGCTTAACGAAACTAAATATAGAAATTCAGCAAAGAAGGTATTCTTAAAGGCTGAGATCACAGTAAAGTCAAATAAATACTCTGACACAGCAAATCTTTTTATGCACTCATACATATAACAGGAAAGCTCATGAGCACATTTAGGTATGGATATATTTATTTTGCAACATTTATTAATTGCCTTTTTGCCAAAAGGGATTCCAAGGCAATGCCAGCTAATGTTTCCATTTCTCATGACTTTTTAAAACCACATCAATGATTTTCAGTGTGTGTGCAATGAATTGTTAACATACGCTAGTTGAGGACTGCAGACTTAGGTGAGCAAAACTAAACTCATGTTATATCTGTGTTTGTCACTACAGCTAAATTCACTGAGTGACAAAAAATTGTGCAGGTTGCACAACATAATGCAGGAACAACATGGCATGGGCCTTATGCTAACAAAACTCTGGCTCCAATGCAGACAGCACTGCTGTGACCTCACTAGCACTCTGCTGCAGTGCCATTTGGATTCCTGGAGGAAACTATACTCCTAAAACCATGTTTACGCTGGTGGATGAGGGAGGATTTAACTGGTTTTCTTTGCATTGGATCTTGTCCAGAATAAAAAGAGGGGGGAATCTATTGTAAGAACAGCTATTTGACATGCATGGAGTGGGGTTCTCTGGACTGAGTCATGAGAAATGAGTCCAAAGTTATTTGTAAAAGGGGGATGTATTTTATATATTGTATGTTACACTTCCAATGAATTTGATCACTGGTGACTCTTAAAAGAGAATGTGTAAGTAAAAATTGGTGGTTATGTTTGAAATGAATGCTTAATGAAAAGCTGGTCAATGAAATGTTGGTTAATGTATTGCTCTTTTGTAACTGAACTATTTTGAGTAAATAAATATTTCTCAACATAACAACCCACAGATACTGTTCTAGCTCTTGTGGAAAGAGTTTGAATGCTTTTAATTTTGACTGTAATCGTTCTGGTACCATTAAGTCTTACCAATGAAAAACAATACTGCATGCATAGAGAATTGCTTGCTGGCAAAAAAGCTGTAATTTTCCATTCTTTACACCCACACCTTCCACTCAATGAAGAATAGCAATCTTGATTTTTGAGGGAATTCTACTATTGGTGATGGCTGAGCTGTTCAGCATTCTACCCTCCCCCTAGAAGGTTAACAAGGGGGGGGGAACATAAGGATAATGAGTGAACCGTTCCTTTCCTCAATTGCTTCTTTGAACATGTGCGGCATTTTCTTTCTTGTTTGTTCATATAACAAGCTACTCAAGTATTTTCTCTTGTAATCTGCATGATCTCTCTCTTTACTTACAGAGAATTGCCACTCAGCAAAGCCTCTCTATCCTCAGTCCTAAGGGAAAAGTACAATTTATTGGGGCTACCATCAGGTAAATAAAACTGTAACTGTTCAAAGAGGGATTACAGTGATCACACATGTGTGAGAGTGCACATGTACGCATGTGCACAAACAAACACACACGCTACTGCAAGTAGGAAACAAGACGGCACAATTAAAAGGGCAAGATTGTCACAGCTGTAAATGGATCACATGGAGAGCAGTCAGTGTGAGAACATCCTCATTTTCACTGGAGAAGTCAGTCCTCTGCCATTTCAGCTGACAGCCGAGTACCTGCAAACATGCGTTTTCTGAAAAATTTGTTGTAAAGATTAAACTGAATGGAAAATAGAAATACATATCAACAATAAAACAATATGTTTTCTATGAGGATTTCTAATTGGACCTTGAATGGACTTTTAAGATTATCATTTTTTCCTCTGCAGTAAGCAGAAAGCCCTGTACAGATATTCTGTGAAGATGTGCTATGGGGAGGGGGAATTGAGACCACTCAATCTTCATATATACATTCAGCCAAAGATCTCAACAGAGCCTCTGTATGTACCTCTTCAGGCCTTTAGCTGAGGATATGGCATTCAGGACAGGAGTAGGTCTAATTTTGATTTCCCCACTACCATATGCACTCAGTGAACATCTGCACAGGGCTATCATCTCAAGTGAACAGAAGTCTTCTCCAGGCTTTACTTTGAAACTATCCAGTTTCAGCTGTCAAACAAGATTCCTCTTTGCTGAGTGCTCCCTGTGTTGCACCACATCCACAATTTTAGAGAGCTTTATCAGTTGCCTCTACAAACTCTCAAACTTCACTGTATCAAATTCTAAGTTAAATGAGAAAACACTGAAAGTGCAGCCCCATTTTCCACAGGGCTAGAAATATGGTGGGGGTGAGTGGGGCCCTTGCCCCAGGCACCTGATTCAAGCGGATGTTAAATCATAATTATGTTATGCATTTATATATATTATAATATACATACACTTATTATTTGCTATATGTATATGTTATAGGGTTCCTCAGCATACTGTTCTCTCCCCGCAGTACTATTTAACATCTATATGTAGCTGTTGGGGGTGATCATTAGAAGTGTGGGAGCAAGGTGTCATCAGTATACTGATGACACACAGCTCTATTTCTCCATGACATCTGAATCAGGAGAGGCTGTGAATGCTCTGGATTGGTGTCTGTATGCTGTAGTGGACTGAATGAGGGGCAATAAACTATGTTGAATCCTGGAAAGATGGAGGCTCTTTGGGTAGGTGGTTCCGATGTCCAGCAAATAGGCAAGTTACCTGTTGTGGATGGGGTCATGCTCCCTCTGAAGAAGCAAGTCCATAGCTTAAGGATATTCCTGGATTCATCTTTGTCACTAGAGGCCCAAACATCCTCTGTGGCTAGGAGTGCCTTTTACCAGCTTTGTCTGGTTCATCAGCTACAGCCATTCCTGGACAGGAATGCCCTGATCACTGTAGTCCATGCGTTGGTAACCTCGAAGCTGGATTGCTGCAATGCGCTGTATGCGCGGCTGCCCTTGGGCCTGGTTTGGAAGCTTCAGCTGATGCAAAATGAGGTGGCCAGATTGCTGATGGGGGCACATGGCTGACATGTGACACCACTCTTAAAACATCTGCACTGGCTGCCCATCCACTACCAAGTCAGGTTCAAGGTCCTTGTATTAATTTACAAAATCCTGAACAACATAGATCCAGGGTATCTTAGGGACCACCTGAACCTTTATATCCCAGCTCAATCACTGAGATCATCTCCAGGAGCTGCATTAGTCATGCTCTGAGCTCGAGAGGATCATTTAACATTGACACAAAATCGAGCCTTCAGTAGCATTGGCCCAGTTCTCTGGAATACTCTGCCACAGAGATTCTGTGGGCGCCTTCTGTTTTAAGCGCCTGCTGAAAACCTTTCTGTTTTGCCAGGTTTTTAAGAAGATGTCTTTTTTAAATAGTTGACTTTTGTTTTTACTGTATTTTAAATGGTTTTTAGTGTATAGTTTTTTATTTGTTGCAAACCTCTTTGATGTTTTTTGAAATGAAATAGCGGTATACACATATATTTATAAAAGAAAATAAATAAAATAAAAATAACTGTTATTTATTTTAATAATGTTTGGATTGGTAACAGGTAGTACCAAATGTTATTTGGGGTGGAGGCAAGATGCAGTTGCAACAAAAAATAATAATGTGCAAAGTCAGGTTGGTATGGACCAGGCAAACATTTCGGGAACTAGGTAGGAAGCACAAGTCGCAGTTGCAGTTACCCTTGCTCTGCACATTTGTGACAAAGCATAACTGACATGACATAGATTCACATATACACACATTGTTTCTAGCAAACTCACAATCTCACAGACCTATACGTATGTGAGCTTGATTTGGGCCTTGCCTTTTTTTCAATTCAATACAGACAAAATAAGATTTTAAATAATTTAACATGGACCCAAATCACCCAACCAAGGAAAAGATGCTGATTTTTATAAATATGCTTCAGAAGAAGGCTGGTAATTAGTTTTCCAAACCTTTCCTAACAGCAAAGTTGTTGATTGTAACTGGCTGGTGTATCCAAAGAAATCTAAGGCATTATTTTGTTTTCCTTACATACTGTTTGGGACAAATGTCCCTGAAGCGTATTCAAATATTTGCAGTAAATCAAAGGGTATCAGTGACTTGAAGCATTTGATTCAAATTTTTGATCATGAAAATGCATCAGACCATCAAGATAATTTTAAAAAATGGAAGAGCTTAAAAGATAAAAATTTAAAAAGTGGTTGACATTGATGATTCCCTACAAAAGGCAATTCAGACAGAAAAAAGAAATGGTGACCCATTTTTAAGGTTATTTTGGAAGTTATTCTGTTTTGTGCAAAAAAAAATGTTCTTAGAGGCATTGCAGAAGCTACTGGTAATCCTAAAGTGCGATTTATTTTAAATCTCATTGAATTGATTATGATAGTGAAGTTAAAAACTATTTGTTAAGTCATAAAAAGTGGGCTGTAAATTATTTATCACATAAAATAAAAAACATGAATCCCTCAAATTACTGGCGGGAAATGCTCATTGTGAGATAATTTCTAGGACTAAAAAAAAAATCAAAGTATTATTAATTACTATTTGATTGTACTCCAGACATTTCTTGATGTCAGCAAATGTGTCAAATTATCAGCTATGTCCATACTGATGCTGGAAGCATATTGATCAAGGAAGTTTTTTAGAGTTCATTGAAACAAAACAAAAAACAGGCTGTGGTTTAGCAGACAAAATCATAAACAAATTAAAACAATACACCATTGATATTAAAAATGCCCAAGGCTAAGGGTACATTAATTGGGTGAATGTCTGCTGTCTACAAAAGTGTTCAAGTCCTTATATTAAAACAAAACAAATTCACCAATGCTTATCAATTTATTACAACTGTTATTGTTTTACATCATAAAATACAGGCTTGTCTTAGGGGGGCAGTTCATGTTGTTTGCCCTATGCGCCAAGATGCCTAGTTCTAGCCTTGGCTTTTCACCCTATCCCCTGCATATTATACTTGGTATAGAACATTTTCTGAAAAGTGAATTACCCTTTCCAATTAAACCTGGTATTAAAAGCTGCAAAAATGTTGTATATTACTATAGCTTTACACCTTAATTTATTACTAAGTGGTGATGAGACCTACTTTGAGGGTGAGAGGAGACTACAAGTCTAGGCAATTATATCCTAATCCAGTTTCACCTCTCCGAGGGCAATTAATAATAACACCAGCAGATTTGTTTCTAATCTATTGAAATTTATGGCCTACTGTGTAAGGTCTCTGATTGAGTTGAAGAGATTATGATCAACAAAGCACCTGGCAGAGTTGTTCAGTCCAGGCTAAAAAAAGTGGATAAGGGTTTTTAATGCTTAGTCTTAATTTCCACCATAGAAAGAAAAGATTTGTAATGTATTCCTGTGTAAACAAATAACAACTGTTGTTTATCTTTAGGTGATATTGTACTGAGAAAGGAAGCTTCCTTCCAAGCTGCTAAGAAATCAATATACACATGGGTGGTCTCCAGTGTATTCTTTTGTTGGTGAGGTACCAGGACCTCAACTAATTGATAAGTCTTTGTTTTGTGTATCTTTTACAGGAGTGGCCATTAGGAGCAGCAGATTAGGTCACTAAAATATATAATAAACCCTCAAGACTTGAGGGGTGGTCTTTAGTGTTTTACTGAGCTCTTAGGACCCTGTGATAAAACATAAACCCACATCTCTCAGTTACTCAGGTATTTTATAACTTTTTTTAAAAGTATACAAGATCAAAGTTCAGGTCTGAAAAAGGCCCTTTGTGTTAGAACAAAACTGGAAGATAAACAATGCTACCCTGGTGGAAGCTTACCATTGGCGCTGAGCACTATAGTTATCTATGCAATATGCACCATTAATTATGGGTTGCCTAGTGGTATTCCCTGCAAATAAGTAGTAAAAAATTCAGTGAACCTCAAGTGTCCAAAGACACTCCAATAATGTTAGTATGGAATCTATCAAACTTTACAACTTATGTCCATAAGCTACTTTGCATTAAGAAAGGGGCTAAAGGATTTAACAGATTTGCCTCCACCCCTTCCTCCTTAGTCAAGGAGACACCTGCACTAGCCATTGCGGAAGGCTGGACTTTAAATTGGTTCAAGTGTAGTTTAAGCTCTGTCAGGGAACAAGTGTAGACTTTACAGCATATGCTCAATAGTCTTGGACTTTGTGTTTAGGTGTAAAAAAATTGAAACCCAAAATCAATTTGGGTCATCAAGCCTTAATCCCTTCCACTTCCATCTCCTGGGATATCCACTTAAGTGCTCTTTAAATGGCATCAGTGTTAACAACTTTTATAGCAACCCATTCCAGATCAGTATTATTATACCCTTGTTTAAAACACTGCTCAGTTAATACCTGCTCTTAATATGTACTTTTTGTTTTGTTATGTTTATGCAACTTGTGCCTCTCACCTGTAACTAGAGATCTGTTATGTGGCAATGTCAGAAGGTGTTATATGTGGGTAAAGTTACAGTAGGTAAGGAGCCTGGTTCTGCAGCTGTCAATCAATGTGCTAACTTTGTAAGCCTTTGTGCAGAGGAAATTGTACATTTTTGGAAAAGAGATTTTATAAGCAGGATGGGTAATATACAACTAAGTTATACTCAGAGTAGACCTATTAAAATGAATGAACCTAACTTAGTTGTGTTCATTAATTTCAATGGATCTGCTCTGAGTAGGAAAAATGTTAGATACAACCCAATTACTGTAGACAGAAAAGGAGAAAATATCTACATAGCCCTAGGGAATAAAAAGAAGCAGCATTGTACACAGGGGTTATGCACACAACTGTTGAGGTGGCCAGGGAGGATTCCCAGAGTAACTTATCCAGAGGGATATGGTACATCCTTGGAGACTTCATCTTCCCTCAGCTCCATTCACTTAACCACTATGTTCATGTACCAATGAACAGGGCACAAGAAGGAGTATACATACTTCTTCTTTACTTTTGTAATACTCAGAAATGTTTTCTTTTTCAGTTGTTCTTTGAATATATGAATGCATATTTTAAAGAGGAGGGAAGGGAGGTGGGTGAACAGTGGCTGGATCATGCCTTCAGGAGTGGTAGTTAAGTAGCAAGGATCCACTGGAGGATTTGTTGGCCTTCTGCAGAGCGACAGTGTATAGTAAGAGACATGAGCATTCAATTTATATGGACTTTACTTGTACATATTTTACTAGTGCTATTATTATTGTTATTGTTATTATTACACTTGTATACTGCCCCATAGCCAAAGCTCTCTGGGCGGTTTACAACATAAAAATCAATATACGTTCACATATTCAGGGCAAGGATTCACAAGATGTGATCAGTAAAGAGATAACAGATTGATTATGATGTGTTTCTAAGTTAACAGCTAAAAGGCACTGTACCCAGTGTTTCAGATGCCCAGATAGGGAGAATTCTAGCTACAACCCTCTGACAGGATGCTTCCTTTTCTTGTGTTCCAGTTTCTGGTGGAGGGTGGAATGCCTTCTAATCAGTTATGAAATGCAAGGATTCACAGAGAGGTTCCACTGCTGATTTATAATGCAGCCCTCATGTGCTTCATGTGGCACTCCAAGCAGAAAATGTGGACACTGTAATTAAGAAGGGCAGTGGAAAAAAACACTTTTTACATTACAATGTTCATATGTTTACCTACATGGAGATTATTTCAGTGTAGGGAAAAAGTAACACATGAAATGACCCTGACTGTATATACCCTTACAGGCAAAATATGTCATAGGATACGTACTATCCACAGAACTTGCATTTCTTGTTTAAACATGTTGCAAAGGGTCACTAGGTGAAGACAACATGATAACTTGTTACATATTCCCTCTTCTCCCTACAGAAATATTTAGAAACATGCACTCTGTGCATGAATATATAGCTGCAAATTATTCAAAAATGGAAAAGTTGCTCATAGTCTATGTTTTGGGAAGGCAATTTATTAAGGAAAATCAATTGGCAGCAAGGAGACTGAAAAAGGAAACTGCATTCAGTCTTGCCTCTGTGCCTCCTTGGCACTGCTCTGATTGCAGCACAGACGGTAAACACCAGCGTATTTGTGTGCAAATAACATTCTACTGAATGATGTCTGCACCTGTGTCAACTGACATCAGTATCTATTTACTCAGTTTATTTAAGCAGTTCACAAGGCACACCTGCACCCACTCAGGCACAGAACTGACATTTCTCTTCCAGTTAAATGAAACAAAACATTTTTAAGGTGTCTATGTGTGTGCATGTGTGAAACGAGAGAAGGCATTCCTTATTTTTCTACACAAATATCTCTCATTAGCTTAAATGTAATTAGGCGGCAATCCTTTGCTCATATACTTTGGAATAAGCCCCATTAAACTCATTAGGATTCACTTCAGGGTAGATATTTATAGGATTGTGATGTTAGTTAACATTACTTTAATTCCAATTCACAGTTCGTTGTTGTTGTTTTAAATGGGATGCTGAGATACTGACTTAGAATATTAGATACAGTGAAAAAATGTTATCCTTGCATGAGGTTGCATTAAGGTTGCAGAAAGATTATTTTAAAAATATATATTTTAGAGCTGAAGATACATTGAAAGTGGCATGTGTTCACCATGTGAGATGCTGCCCTTCTTAAACCATTTTCATCCTGTTGCTTGTCTCCAACCTAAGGCTGGAACTACAGATTATAAGGCAAACATGGGGCTTTTGACACTAATTTGGGGGTGGAACATTTGCAGGGGAGAATCAGTGGATTGGGTTAGACTGGTTTTAGTTAATTTCTCCCTTCCCCAGCCCTCCTTAACCTGTTGCCCTCCAGATGTTTTAGACTACAATTCCCAGCAGCCCCAGCTGCAGCAGTTGTTGTCCAAATCATCTGGAGGGCATCTGGATGAATAAGGCTGTCCTAGCCCGTTTGGAGCTCAAAATTATAGCTGGGGAAAAGCAGTCTTGAGAATCATTTGCAGGGGAGGAATGGCAGGTGCACTCCTCAGTTATTATCCCTTCCCCCTTCATTTGTGTTGTCTTTGCAAATGTGAGCTGGGAGCTTGTGTTTGCTGAGGTGTTTCTGTGTAAGTGTTTGGTTCAGCCCCAGCCTCCCCACCCATTAGCTCTGACAAGGTGAAATTCAGACCTACCTCACAGCAGCAACAGGGGATGGCCGGGGGGGCGGAGGATTAGACATAGTAATTTTATAATAAAGGGATAAGAAAAGTAAGTATATTGGACTTTGCTTCTTCCAACCATCTTCACCCTCCTTTCATTTAACCACTCTGCTGTCTGGTCATTTTATATTCTAAATTTCTTCTTCAGTGTCATCTTTATTCCTGAACTGTTATGAAACCACATTTCCATATTTTCAGGCGTACTAAATCCACATCCCATAGCCATCTGCAGGGTCAACTTGATTAAAACAAGGGACTTTTATTGGTAAGAATCATACTATAGTCTGCATGTTTTCCATAGTAGTCCTCAGAATAATATCATGGGGAGGGATGGCAGAACTTACAGAATCATTGTGGCTCTTTGCCCTCCCTCCCCACCTGTATTTTGAAATATCTGATAAAGGCCTCCATTAGAAATTAGATGAGGTCATAGGTTGTCATTGAAAGTCAACACAGCCTAGTGGCTAGAAAATAGGGTGCTGCTGCTGTCCTTTTCTACTGATCATTCAACCAGTTTTAAAGGATACTCTGTTAGACAGCACAGCACAAGAAGGCTTGAAGTAAATATGGATAAAGTATGACACTGATCTCTCATCATTTGTCCTCCTGGCTGAACCATTAAAATTATCCTATATGGCTGTTAAAAGGTATGAAGAATGAGAGAGAAATGAACTCAGTGTTCAAGTCAAGAGTCTCGTTTTTCTTCCAATTGTAGTGTAAGTGACCATTGCATGCTTTTAACTTATTTATTAATCATTTTGGAGAAGATGAAAATTATTTTCTGCACTCATTTCATAGTGGTCTGGTCAGACTGTTTAAAGTTAGTTTATTTATTTATTTGATTTATTTATTAGATTTTTATACCACCCGACTAGCAATAGCTCTCTGGGCGGTGAACAACAGAAATACAATAAAATCACACAATATAATACAACAAAGCATATAAAAATAAAACAATCTAAGAACAGTTACAACGCATTTAAAACTAAGTAACTTAAATTAAAATGCCTCAGAGAAGAGGAAGGTTTTAACTTGGCGCCGAAAGGACAACAATGTCAGCGCCAAGCGCACCTCCTCGGGGAGACTATTCCACAATTCGGGGGCCACCACTGAGAAGGCCCTAGATCTTGTCACCACCCTCCGGGCCTCCCTATAAGTCGGAACCCGGAGGAGGGCCTTCGTAGTAGACCGTAGTGTACGGGTCGGTTCATATCGGGAGAGGCGTTCCGACAGGTATCGTGGTCCCGCGCCGTATAAGGCTTTATAGGTTAATACCAACACTTTGAATCTGGCCCGGAAGCATATTGGCAACCAGTGCAGGCGAGCCAGTTAATTTCTAAATGGTGCCTGGAATATATGTACCACTTTCCATTATAGCCCTTTTTATGAGCTGTATGCCTAATGAAATCCAATTTTTTTTGTGCTTTTACATTTTCAGTAACGCTGAAAACCACAAAATGATTACAGATACCAGAAGCAGAAGCAAATGAGGAAAATAAGAAGAGCTTTAGCAGAAAAAAGTTATATGAGGAAAACATTTCTGTTGAAGAGTTGCAAATGGATGCAGCAAGCAGCAAACTCCTACGGCAAGTAATTGGATACGAGCCAAGATACGAGCTATATATGAAGCAGCACAATCAACAGATCATAGTCTTCTGCCGTTCCACTGAGAAGTCAGTAACAGAAACTCTAAGTGGGATGGTTGAATAGTTCAGGAAACAAAGGTGAGAAATCTTCAAAAAAAATGGGTAGCTGCCAAAAGGTTATTAACACATGTTGTACACAAACAGCTAGAGAATGGTATTCTGGAGTTCACTCTATCAAGTAAGGAGAAACATATTAAATGGACTGGCAGTAATTATAAGGCCACATGACTGAAAAATGGGCGTAAACCATCAAATTTTAGCAATGAGATCACATGACAAATTATGGTGCGATCTTAGCACAGCACATAAGTATCACAGTTATGTTATGAAGAGCTAAATTAAACTCCACAATCCATGTTATGCCTCAAGTAAAATGCACACATAGGCAGAAAAATCACTTGGATGGCACAGGTCCACATCCCCACCATACATTTAAAGCACTCTTATACCACTTTAACAGTCATGGCTTCCCCGAAAGAATCCTTGGAATTGTAGTTTGTTAAGGGTCTCCTAATAATTCTCAGCACCTGTAACAAACTAGGATTCTTTGAGGGAAGCCTAAAGTGCTATAAGGGTGCTTTAAATGTATGGTGTGGATGTGTGTCATTTAGTCCAAATACCATTGTGAGGTAGGCTACTACAAGGCTGATCTTGTAGCAGGTATACAGAAATGTACTGCATCATCGACCATATTCTTGAAGGCCTTTCCTCAATATTTTATTCTCCTTGGACTACAGAGGCATCAGTGACCATTATTTTTGAACGAAAGACTTTTGCTGCAGAAAACCTAAGCAAAACTTGCTACTGAGGAGAGAGATGAGATGAGATATGGGAGGCAAGGACACAGTGGAACTAGGAAAATAATCCCTAGAGAATTAGGAACATAGAAAGCTGCTTTATATCAAGGCATACCATTGGTCCATCAAGCTTAGTATCATCTACACCAGCCTTTCCCAACCAGTGTGCCTCCAGATGTTGTTGGACCACAACTCCCATCAGCCTCAGCCAGCATTGTCAATGGTCAGGAAGATGGGAGTTGTGGTCCAACAACATCTGGAGGCACACTGGTTGGGAAAGGCTGATTTACACTCTCTGGCATCAGCTCTCCAGAGTTTCAGACAAGGGCCTATCTGGAGATGCCGGCAACTGATCCTGGGGCATGGAAAACAGATTTTCTACCACTGAGCTACAGCCCTTAGTCTGGAATGGGAATACTCCCTCCAAACCTGGGCCTTCCATTGTTTGAGGAAGAGGAAGTTATGCTTGCAAGTGCCTGCCTCGTTCACCTCCATAAACTGTTTTGGCCTGGGTCAAGTGACATTTTTGTTTTGTATCATATTTTAGTTTAACCATGAAGCTCATGGGGTGACCTTGGGCCAGTCACTGCCTCTCAGCCTCAGAGGAAGGCAATGGTAAACCCACTCTGAATACCGCTTACCATGAAAACCCTATTCACAGGCTCGCCAGAAGTCAGAATCGACTTGAAGGCAGTCCATTTCATTTTTCATTTTTTTAGTTTAACAATGTGGTAGGCACTTTTTAATTATTAGAAACAAACATAGCCCATCCAAAAAAGTTTTCAGTTTTAGAAATAGAGGAATAACATGCATTGATCTTATTTATATATATATATATAATACATTAACAATACAATAAAATAAGGTTTAAGGTATTAGTGTTGCTCTGCTCTTCATAGCATTCTGGGACTGTTTTACATTCTTTGAAAAGCAGGGTGATTTTAGGCCTATCTGAAAGTTGGAGGGATGGCATCCCATCTCACCAAGCCCTGGAAAGGCATATCTTGTTCCTGCTTGGTGAGACTGCCTGTAATGAACCTCAGCTGGACACCAGACAGGGTGGTTGGCTTAGTGGGAATATTCCTAAAATGAAACAATTTAAACAGAAAGCTGTGCCAGCATGGAGGGTTACTGGCAGCAAACTGACCTCAAAGGAGAGTTGCCCTTTGGGGACTGCTACAAGAGTGCTACCACCCTGCCCCCCCGAGATCTTGTTTATGTCCCCTGCCTGTATGAATTTGTATTGCTTGGTGAGAGAGTATAGAAGAAATGTTATTGGCCTCGGGGTGAGCTGAAAGACCACGATAACAGTGGGCATAAGGTCCCTCTGAGTGATAGTCGGGGTGGGAGTATCTGTACTACCCCAAGTGAGAGATGGGGTGGTGTCCTTGGGTGTTTTGAAGACTGAGTCTTGGATGTCAACTATTAGGATACAGTTGCATCCTCTGAAACATGGTGATGTTTTTAATGCTACTATTCTATTTTTGTGTTGGTATTATTCTGTTTAGTTTAAGCTGTTAAATTAGGTTAACTTATTTGTATCCTTTTATAAAATGTTGTTTAGTTTAAGCTGTTAGGTTAGCTTATTTGTATTGTTTTACATAATGTTGTATAGATGGAATTTTGCATGTACTTATTGATATTATGATTATTACTATTTTTTAAACTGTTATTGTTCATTTGAAATGTTGAGAGCCACTTTGGGCACAATTTTGTGGAAAATGGCATCCAAATAAACAGATGATGAGATTATGATCATTCAGTGCAGATGAGAAAAGGTGTACATTACTCATTGCAGAGCTGGATGGAAACTATTTGAATCTATGACATCAGCATCTCCTAGTAATTTCCTCCTAAAGTGCAAAGGACTTCAGTATATACTGAATTGACCTCTGTGTATTTTTCCTATTTTCCACAGAAAATTATTTTTGCTTGTAAAAATAAAATATTTCAGATGATGAAGATACATGAGCAACCTTATACCACAGATTATCCCTTATTCAGAAGCAATCTGATTTTCTTTTATAACTTTTTAAAACTGCTAGCCATCCACAATATGAGTCACAAAGTTCCACAGAGCTAAACATTCCGTCAAGGAAGTTTTAATTAGATGAGATGGCAAACTTTGGAAATTCTATAATTTAAAGCTCTCTTTTCAGATTTTCACATAAAATTCTTTGTATGCCATGTAGAATAAGCTTTGTCAGTTTTAACACATTTTATTGGGAAGTTCAGTCTAACCCAGACGCTTGCTGAAAGATGTTTTACAGGTGACTACAAATTCCACTAACACTATATATGATTTTAGTTAATGCATATTTCTGAGAAATTTTATTCTAGGATCTCTGCTTTGATTGTAAAATACTACTGTGAAAAACTACTCTACTAGGAATCACCTGTATATGCAGAAACTCTGAAGGCATGCTAAATACATTTTATTTGTTTTTAGGGAGTGGGTGAGGGAAGTTTCCCTACACATAAGCAACACATTACACTCTTGCTGGCGTTTATCATGATGGATGAGAGATGAACTAGCAAAAGATTTTACAGCTTTTCCATATTTGCTTTTTATAATTGAGGGAGGTTATTGTATTGGTTGTTCAGTGAAAGTGAAAATGCTCCAGTGCTAGCACGTAACACAGAATATGATGAAATACAAGATCTCATTCCCCCAGTTGTCAACTCAACAAAATCTAAAAACATTAACCATACAGGATTTTTAAGGCTGGAGTATAGCCTGAAGACATGATTCACTAGAAAAGACAATAATGCTGGGAAAAACAGAAGGGAGTAGAAAACAAAGGCCAATTGGAATCAAGATGCATTGATTCCATAAAGGAAGTCACAGACCTGAACTTACAAGATCTGAACAGGGTGGTTCATAACAGCTGCTATTGGAGGTCGCTGATTCATAAGGTCGCCATAAGTCGTGATCGACTTGAAGGTACATAGCAACAAATAGCCTGAAGCAATGCTATTCAGCATGCAACCTCTAGATGTGTTTTTCTGCAAGATGTTGAAACTCAACCAATAATCCCTACATTATCATGAATATGGCTGCAAGTAAATGGTGTCTGTAAATGAAAGTGGAGGACTTTGGTGAGTTGAGACTCTGTGTAGAGCTAAGTTATAAGAGCCAAAGCACTGGATTAGGGGAAAGGATGAGACCTCTGCCAGTCCTCATGCGAGAACTGTTTCTATTAGCTCCATTATATCCCATTATATCCCTGTATTATTATTATTATTATTATTATTATTTATTAAATTTATATACCGCCCAACTAGCAATAGCTCTCTGGGCGGTGAACATAAAATAGCATAAAAATACAATGAATAACAAAATAATACTAAAATACAATCAACAATCCAATACAATAAACATTTTTAAAAGTAAATCAGTGTAACTTAAAATGCTTCAGAGAATAGGAAGGTTTTGACCTGGCGCCGGAAGGAGAGCAGAGTCGGCGCCAGGCGTACTTCCTCGGGGAGACTGTTCCATAGTTCGGGGGCCACCACTGAGAAGGCCCTAGATCTTGTCATCACCCTCCGGGCCTCCCTGTGAGTTGGAACCCGGAGGAGGGCCTTCGTAGCAGAACGTAGTGCACGGGCCGGTTCATATCGGAAGAGGCGTTCCGCAAGGTATCGTGGTCCCGCACCGTATGAGAAAGAAGAATAAATATAAAATAGATTTGCCTTTACTTGTATGCCTGCAATCTTCAAAAAGGGATTATGAATGCTGAAAAACATTTTAAACCAGTTTCCCTGATATTTTCATTACATTCAAAGCACCATGAATTATTTCTGATGTAAGTAAAGGTGTTTTTTTAAAAAAGTATCTTAGAGCCATAAGTTTTGATCCAATCCCCCCCCTTGCAGAAGCTGAAGCTCTGCTCCTATATGGGATGTGTGTGTGTGTTGCCAATATTCTCTCCAGCTATCTTCCACACTACATATTGCTCTAGAGGGATCCCATGGGCAGTAGTGCCCCTTCTGTCCACAACAACAGAACTTTGGATCTAAGTCATAGTCTGTTTTCCTACTATTTTATCACTATAGCCAGATTATGATCATGTATTACAGCTGGTGCTGTGCCAAAGGTTCCAAGTATATGTGGAGCTGATGGGACAAAAAAGTGGGGGAACCAGGAGCAGTCATTCTACCCCCAACCATACTTGTGGAAGGATACTCCATTGTGATGCAGCATCCCTCCATAAGAGAATTGTGGGAGAGGGCTATCAGTGTGTACTAAGAGTGCTGCAACTGCTTGCCACAGTGACAAAATGTATTTTAAAAAAGAAAGAGAAGGGTGAGAAAGAGAAAAGTATCTGCTGTCAGAAATTAGATACTTAAGTTCTCCCCCCCCCAAAAAAGGAAGAATGTGGCTGTGAAGGTACTAAGGAGGAATATTTGACCCAACTATAAAATTTATAGCTTGCTAAATGTGCATTTCTTCAGTACAAATCCCAAACGCCAAGCAAACCATATGGGGAGGGGGCATAGCTCATTGGTAGGATACATGTTTTTCACGCAAAAGCTTCCCAGTTCAATCCTCAGCATCTCCAAGTAGGGCCAGAAAAAAATCTTGCAAAGCCCTAGAGAGCTGCTTCCAGTCAGAATAAACAGTACTGAGCTAGATGTACCAAGATCTGAGTTGGTATAAGGCAGAGCTTAATAGGAACACAGTACTAAATCAAAATAGATGTTCTATTATGCCTTGTTTCTGAAGTGCAACATAGAAACATTCTTTAAAATAGAAGAAAGCGAATTTATAGCTCAGACTTAAATAAGCCACACTGATCCACACACACTGAATAAGTCATGTATCCAATAAGTCATGTATGTTGGATACAAATGCAAACTGAAAGCATGTAACAAGGCACAGAACAAACACACAAACAAAAATAGATTGCATATTCAGAAAAAGATTTTGTCACCTCCTTGTAAATAACTGGTTATGGTGAAATCAATAAAAGACCAACAATTTTTTTTTAAAAAAAGACAAGAAACAGCATTGCTTAATTTGAATATCTGCCTTTATCAAATAATAAAATAGATACAATTGCTATTGTAACTGAAGGAGTTTTTGATTTTGATAAATGGGTAGTACTACATTTCAATCAAACATGGGAAAATCTCCAATGTTGGCAGCACTGAAGATACAGCACAGATCCCTGCAACAGGATCATACTAGCAATCATGCTGGCCATGCACAACCAAATCCTTGTGCGGTGCAGACTGTACAGGTCTGTTGAGCACTGGCATGCAATCAATGCTCAGCCAACCCACATATTTATGCAGGTGCAAAGTCTAAACAGAGTTTAAGAAGTCAGCAGAGTAATGTTTCTGATCTTCCAACTACTGAACATATAGCTCCTCCTTTCACTCAAAAGAAATAAAAAACACTCCTCTTTTTTCTTAAAACAAAATAAAACCCTAATTTCTGCTCCATGATGAAATTACCTTTAAACGTATCTTTAGTCTACATTACCGTGCAGGGGTAGCCAACATGTTGCCCCCCAGATGTTGCTGGACTACAGCTCCCATCAATCCTAAATGATATGGCCAATGGTCAGGGATAATGGGAGTTGTAGTCCAACATCTGGAGGGCACCACACTGCCTAGCTGTGTTATAACTAAATCTCTGCCTGACTGTGGACTTGTGTTTTACAAACAGCATCCTGAATGCACAAACATCTTTCGAAACTGAGGGGAGTTTAAAAAGCAGATTACAATATGATATGGAAGGAGGAGGCTGCCCTTGAAAGAGAAGAAAATCAACATTCCCACAGCATGTCCAGCGTAGCTCTTTGGAAGTTGTTCAGTGTGTATATATCTTAATTAATCAAATATATACACCACGAAATGATGATGGCACTGCAATTAGTGACTGTACAGCCTTTCCTTAATGCACAATTCCAAGGATTTATAACATAAGCATCAATTCAGGCAAATACATTTGGTCTGTGACAGTTTGGACTTGATATATGGCTATTTACATTAATAATTCTAGGGAAATAATCTGTAAAAGGTTGTTGTACACTACAGTAGAGTAGCTAGTGTACTTTTTGGAAGGTTCATACCTCTTGATTTAGAAAGACAGCTCTGTTCTTAAAATAGCTTTGTGTTGACTTTATTTTCTTTGGCAATAATACCTAGACAGTCATTTTACAATCTGACAAAATTACAGGACAAACAAGTCAGCATGAAGCTCTAGGAATAGGCCCACAAGGGAATTCTGAACTATATCCCCCAATTATTACACAGGAGCCAAGATCTGGAGCTGGTGCAGATGATATACTGGCACCTTCTTATCCATTGTTAAAATATTGGGAATATATATCAAGAACATACATTCTGTCTGCCCACCCTTCTCCCCTCTGAAGCAAATTCCCCCTTCCACATTAATTGCAGCTGATGTAAATGTCAACAGCAGCCCTAACAGTGGTTAATGCTAACCACAGTTTTGCTTACCATGGGATCTGAATTCCTCTTTAAAGTACAGTTTCAGGTCCTCATTAAAGGGCAGTCCTAATTAGCATTACCTGCAGCCAGAGTTGGTGCTAATATTTCTCTTACTTGTTTCTCTTAACCAATGGGAGGGGGAATTTGCTTCAAGAAGGGGTGGGAGGTGAGAGTGCTCTTTCACAAGGCTGGTTCGCCATTTCTTAACTGCAGTTAAGAGGGAAGCAGTGTTGTGTTTTCATTATTTAATGGTGATGACAGCTAGCTTTGATGGCTTTAAAAGAGTAGAGAAATTCATAAACGATAAATCTACGAATGATTTTTAGTCATGATAGCTACATAGACCTTCAGATTCAGAAGCAGTATACCATTGAGCAGTGGCAGTTGGTGGCTCCATGTCAGTGAGGAGGGGAATCTGCTCCAGGTTTTAGTCCAAATTTTAAAGGAGCTGTCCAAGGTGCTGCAGCAAGGTTGTTCCCCATGGACAGCTCCTTGAAAGTTCAGACTAAAATGGCTGGTGTGGGTTCCACTGCCCCACTGACATGGAGCCACCAGCCATCACTGCCACTGTGTAGCAGGTGCCAGGAAGCCTCAGATGGAGAGGGCTATTGCCTTCATACTCTGCTTGTAGGCTTCCTGGAGGCATCTGCTTGGCCAGTGTGGGAAGCAACATGATGAACTAGATTGGTCTTCAGTTGATTCAACATCACTCTTCTTATTTTCTTATTTATGTGACAGTACATAGGTGTTATTTTATTGATGCTATTGTTGATACAGTAGGGCCCCGCTTATACGGCGGGTTCTGTTCTGGACCCCCACCGTAAAGCAGAAAATGCCATAAAGAGGAACCCCATTGACTTTAATGAGCAGCATCGCGCGAAAACAACACAAAACGGGGACAAACCCTTTTAAAATTGAAAATGGAAGGCGCCGCATCAGCGGAACTCCTTAAAGCGGAACGCCGTAATGCGGGGCCCTACTGTATTGTCATCCAGAGGATGCCTGGAAGGAAACAAGAGAAATGCAATCTGTGTTTTCCAGTGTTCAAATAAAATAGCCTCAGAGCCCATCATACTAAGCAGGTCTTAGGCTGATGATCATATAAGCTGTTCTTTCCTTGAAGTTAGAGCACAATAAAAGTAGAATGAATGAAAGAAAATATCAGTATTTTAAATAATAGATTACCCTGACAAGCAAATCTGCAGAAAGTATATACAAAACTGACTTGAGACAAATATTTTTATGGGTTGGCTATAGTGAATTTATTTGTTCAAGAAACACAGAACTGTGGCAAGTCTTACATGACTGACGTCAAAGAAAAAGCCTGCTTTCCCTTAATACATTGGAAAAATTGTTCAAGCTTACGTAATGACTGCCCCTGTAATACTGCCAAGGTCACTTGTGCACATAGATTTATTTCTATCAAGGAGTCAGTAGTGCCTGGAGGCAGCTTATGCTTATGCAAAAGACATTTTATTTGTCCCTATTTTGTAGTCAGATTCAACGTTAGAAGGCCATTCATAACTTTTAGGTTGAAGAGTAACTTATGACTGCATCATCCTCTGTCCTCAGCAAGTTCTGAGATTAATATTAGAGGTGGAAGGGAGAGAGATATTTTGCATATGGTACCTTTGGAAAGTCAATATTTTCTTCTGGAAGGCATGGATTTTCTATAAATTAACCAGAAGAATTGAAATGTACTGTGCTCTTGGAAGAAAAATGAAAGAGAATTTAAAAGAAAGGGTGGGAGATATATAACATTTTTACAGCTGTGATGCCACAAACACTTTCACTATGTTCAGATCAAAATTCTATTTCTCTTCAGCATCCATCTCAGATGGTGGTGGTGATGGTGTGTTCTGCAAGTTTCAAGCTGAAGCTGGCTGTGCACAATGTTGATTGGCCAGTCTTCATGATGTCCCCAAAGAAACCTCTCCCTAGGTTCCACTAGTTTTCCATTGGACAGAAATAGGATTTTGATCTGAACATAGTGATGGTGCCTGCAAAGTAGCATCACAGCTCTAAAAATATTACATGTATATGTTGATCCTTGGAGTGGTTTTGCATTAAAAAAAGTTTCCTTTAAAATCAGTATTAATAAGGTAATAATGAACAGATAAAAGTGCATGTGCACATGCACGTACGTACACACACACACAACAACCTCATGGGTGCCTGTCTTTTCATTTGTAGAGCTGGGAAGAAGCCAAACTTGCACCACAACTTAATAATTCACTGGTCACCTGGTTTTCATCCTACACCTGCCTTCACCATTACTTGCACAATATATTTAAGGATATTGTCTTCTTCAAATCCATTCCAAACAGCATACTACAACATGCTTTAATACACTGCTGAAGTAGGGCTACAGTGAGTTTTGATTTATATGCTGTTCTGCTGGAGTGGTTGTCACTGCTGCAATCTCTGACAGAAAGGTCAGTGCTCTGTGTGATAAGTATTCATGAAAATTCCAGCCAACACTGTGCGTGAATTGTAAACATACCAGATGAAATTCTCTTTGGGATTGCAGTGGCAATCAATCACACACCCCTGAACAATAAATGAACTGGTCCTGAAAAAGGAACAGATAGTATCAACAGTGGGTGGAAGTTGGCTGATTTGGGCTGGAATCCTGGACACACATACTAAGGAATGAACACAGTGGAACTTACACTTGAGTAAATGTACATAGGATTGTGCCACATGTTATACCTGTCCTTACAAGAGAAGTATGTTCTTTAAATAGTAGGTTTTCACCCATCAATGTTGTCCCAAAAATGTATTAAAACATTTATTTGGCAGTGCACAATCTGTTGGTGGAATATATATAAATTCCGAGAAAAAATATCAAGTATACCTGATGCTACTCATCTTGACATCATTTTAAAGTAGTGCTACATAATCCAAAAATGATATTAAGTGTGACATAAACTGATGTGATAAAAAGCAATGCTTGACACAAATAACAAATTTAATGTTTAAAGGAGAAAAGTATTTTTATTCATTTTTATGGTGCTATGAATCCAATTTAGAATTATTTTTAATGTTAGAGCTGTCTAGTCCTTCCCAAATAGGGCAGAAAATTATTTGAATGCTATCCATAATACTTCTTAATCTTCTAAATGGAAGTTTTCTTTTAATTTTCCAAAAGTAAATTCACAATGGCAGTTCGCAGTTTATAGGCTAATTGCCAAGAATTTATAATGGAAAATGCTAGTCAAATTACTGTTTTCTGCCTAGACTCTTGTTTAATGCTTAATATTAAATCATGTAACATTGTGATGAAAAGTTTGTTTGTAAGATCTAAAGTTCACATTCACATCCAAATTCTAATATTAAGGACTAATATTTTCTTTCCATTTATTTCCCTTTTCCCCTTCTAATACTTAAAAGAACAAAAATGCCAAAATATTTTCACAAAGGGGGGGTCATGGGCTATTTCACAGTTAGTGGATGATAATGGAAACGTTTACCTATGATTGCATCTTTACTTGCGTTGGCTGTTTCAATGAGCCACATGGCATATGCCTAGTACCTAACAGATACAGTTTTAAAAAAGGTTGCAACCTACTAAGGATTGCTCTTTTTAGCCTAGAATTCATATAAACTGAATTTGTTTGGAAAGAGTTCAGTAGACTGCAAAATCCAGGCTGCTACTCCTTTGGTTTTGCAAGAGCATTAAGTTGCATGTGTTGGGGAATTCATACAATTGCTGCTGCCACTAGTATCAAGTCTGTTTGCCATACGTCTAGCCATTTTGTTGTCTTGGGGAAGAACACAACTGGTAGTACACGTTTAAATGGGGAAAGGAAGCTTCCACAGTAAGATGGATAGAACAAGGAAAATGTGGAGAAAGCCGAATTGTTTGCAAAGGGAACAGAAAGAGATGATACATTTGAGGACAATATAAGGACAGTGTCAGAAGGAGACAGCTTGCACTTGGATCGAGAAATGAAATATTTCTCAAGAACTCAATTACCTAGTTCTAGATTGTTGTGGACAGGTAATAAATAATTTAAGTGACATTTCTGTGCCTCAAAAAAACTATCATAGAAATTAGATTACATATTTGGATTGTTACCATCACCATACAAGGAATTAATATATATTCCTATTTATCTCAACAAAACATATTAACATGTTATTTCCCCACCCTTATATTTTATAAAAATGATACATAGGTTATAACATGACCATTTTTGCACTTAGTTGCTTGTGGATGCTTTTATACGACTAAATTAAACAGAGGTTACCAACCCAGGGGATGGGAAGAAATGCTAGAAAAAAACACTAGAAAAAAAACCAATATGCGAGGACAAATAAAAGTGAATAAATAGGAAATCCAGTATCAAATTCAAATTTTGTGAAATTTGAGTACATCCCTAGAATGGAAGTCCTATTTATAAACTGAGTGGTTGATCTTTCACGAGTTTCTCTGGTATCAGTGTATTCCATACTTTATCAAATCACCCTACCATAATTTCTACTTCTTTCTTCCTGAGAAGAACTATGCCATTGTACATACAGTATCTGCTAGCAAGTGATCAACATTTTCCCAGACAGAACAAAATATTTAATATACTATGGACTGCAAATATTCAATTCAATTCGTTTACTACGGTCATAGACCCGAACAGAACAGAAAATACAAAATACAAAGCCTGTCTGGCATACATAAAATTATAAAATAGCAATATACAGCATATATAATTAAAAACTAAAAATGGTTTGTCATGGAAGTAAAAATTGAAGTAAGAATAAAATTAATATCATCAGCACTGAAGGAGTCTAACTTGTCTTTTCCGTATAAATTGCGCTATATAAAGAAATTTAGCTACTTGTTTAGTTATAGAGTTATCATTATCAGATAAAAGGTAGTGAACAAACCAACTTGGGGGTTGTTCCTGATACCCTGAAATAAGGGGTAGGATAATTTTAGTTCTTAAGTCTTGGTATAGCTCGCAATTAAGAAATACGTGTTCTAGCGTTTCAGCTGAGTTTGAATTACAAATGCAGAAACGATTGTCTTGTGGGGTACCTTGAAACCGTCCCGTTAAAAGAGCGGAGGGTAGGCAATTGAATCTCGCTCTGGAGAAAAGGAATCTATATTGAGGGAAGGTTAGTGTTTCTAAATATGATGCATACATTGGAAAACGAAAATTCAGGTCGAAATAAATCAGAGAGCAAGATGTTTTTGCCTTAGAAAATAGATATTGTCTATCAAGGTCCTTTATACGTTGGCTAATAACAGATATGGCCAGTTTAAAGCTCCAAGATGACAATAGTTCTTTGGATAGGCCTAGAAGATTTAACTTTGTGTTAAATGTTTTAAACTGCAAATATTTCTTTCTAGGCAAAGTTTTAGTTGAGTGATATGGCTCAAGGGGAAATAGTGCAAAATCTTTCTCCCCAATCGTTAAGTGATACTTAAATCATTTCCCCCCCATTTGGGACAATGTTATATTTTCTGATGTATAGTAGAGACAAAAGACACACACACGCTTCAGCAAAAAAATGGCTCAAGCAGTAGCTGTCTCAGCAAAATGAATGGAACAAGCATTAGGAAAATATCAGGAGCCTTCCATGTATTTTGCTGAGAGCAAGTGTAATTTAAATTCCCCAACTGGGGTACTTTATATAGAGATTCCATACTCTGAATAAAACTTAATTCCACTTGGTGGCTCATGGGGAAGCGGAGGCTCTGGGGTCCTCCCAGTGTCAGAGCACTCATTGGGACATGCCAACCTGGCCTTGCCCCCACTGCCTTGCCCTATGCCAATGATTACAGTGCCACCATTGGAAGGATGGCACAGACTATGTCCCCCCCCCATGAGCTATTGCTGATACCACTTTAGTTGAACTGGATTATATAACTAACGAAGGGGCAGCCTCATTTTCCCTAGCCACCATACCCATACCATTGTACAGCACACTGGAAGGATATATTAAACCAGGTGAGGTTGTAATGGACTGAAAAGCCCCCACCTCAGAACACCATGCAAGTAGCTAAAGACCTTAATCTGTCTCTAAGCCACCAGCAGTACAGACATGATCCTTGCAAAGTACTCTGTGCCACAAAATGAGCAAGAGGAACTATGTAGTGCTAATGGCTGTTGCACAGACACTGGCAAAATGCTTCTGCTCCATATAAAGCCACAAGTTGTGCTTGTGCATCACCACTGGAAGTGACATATTCTGTTCCAGTCATTTGGCATCAGGATATAGGTATATATATAGTATTGGGTATCAATTTCCCAAGATTTATTGTTTATTTTAATTATCTGTTTGCTTTTTTTGTACAAAAACTGTGTCTCCTGTCTACTATCTATAATGTTACAATCTATTCAATCACCTCAGTCTGCTGCATGTGTAGTACATGCCTCAATCTGTGTTTCCTAGAGAGGCAGGGAGCTATATATATCAAAATATATTGTATTGTTTTATGGATGTAGTCCTGTATTTGTGTTTTTCTTGTAAGCCTCCTTGAGGGCCTCTTGGCCATAAGGCAGGGTATAAATAAATAAATAAATAAATAAATAATATTTCTACCCTCCCTTTCCACTCAAAAGTGTTCCTGCAAGGTAGCTTACAACCAAAATAAAGTACACAATCTAAAAACAATTCAATTACAATCTTAAGTGGTTCAAATTGATTGATTGATTGACTGACTGACTGACACTGATTGATTGATTGATTGATTGATTGATTGATTGATTGATCGATTGCATTTATATACTGCCTCTTAGCCAAAGCTCTCTGGGCGGTTTACAACAATTAAAAACATTAAAAACAAGTATACAAATTTAAAACCATGCCAAATTAAAACCTATAAAAATCGACAGGCAAGTTTAAAAAGTGATATTTAAATGCTGTTTAAAAATGCCTGGGAGAAGAGGAAAGTCTTCTGTTATCTTTTCGGTGCCAGGTGCACCTCATCAAAACATCATTCCATAATTTGGGGGCCACCACTGAGAAGGCCCTCTCTCTTGTTGCCAGCCTCCTAGCTTCCCTCCGAGTAGGCACCCAGAGGAGGACCTTTGATGTTGAACGTAGTGTACGGGTGGGTTTGTGTCAGAAGAGGCGTTCCATCAGGTTGTGGTCCCAAGCCATGTAAGGCTTTATAGGTGAAAAGCCAGCACCTTGAATCAGGCTTGGAAACATACAGGCAGCCAATGCAAGTGGGCCAGAATCAGTTTTATATGTTCGAATCGTCTGGTCCCTGTTACCAATCTGGCCGCTGTACCAATCTGCACAAGCTGAAGTTTCCGAACCGTCTTCAAAGGCAGCCCCACATAGAGAGCATTGCAGTTGGAGGTTACTTGGAGGTTACCAGAGCATGGATCACTGAAGCCAGGTTATCCCTGTCCAGATAAGGGCGTAGCTGGGCCACCAACCTGAGTTGGTAGAAGGCACTCCGTGCCACCGAGGCTACCTGAGCCTCAAGTGACAGAGATGGTTCTAGGAGAACCCCCAAGCTATGAACCTGCTCTTTCAGGGGAAGTACAACCCCATCCAGGACAAGTTGGACATTCACCATCCAGTCAGATGAACCACCCACTAACAGCATCTCAGTCTTCTCTGGATTGAGCCTCAGTTTATTAGCCTTCATCCAGTCCATTGTCGCAGCCAGGGACCGGTTCAGCACATTGACAGCCTCACTTGAAGGGCATGAGAAGGAGAAATAGAGCTCCATGTCATTAGCGTACTGACGGCAATGCACTCCAAAACTCCGGATGACCGCACCCAACAGTTTCATGTAGACGTTGAACAGCATGGGGGACAGAACTGACCCCTGTGGAACCCCATACTGGAGAGTCCAGGGTGCAGAGCAATCCTCCCCAAGCACCACCTTCTGGAGCCGACCCGCCAAGTAGGAGCAGAACCACTGCCATGTAGTCCCTTCCACTCCCAACTCAGCCAGTCTTCCCAGAAGGATACCATGGTCGATGGTATTGAAAGCTGCTAAGAGATCAAGGAGAATCAACAGAGTCACACTCCCCCTGTCTCTCTCCCAACAGAGGTCATCATACAGGGCAACCAAGGCTATTTCTGTGCCAAAACCAGGCCTGAAACCCGACTGAAATGGATCCAGATAATAGGTCTCATCCAAGAGTGTCTGGAGCTGGCCTGTAACCACTCATTCCAGGACCTTGCCCAGGAATGGAACATTTGCCACCAGGCTATAGTTATTAAGATTCTCTGGGTCCAGGAAGGGTCTCTTCAGGAGTGGTCTCACTACCACCTCTTTCAGGCAGCCAGGGACCACTCTCTCTCGCAGAGAGGCATTAATCACCTCCCTGGCCCAGCCTGCTGTTCCATCCCTGCTAGCTTTTATTAGCCAAGAAGGGCAAGGATCCAGTACAGAAGTGGTTGCATGAACCTGTCCAAGCACCTTGTCAACGTCCTCAAGCTGTACCAACTGAAACTCATCCAAGAAATCAGGACAAGGCTGTGCTCTGGATACCTCACTTGATTCACCTGCTATAATACTAGAGTCTAAGTCAGCCTTTCCCAAACAGTGTGCCTTCAGATGGTGTTGGACCACAACTCCCATCAGTCTCAGCCAGCATTGCCAATGGCTGAGGCTGATGGGAGTTGTGGTCCAACAACATCTGGAGGCACACCGGTTGGGAAAGGCTGGTCTAAGTCCTGGTGGATGCTAAAGATTTTATCCTGGAAGTGCCTAGCAAATTCATTACAGCAGGGCTCAGATGGTTCTACCATGTCCTTGGGGCCAGCATGTAATAGCCTCTGGACAATTCTGAAGAGCTCCACTGGGCGGCAGAGTGATGATTTGATAGTGGCAGCAAAATATTGTTTTTTGCTGCCCTCACTACCCCTAAATCCAGCTTGCCATAGGAACTTACCAGTGTATGATTGCATTCACCAGGAGTTCGTCTCCATCTGCTCTCTAGCTGTCTCCTATATTGTTTCATCGCTCTCAGCTCTGGGGTATACCATGGAGCTGTTCGAGCTCTACACAGGAGAGGGTCCTCAGCAGCAATCATGTCAACCGCCCGGGTCATTTCTGTATTCCACAGTTCAACCAGGATTTCGACAGGAGCACCAGCCATTCACATCCATTGAAACAAACACAACAACCACCCAAGATCCCACCCTCCAAAAATAAACCACATTAAAATTATTTCACAAGGTATGTTGAAACAAAATTGCCTCAGCTTGCTTTGAAAAGCCAGCAATGTTAAAGAGTCAAACCTACAAACTGCAAGGGGAAGAACAATCTTCAAATGAGATGCCACTGATGTACAGGCCTCACTTTTAGTTGATGCTAACTGTTTTTTAATTAGGAAGGCACTTGTAGCAGGGCCTCATCCAAAGATCTTAACACTTCGAGAGGCTATGGAAGAAGACACCCTCTCAGATATTTTTATGCATTTTGCTAAAACATTTTCCAGTTGTGTTACATCAATACTGTGGCAAGTTGTTCTCTTTATAAGATTTTTCATGTTAAACACATAATGATTTAAGTTGTTTCCCTTCTGATTTCCACAAATTAAGCACACACTTTCCCCAAAAAACTTATCTACAATTAAGCAATTTAAGAAATGCATTTCAGAAATACATATCTTGAAATAGGGAAATTGAAAGTTAAGTCAAAATGCAACATGAAACAAAAGATAAACGAATTAGTTGGAATCTTAACAAAGTATGAATTTCAGACTTTATGCATACGTTGTAAGTATGAATACAGAAATACAATTTTTAAAATCTCTAAGAAAGTGTTTCTAATTTTAGATGGGGAGATTATGATTAAAAAATGAACAAAACAACTGCTGCAGAACTGAAAAAAGTGTGGGTTCAAGTTTTAGTTTTTCATTCTTTGTACACAGGACAAATGTGCTGTTTCTAAATCCAAGAACAAAATCCAAATCTTTTGATCAAAAAACAAACAGAGCTATGTTTGCCCTTATACTGCTGTACTTTGATATCTCATGCTCTCCACAATTATTTAGATGGTAAAAAGGGGAATTGTGAAAAGCACTATGCAACCACAAATGACATCATGTTAACCCTTGTTACTGAGTTCCACCCTCAGGTCAAATGCATATGAGTCACTGTCTAGCTTAAATGAATGATGTCATCTTATATTACCTCTTTAGTAACAAAATTCATGGGTGTCTTTCAATTGTCTGTTCTTAAAAGACCTGGTGCTATTATGTGAAGTTACCAAGATTTAGGGGAGGAAAGGGGGGGGAGGAATCCTTGCCTGAGCTTTAAAAAGGCAGGAAATGACCACATCAAACTAACTAACACCTTTGAATGTGATGACATTTGGGAGAAAAACTCTTGAGCTGGAGTAACTGGTAACCAAATTAGGAACTCAAAAACAAGAATCAAATAAAGCAGGAATTTAGCACATTTTTTTAAAAAAGTGATTTATATTGCAATTTCTTTTTTCTCTACTCAGAAGTAAAACACAATGTGTTAAATGAGACTTGTTCCCAGAAAAGTGTATTAGTTTCACATTGTAGCCTATGGACCTGTTGCTCTCCAATATATCAAACTGCACATGCAACATGTGTTTTTGTACTACACACACATGTACTTCTACAAAGGAAAATTCTGATACAGTTGTACAATAAGCTTACAACTAAACTTGCTACAGTTGTGGAAGAGTTCTATGTTACTTCACAGGGATCCAAACTTGTTTTTAAAATGAGCAACTAAAAATCAACTGGATTTGTACAGAGGGGGGCACAATTTTCTCTAAACATCATCAGTCATCACATTTCAATTTTCAGTATACACAGATAGCAATACTGCATATGATCACTCATATATATAAAAAAGCAAGCTACAGTGCAATCACACATACGTATGTTCAAAAGTAAGCCCAACAGAGTTCAGTGGGTCTTACTCTAAGGTAAGTGGGTACAGGATTGCTGTGGGCAGAGCAATCCAAACTACTCCCAGCTAAGAGTAGCAGAGTAGTGGATCCACTGCAGTATGCAAAGCCCTATTACTCATGCTGGCCAGGGCAGAAGGTGTTTGGAGCAGGGCAGTGGAGTGAGGGGATTTCACACGTTTTGAGGCACCAATCTACTGGAGGCCAGATGGGGTCAATCTAGAGGAAATAAGTGCACACTGAAGGGGAGGTGCTTTTGCCAGGGTGAAGCTCATCCACTGCACTTCGGGTTTGCTGACCTCTGTGATTTCCCTAAATGCAGGGAAATAATTTGTGGTATGAATCTGGGTGTCCACAAACTTTTGGGTATCTATTTCTAAGCAGCCATCCTTCATTTTTTCAAAACCTTATTCTTCAATGTCAGACAACAGTTTTACATTTTAATACAGTAGAGCCACGCTTTTCGGCGTTCCACTAACACAGCGGTGCCAGCAGGGTGATCAGCTGTAGCGTGGTGACAGCGATCAGCTGTAATGCACGAGCTCCCCGCGCTACAGCTGATCGTGCACTACAGAGCTGTAGTGCATGGAGCTCGCACGCGCGTGGCGGCTGGAATACAGTAGGGCCCCACTTTCTGGCAGTTTTTGCTTTTCGGCAGGGGCCTAGAACATAACCTGCTGTATGAGTGGGGCCCTACTGTACATTAGAATGGATTAATATATACATTCCTCCTTTCTCGGGGGGCAAATGGTGAACATAATCAAATTAACTATTGCTCTAATACAGAAAAACTACAGTCCTCCTTCTGATCACAAAATTGTAGTTGACCACCCATCCAATCCATTTATTAATTATGTTTCTCAATATCTTTACATTGTTGTTGAACAATGTCAACAACAACAATGAAGCAAAGTCACTTAAAAATAATTAGAAGTGAAAACCCAATTAATGAAAATTGATGTTTCGTACTGAAGGAGAGAATACACACAGACACACACACCCCTTACACCCTGCAAACACAGATGGAGATTGATGACTCCCAGCTGGAGCCTAAGCTACTCTCTCTCAAATTAATAGAGCTTCACATCAACCTTAAGACACACAACCTGTTCCTCCCTTCTGCCTGCTTATCTCTACATTTCCTGAGAAGTCATCTTACCCATTCTGTTTTGAATGTTTTCTACTTTCTCCCCTGGATTTCCTCCAATCTGGCTTCACTCCACATGCGAAGCTCCGACTCTCTAGGGCACTACTCTCTAGTGACTTGACTTATTCTATCTTCAGCCAGAGAGGAGTTCTGCCAGACTTTTTACAACTCCTCTTAATGCTAAGATGAAAGATTTTGTATTGCCAGCATTGTATTGGGGGGGGTGTTGTTGTTGTTGCATACAATAAGTTTGCCTTACATGGTTTTATCAGAAAGAACAACAACAACAACAATACAGAGGGATAAAACTAATTTTGCTTGGTCAAGTTCAAGTAAAAACAAGGTTCAAATTGTTTGATTCCCTGGAAAGTAATTCTGGCTTTCCAGACTCCAATGAACATGCTGTACCAACATGAAAACTCTAGCATGTAAGTGCATCTTTAGGTGTCTGTGCTATGAAACAAGAATACCCATGTGTAAGAAAAACAAAAGTAGCCTGAAATAGCAGCTGGACCACATATTTAAACTACCAGAAATATTAACAAGATTAAGAATGCTAGAAAATGCTAGAAAAAATGTTAATTGGTTCAAATGCTAGAAAAAAAGGTTATGTACACCGTCCTTCATGAAGTAGCAGTGTTTGAAAAGATTTACAGATCTGGACTTTTTCTTGGGGTTGCATCCAGATTTGCCCCAACCAGGGCTCCAGAATTTCCATTCCTAGCTCACCAGTGGCAAGAGCTGTCTTCCTCAGGCAAACTCCCTGCTGTACCTGAATTCTCCATGAATTTAAAAAATTGTAGAGAGGAGGTATCTGTCTCCACATGGAGTCCACAAATACAACCACTACCGCCCCCGCTCACACCACCTCCTCTTTCTTGATGGTGCCGATAATGATAATGTTGTTTGTTATTTAATTTTATTTGTTATTATAATGTTATTTGTTATTTAATTTAATTTTTGTAAATTGTATTGCTTTTATTGTATTTTTACATTGTATTTTTATACCTGTGTTTATTTTCTTTGTCAGTTGCCTTGAGGGCCTTCGGCCGAAAGGTGGGGTATAAATAAAATTTAATAATAATAATAATAATAATAATAATAAGAAGAAGAAGAAGAAGAAGAAGAAGAAGAAGAAAACCAAACAAACAACCCCCAACATACATACCATGTAATCAATGGCTATCTTCAGAAGCCTGAGAAATAAGAAGCATGTTTCAATGTACCCTGGTGGTCAACACACCTGGAGAGTTTGAGATAAAACGAGGATGCACAGATTGCAATAACTTTCTTTTAGCTATTTCTATAAGAGCTCATCCAGATGACAGCTTTTCTCTACAGCTGGTTTTAAACAAGAAGTGGGAGGAAAGATTAAAAAGATAAGATTCCACAAGAAAGAGGCACCAATCACAATAGCAGTGATATGACAACTTTTGTTATTTTGAACTGTGTTTTGATAGTGATTCTTGTTAGCCCTGCCCTGTCTTTTGGACTAGGCGGGATCAGCAAGGGGATGGTCACAGCACTTGTGTGGATTGTGGGTTTCAGGTACATTGGCCAGGTTCACATGCAATATTAAACCCATAGTTTAAAATAAACTATGGTTTAATACAAATGAAGGCTTTGCTCCTCCCTGACTTCTGACTGTGCTGCATGAGGGAAGGGGGAAAAAACAGAAACAAGCCAGAGTTTGACATGTTATGACATGCAAACCTGGGCTCAAGATGGCCACCATGATGTATCTGGAGGAAGTGGTTCCTATCAAAAATGAAAATCCATGTAGGAAAAATTTGATGCTTTTGTCCAGAACATCCACATCTATTTGCTAAGCTGCCTGACTGTCATAGTTTGTTTCTCTCCAAACAAACCATGGGTGGAAGCCAAGGTTTGTTCTTGGCTTATCATTCGTTGTTCGTTTGGAGGAAAAAACTGTGTGCCCAGATTTGCATGTCACAACATGCCAATCTCTGGCTTGTTTCTGGTGTAGTCAGGAGCAAGGAACTGGGAGCAAAGTGCTTGTGGCTTAATGTTGCATGCAAACATAGTCACTGAATTAGCAAGCTAAATGTAAAAATAACCTCTGCAAAACTATAAAAAACAAAAAAACAGCAACAAGCCTCCACCTGGAATCATTCCAGAATCAAAAGGAATGCAGCAAAGGTGTCTTTTATGGCCCATCAGATCAGTATTACATTCTGTGGCCACTAAGCATGCTCAGGTCCCAGTGGGCTGTTTTGGGGGAATCCTCCCCAACTATTTCCCCCCTAAATATTTTTCTGTACTTCTGTAAATCATGAGGCTTTGCCATGCCTGCTAATACCTTGTTCTTGTATATGGATGGTGCCACCATTGGCTCTCACATCTGAATATCACAAATAGAGATAACAAATGGATTCATTACCATAGGTGGCTTTTTAAAAGAATTTCAGAGCAATCCAAGTGATCACTGGCTGGTGAGAGTGGAGCCAGCGGAAGGGGCCGCCACAGCCAGCTGCCATTCAGGAGCTGCTGGGAGGAGGATGCTGGCTGTGACGCAAAGGTGTGGCGAAAGGACACAAAATGTATGTTTCCTTCTGACACCTTTTTCCACAGCGTAGCATCTGCCAGGACCAGGGGGGCGCATGACAAAGCTGAATGGAACTTGGATGTCACATAAGTCCCCCTCCCCTTGTCCCTCCCTGTCACACCCCCAGAACACTCCTTTTTGGGACCTTGCATGGACTTCCGCCAGCTTTCTTGGGCTGGGCTTCTCCGGCAATTCCTGGCTGAGCTGGGTTGGGCCAGCTGCCCCGTGGCTGTGCCACGGCTGTGCCAGGCATGGGAGCATCTGCCAGCATAGTGTGGCTCAGCTGTGACTGAGCCAGTTCAGCCAGGAATATGCTGTACAACTCCCCTCAGCCCAGTGTATATATCACTTGGATTGCACCCTTAGATAAATTTACAGGGGGCAGAACTATCAGTGGATAATAATTATAGCATCTCAAAGTTTTTAGACATTGTAATTATTTTATCGTTTGTACGTTTGCCACCCTGGGCTCATTTGGGAGAAAGGGTGGGATACAAATTTAAATTAAAATAGAAGCAGCATAACCTCTGGTTACCTAATTCTGGGGACAATCAACAGTGGTTGGCTGTATCCCCAATGCACTGATATCCAGCAAGCATCTAATCTCTTCAAGCCTCTCCAAAACAGAGAAAATTAAGGTTTCTTCTGCTGTGTCCCTTGGTCTAGTCAACTCAACAAGTGCTGACAGCAAAAATGAATCCATGCTACTTTGCTGGCAATCAAGTGAAATTCTGGTACAACATAAGAACTGCATCATAATGGAAAGTTTCTCTGGGTAGAGATGGGAGTGGTGTAATCCATTGATCAAGCACTGATATACTTTTTGTGCAATTAAAATAGAGTAATTGTGGAGGATGCTGGTCTTCCCAAAGGCAAGAGGGGCCTTAAGGATGCATGTTTATTTACATTATTGTTTTCTTTGAAACATTACTGCATTATATTCAGCAATCAGATATGAGGTGATATTTATGTATTTTTGCCTTTTTAATTTCAAATTTAATTAAATTTGTAATTTTTAGAACTAAGAGGAATAACATTTGAAGCGAGGTATATGAAATATCAGCAGTTTCCTATTTCTCAGGCATGTGCAGAATCCACGTTGTGTTGTTTTTTCCACTCAATGTTCCAGGTAGGGATGAAGGAGAATCTCATTTGGTTCTCATTGTTAAGGAAATTTACTAATTTACTATTATTAGTAAATTATTAGTTAATTATTAAATTAAATAATTGATTATTTATTTATTTATTTATTATTAGTAAAGGTAATTTACTAATTAATATGGAATGCTTTAAAAGAAACAGGGGTATTTTATCACCCTATTTGTTTAATCAATGTGCAGAATATATTATACGGAAAGCGGGACTGCACCAAGATGAAGAAGGTGTGAAAATTGGAGGGAGACATATCAATAATTTAAGATATGCAGATGATACCATACTACTAGCAGAAACCAGTCATGATTTGAAACGAATACTGATGAAAGTTAAAGAGGAAAGCACAAAAGCGGGACTATAGCTGAACGTCAAGAAGACTAAAGTAATGACAACAGACGATTTATGTAACTTTAAAGTTGACAATGAGGACATTGAACTTTCAAGGATTATCAATACTTTGGCACAGTCATTAACTAAAAGGAGGACAACAGTCAAGAAATCAGAAGAAGGCTAGGACTGGGGAGGGCAGCTATGAGATAACTAGGAAAGGTCCTCAAATACAAAGATGTATCACTGAACACTAAAGTCAGGATCATTCAGACCATGGTATTCCTGATCTGTAGTTATGGATGTGAAAGTTGGACAGTGAAAAAAGCGGATAAGAGAAAAATCAACTCATTTGAAATGTGGTGTTGGAGGAGAGCTTTGAGGATACCATGGACAGCAAAAAAGACAAATAATTGGGTTTTAAATTAAACCAGAATTATCACTAGAAGCTAAAATGATGAAACTGAGGTCATCATACTTTGGACACATCATGAGAAGACATGATTCACTAGAAAAGACAACAATAATGTGGGGAAAACAGAAGGGAGTGAAAAAAGAGAAGTGAGTAGAAAAAGAGGAAGGCCAAAGAAGAGTTGGATTGATTCCATAAATGAAGTCACAGACCTGAACTTACAAGTTCTGAATAGGGTGGTTCATGACAGATGCTATTGGAGGTCGCTGATTCATAGGGTCGGCATAAGTCGTGATCGACTTGAAGGCATATAACAACAGCAACAAATTAATTTGCACCTCCTGAACTAATACACAGACTGGTATATAATAATGCTTTCAATTTCACACTTTTCTGAATTTTTCAATGCACTACTTTGCTCAAAAAATAGCAAAATGAGTAAAAAAATAGTATTTTAGGATATAATTCACTAATAGGCAAAAAAAGCTTGCAGTTTAAGAACATACCTATAGCCCACAGATATTTCTATCAAACTTTAAAAAGCAGGGAAAGCAGCTATAGTGAATGCATCAGGGCAGCAGAAGACCTGACCTCCTCTCTGAGATATTGTACTGCCCTACAAATTTGTCAAAACGTACACACAATTTGGGTTGGTCTTTCACAGTCCAATCCACTTCCTGTGTAGCTTGGGAGAATTTGGTAACATGTGCCTCTGAGCACACGGTGAGTGGTGGCAACACCTGCCATTGCCAAAGATGGAGAATTACATTTTGGTATGTTTGTTGGTGTTCTTCTTACTTTGCTTCTTTCCTGTGTTACTACTGTTTCTACAGAGCATTTAACCTAGAAAATTATATTTCTCTCATTATTCATCCTAGAAATCTGTGTCAAATTTATTTTTATTAATTTCAAACCCTTTCTATTGGTCAGTGTCATATGATGGTGAAGACAGTCTTCTGTGTTTCAAACTGGAGGTTGTGTTCTATTTCTGTTTTGGGTGCATTGACAGTTGAATCTGAAACTGCAGTTAGATGTAAAATCAGACTGATTACAATATGTTGCTAAGGCTGTTGGGGAAGCAAACATGGCCTACCCAAGATGTGTTCAGCCTGCTATGCTTTAACCACTCCACTTAAGGAAAGGCAGGCATGGGCAATTAAAAACATAGAGAACACCTAGAAATTTGCTAGAATATATTTCACCTCCCACTGTTTTATCTTGTGCAAACTGACACTCATCACGTCCAGTGGAGACTATTCTGCAGAATAGTCAGTGCCATTATTCCACAATTGTTTTTGGAGTTTTTTTAGTGCAATTTATGCAAAGTGTTGATGTACTTCACATATTCACAGAAACAGAAGTAAAAGAAAATGATTTACTATAGGAAAATTGCAAAGTAAATCAAACATTTAAAGTGACTATCTGAACTTTATCACCTGTCTTAATATTGTTGCTTTCTCCCTGCTAAAACAAGATCAGCACAGCACATGTCTTTGTTTCTGTTATTTGGGCTGATTGCAGGTGTTGCCACCACTCCGCATATGCTCAGAGGCACATTACCAAATTCTTCCAAGATACACAGGAAGTGGATTGGACTGTGAAAGACCAACCCAACTTGTTTTTGGATTTTGACATATTTCTAGGGGAGTACAATATCTCAGAGAGGAGGTCAGGGAGGGGGGAAGGAAGGGGCAAGAGGGAGGGGATAGGAGGAGAGGTTTGATCATTTGCATGCTTTTTAAGTTCAGTGATATTTACTCCTGTACAATCATGCTTAGAATAGGTGAAGCTGAGCTGGGGGAGGGGCAGGGAGGGGGAAGGGGGAGAGAGGGGGAGGAGTAGGGAGGAAGGGAGAGGGGAGAGAAGAGGATTGGGTGGGTGGGTACTGGGCAGAGGGAAAGCCCCTTTCCTTTCCAAAAGGAAAAAACACACTGAAAAATATTGTTTTTCAGGGGTTTCCTCACCTTTTGATTTACAGCAGGCACATGTTGTCTCCCACCCAAATTGAAACTAAAGCTGTGACTGGCCACATCCACACCAGAACTTTATTTCACTTTAGACAGTCAGTGCTCCCCCAACAATGCTGGGAAATGTAGTTTGTGAAGGGTGCTGTGAGGTGCTAGGAGACATCCTGTTCCCCTCACAGAGCTGCAATCCTCTAAAGAGGGGCTTGTCTATTAAACCACTCTGGCCAATGGAGCTCTGTCAGGGGAATAGAACTCTCAGCACCTTTCACAAACGTCACTTCCCAGGATTCTTTGAGGGAAGCCATGACTGTCTAAAATGAAATAAATGTCTGGCATGGGTGTGGCCACCTGATTAGCCAAACCAAACAGCTGTGAGTCTGGCTTTTAGAACACTGACAGTTGGTTCTTACTGAGCATGCCCAGCGCTATACTAGCCTTCAATGGTAAATTTCTTAAATTAATTAAAAATCAGCCATGCATTTTTTAAACTCTTAAACTGAAGAAGGTGAAGGTCAGAGTATGGGGCAAGATTAGTTAGTTCACAGGTACGCTGTGAACATGGCTGATTTTTAATTAATTTCAACAAATTTTGAGACCACTGACAGAAGAAAAGTCCAAAAGGGGTCTGGATTTTTTTTCTCGTTTTACACTTTTATCTCTCAATTCTCTCTGACTGTTTTGTGTATTGCCATGAAAACTTAGAGGGTTGTTAAGCAAGCGTTTCTGAGTTAAGGACTATAAGTTTTGTAATGTTTTGTTTTGAAATGAGTTTATAGGAAGCAGCAGAATAGCATGGAGGGTATTTTCAATTTGTTGAGAATACTGTTGTGGCTGTATAATATGTTTAGAAATGCATACATTGAGATATGTATTTAAATACATTAATATGTATTTAATATGTAATATGTTTAGAAATGCATACATTGAGATATGTATTTAAATACATTAATATGTATTTACATACAGTTTTTTGCTTGGATTTTGAAAAGAAATAAAGCACAGATTAATGTGGCAATAGGGCAGAATGGACTAATGCAGTGATTCACAAACTCCCCACCCCCAATCACTTGAAAATTAGTGAGGGTCTTGACGGACCACTTAATTATCTTTCTGCCTGTTGTTTAGCAATTGTAATGTGCTATGCTAGATACTAATGTATATGCATAGAGTCTCCACTCCTTTCAAGTACTTGCCAGCCTCTTTCCCCTGCTCAGGACCTTCTCCCATCTTGCCATCAGCTGCATCTCTCTCTCTCTCTCTCTCTCTCTCTCTCTCTCTCACACACACACACACACACACACACATTATTCTTCACACATTTAGCTCCACTGCAGCCCACCTGAATAAAGCTCACAGACCAATGGTGGTCTGCGGATCACATTTTGGGAGCCCCTGGACTAATGAATACACACATGTGAAATTGACATGCATCTGAAAGAAATAGATCCATCCATCCCTAGTTGCAGCTTAGTATACTTTTAAATTCTCTTCTTCCAGGCATTTCAGCATGTGTTTTAAATTGTTTTTTAAAAAACAACGTGTTTTTAAATTTGTATATTTATAAATTTGTTTTTAATGTTTTTAATTGTTGTAAACTGCCCAGAGAGCTTCGGCTATGGGGCAGTATACAAATGTAATAAATAATAATAATAATAATAAATTCTCATGAACAAAATTTTGGAAGACCAAGAATTCTTTTCTTCTTTCTCTGCAGAGTTGTAAGTGTAGATTTAAGGTACTTTTCAGAATTAAGATTCTCCCCACATTCAGGAAGGTATCAGTACTTAATAAATATTAGTGGTTTTTAATTTCATTGGAGGTGAAGAATCAATATAATTAAAGTTATTATTTGTTCCACCAATTGTTCTGTTGAGTAAGGACCTGGTATGAGGCATCCAACACACTGTTGCATTTTATACTGTTCAGATCAAGTTGAGTTTGCTTAATTTTCACTCATAAGACTGATAAGATTGGACCACAGTTGAGGTGCAAAGCTCTTAATATATCTATTAAAAAAGTGGAATCCCTTTTTTACATGAGTCTCTCCTATTGGAATAGTCTTTTCTATTGGATTGCACAGTGTATTACTTGATCAACCTATTTGACTGTAGCATACCTTCCCCCCCCATTGGTTGCAATGTTTATATTTTTAACTATGTAGTGGGTTGTTTGTATAGTGTATTTTTAAATTTTATGTGCCACTTCTATTCAATAAGAGTATGAATTGTGTAGCACTGCATTTTTTCAGCATCCTATATTTAATACATTAATATTTTAGGACTCTGTGTGCTGCTGCAGCTGTTGCCATTTGCCCACAACTTTGCCCTATTCTCTCCTCCTGCTCCAGGTATATAAAGGGGAGGGGCTGCCTGAGGCAGCGCCTCAGCGTCGCACAAAGTGTGATGCTAAGTGTGCACTTAGCATTGCACTTGGAGTCGTCTTGGGGTCTGGAATCCATCGTCCACCAAGAAAAATAATTGCTGCAACTGCTGGAGAGAAAAGGCAAACCAACAACCTGTTGTGATTGAAAGCCTGCCCTTCTTTAGAGTGAATATTTGAGACTTGAATGGTTTTTGTTCCTCAGCTGAGAGATGAGGGAAGTGTCATTGCCTACTATGTTGGGAAAAGTGGTTTCTATACCCCCAGGGTGAGAGCCTGGTGGGCATAGTTTCTGCCCCCTTGAGTGAGAGACAAGGGGGAGTGTTTGGTATAAATGTTGTACTTAGATTATGTGTGTGCATTATTTGGCTGTATGTAGATTTGAGTGGTTGTCATGGTGATTTTCATGGTATGTACATGTGAGTATGCTGTTTTTAGGATGTGAAGTTGAATTATGTGAGTGCTTGTAGATTGGGATTTGAGGTAAGCATAAGTGTGTTGGTTTAGAATGTTGATATGTTTAAATACAAATGTGCTGATCTTGTAAGGGTGTGTTTGAGTAAACTAAACGATTTCCCCCCCAATTGTAGTTAGACAACATTCTGTTATAAAGGGGGCTGGCTGTTTTAATTGTTTTGATTTTTACTATACTGTGATTAAGAAATGAGCTGATTTGTTTAATCTATTATGTTTAAAAATAAGCTTTTTAATTTGTTTTTTCCCCTTGAAACCTATGAAATATTCTGTTTAGTTTATTATGTATATTATGGTTTTTTCCCTTGTATTTCTCATACTTAATTTTATATGCAATGTTTATATTATGCTGATACTAAAGAGGATATTTTGTTCAGTTAATTGTATTTTATTGATTTTTTTGTAGTCGATGTTTTGACTTGTACACTACCTAGAGTTTTATTTAAATATAAGTGGTATATAAATAGTCTAAATAAATAAAAAAAATATTTTTGTATTTGTTTTTTGGTTGTTCCCTTTTCATATTTTATTACCCCTCTGAGATTCTGTAGGAACACCTTCACCCCTTTCCATCTTGCCTCACTAGCTTAGCATGCTTCTCTCGGTATAACAGCACAAGCCTTTTGCTTTTGTACAAGCCTGAACTTCTAGTCTCCCAGTGTGTACTTTAAAATTAATTGTAAACCAGGAAGAGAAAACACAGCTTTAGTAGGAGATCATAATGTATAAATAAGGCTATTGTCTTAAGGGAGAAAGATTTAAACACTCTTATAAGGTAGTTAAAAAGAAACAGGCTATTGTTTCCATGAATAGATTTCCCATGCAGCAATCAACACCTTATCATTAACATTAATCACCAGAGCCCTGAAGATCAAACAAGCACTTCTTGAGAGTTCCAACTTGCAGCATAGATCTTTTGGCAGTTTACAACATTAGATTTTAGTATCAGTAATGGTACCACACAAATTGTTCTTTTTGTATTGTTTTGCTGTTTATAGATCGATATAAAAAAGCTGATATCGTGTTATAATTCAGAGGTTGTAAATCTCTGTGCCAAACTAAATGCTACATGAAATGGCATGTTAAATTTTGCCCTGGTGATGTTTTTTGTTGTTTCTTTAATAAAAAGCTGTTGTATGATGCTGCAATTTGGAGGAGAGCCCTGGTGAGGAATACTTAATCTTTTCCCATTTGGTAATTTTCCCACTTGTCCCCCAACTTCTTTTCTTCCAGGAGGGAAAGAAGCTAGGGGGCAATTTTGAATAGAAAAACAATGCCAAGAGGAAAAGATTAAGCAGCCCTTCATCTCCCGAGTGGTAAAAAAGCAGCTTTGGGGGTTCTGAGTGGTAGACAGGACCAAGGGTAAAGAATGAAGCAGCTTCTCTCTTCCTTGCTAGTCTTCACCTCAAGATCCTTGCATCCCATGTCATTGCTTTGCCCTTGAAGATACACACAGCGGCATATGTGAATACTAGTCACAGCTTCAAGATCACTATGAATTTGAAGGGTTAAGGCTCTTTGTTGTAAATACTTAACATATGTATGTTGTATGTGTACACACATGCCGCTGTGTGTATCATGGCTTTTCTATGACTTGGGCAACTTTATCCCATTAACCTGAATAATCTTATTCACAAATATCTATGATTCTAAAAAGTTTAGTTTTTTTAAACAAACATTAGTGTTAATATTCAGTCATTACTCATACATGCAACAAGGATTATCTGAAGGTCGAATTAGGGAGCTGGGACCCATCACTGGGTCACAGGAATGTTTTGAGGTTGATGGCCAGACTGCAGTGGGTATTAAGAATACTATACAGCACAAAGGCCTTATGTGTACTGCCTTCAAGTCGATTCTGACTTATGGAGACCCTATGAATAGGGTTTTCATGATAA
This sequence comes from Rhineura floridana, assembly GCF_030035675.1. NCBI lineage: Eukaryota > Metazoa > Chordata > Lepidosauria > Squamata > Rhineuridae > Rhineura > Rhineura floridana. Next base: position 112,818,557 of record NC_084481.1, on the reverse strand, counting down.
GTAGTATTCAGAGGTGGTTCATCTCTGAGGCTGAGAGGCAGTAACTGGCCCAAGGTCACCCAGTGCGCTTCATGGCTGTGTGGGGATTTGAACCCTGGTCTCCCAGTTCATAGTCCAACATTCTAACCACTATGCCACACTGGCTCTCAAAGGCCTTATACTTTGGCACAAGATAAATAGGTGGTTCCAGACATTTCTATTTGTGGGTACCTTTTGGAAAATATTGGGTGCCATAGAATACCAGCATAGCTGGACTTTTGTATTAAGGAGGTACTTTCCAAACTGTTCTGATCAAAACTGGAAATCAACTGTAATTTTCACAGTACTGTAATTTCAGTGGGAGGAAAGTGAGGTCAATACTAAACTATTTGGATAAACCTCACTCCTTAGGCATCTGTTTTGTTTCACTCATGCCATGATTTCAAAGCTTTTTGGCCCAGTTCTCTCATGTGCATTAAACACCATCCATGCAAAGCATAATGACTAAAAGTAATGCATCAGTGCTATGCAGCTGGGACCACTGACAAGTCTTGTGTATCAGAAAGGAACTTAAGCCTGGTTGTATTACAAAAGTCTAATTTCATATAAAGTATACCAATTGCCCATAAAGATCAAAACTCTAGGAGAAATCATTTCAGCTCAAGAAGACAGTGAGACACAATTAGAAAAGGCCAGTCTTAGAGCTGGCCTTAGAATAATTTCCTTATCCGAAGTAAAGTTTCTAACTGCTTATGTTTTAGTGCTCAGCATTAACACCTATAAGCACTCATGTAACATGAAAGTATAGATATATTCATTATTAAAGACTGGGTATACTATTCTTTTTTATTAGCTTCATGAGGCTGATAATGTTTTCACTGATTGAATTTGCTTCCTTCCTTTCATAATTAACCCTACCTTATACAGGACATGGGCCATCAGGCAAGCCATTGCTTATATAAACTTTTTGTATATGCCTGGTTGAATACCATCTGCGCTGACCCATTTGTTTGTAATGCTTGCTCATCAGCAGTGCACCCACACAGGCCACTGATTGCTGGTGTGTCAGCAGTAACACATGAATAGGCCAGTTCACATGATAAGTGCATCTAGAAAGGATGACTTGGTTACTTAGTTAACTTTCCCAGTGGCCCACAGCCATATAATCAGACCTTAATTATATCCTTATGCTTGCCATTTTCTGGAGAGGAAAGCTGAAGAGATCTAAATAAAAATACATTCTAAGATACAGGCAAACACAGACAAATCCAGAAGAGGTATTCTATATTCTGTAGAATAAATTAATTTATATGTCAAAGCACAAAACTAAGAGGTTCAACAGCATTAACAGTTCAAAAGCATTAACCTGAGGACCATACTGCAATTTCCCAACTGCACTTCAACGTCTATCAGTGCTGGACTATGACCTGGGAGACCAGGGTTCGAATCCCCACACAGCCATGAAACTCACTGGATGACCTTGGGCCAGTCACCACCTCTTGGCCTCAGAGGACGGCAATGGTAAACCCCCTCTGAATACCGTTTACCATGAAAACCCTATTCATAGGGTCGCCCATAAGTCGGAATCGACTTGAAGGTGGTCCATTATTATTAATACTGTTCTCAAAATGGAGTAGGAGGATGTACTGGATTAACAGAGGAGCAGTCATGGAAATGGCAAAAAAACAAACTGTTGCTTATGTTCAAGCCACAAAGTAGCAGAAGTCATCCAAAGGGAAGAATGTTATATGGCAGCAGGGTGGTATATGTCATGTAATGTCTGTCTAGCCCAACATGGTGCCCTCCAGTTGTTTTGGACTACTAGGTCCTCAATCCATGACTAATGGCCATGATAGTTGAGGCTGACAGGACATTAGCTCAATTAAAGTTAATAGTTTGTCCATTTTTTTCAATTAGCACAACTGAAAAGCAGAACAAAGTTTTTCCATCCATTTGCTACTTTCTGTAATTTGCAAGGGTGAATACCCAACCTGGAATTGCCATCTGGGTCAAACAAAAAGCCCCAACACTATAAAAACCATGTCCTGACACAAACTGCTTTAAAGCTTTGGTTGATTCTTGAAACTTTTTAATGGAACTTTTTAGTCAAAAACACACTGAGATTTCAGATTTTCCAACAAAATTATCTTCACTTCAGTAAACACAACAACAGAGCAATCCAAATCAAGGGAAGCTAGCGGAAGCGGTGCCAGCAGAGGAAGAGCCAACAGGAAGGTCCACACCATTCAGTTGCCATTTGGGAGCCTCCATGCCGGCTGAATAGGGGCTCAGCCGGGAGCTGCATGCAAGGACCGGAAAGTAAAAGCCAGCTCTCATGAATACCCCTACTGGGGAGTAAGCACTCTCCATAGACTTCCACTATAATTATTCTCTTAGACCAACTTTTTTCTCAGCGTAACTTTGGCCCAGATCAGAACCTGCAGGAGTGCTCCAAACATGAGTAGGATGTGGCCCAAGTCCCCCCCATGCCCCCTCTTCCTACATGTCATTGGAACGCCCCTTTTTGGGGCCTAATGATGGCTTCAGCTGGCTCTCTTTCCACCAGCCTGGACTTGCCAGCAAGGTTCCACCTCCGCAGCAACTAAGCCGGGATGAGGGGCTTCTGCCAGTGGAGCTGGGACCCTGCCAGCTCAGCCGGGGTTCTGTCATACCTAACTCCCCTCAGCCCAATATAAATAGCAGTTGAATTGCACCCCAAATCAGATTTTTTTATAGGAAGCAAGAAACAATGCAATTAGACTGATCAAAAACACAAAACAGCAAATGTGGCAAGAATTAATACTGATTGACTGCTGCTTCTTATTTCTTTTGGAGGGGGATATTTTAAACATTACTCTGTTCGAAAGAGTATCTGAGTAGATATTCAGAAGATATAGATAAAAGCAATATCTGTTTATCCAAAACAATAACTTTCAATTGGTTTCTTGCTAATATAAAACCTTTTAGGTGTTTATCTCCAGTGCCTGAATCAAGAGCCCTATGGATCACAAACTAGGACCTTGCTCTCTGCACTGCCAGAAGTCATTACAACCTGGACGATATAAGGCTACTGTGGTGCCACTAGGGCACATAAAGGTTCTAGATCTGCTTCTTCCTACAGTATTGATAATTTGTTGCTAGCGGATGTCACCAGCCTCAGTCTTTGAACCATGAGATTATTGTTCACCATCTGTGCCTGACAGTTTTCAACATAAGTCTCTTATGTGCGCACCACAATACCCCACAAACACAGTAAAAGTTCTGAATGTAGAATTGGGTGGGGAAGTGAGGAATTCTCCTGTGTTCAAAAAGTGGGCTTCTATTGCAAAAATTGAAACTGCATGAAAAATAACTACTGAGATCTCAAAATACAGTGGGGGTGCTGAATAAGATTTGCTGTGGCCAAGGGGCAGAGATTCAGTAAGTTCTGAATTCCCTGCCCTCTCCATGACTTTCACAAGCAGGATAAATTATGCAACATAGTACATATTTGCAGTACACATTGCACCATAATGTATAATGTATACATAATTGCATCATATACACAGACCCAAGAATCCAGCTTTTCTTTTAACATACTGTTCACAGCCCTGATCTGTGCAACTCAAACTGATTTTCTTTGAAAACATCATAATCAAAATATTTAGTAAATATTTTACTATATTTTCACAAATTATGTGGTTTGACTAAGAAAATTATTTAATAAGAACATATTTTGAACAGTAACATTTTTAATATGTTTTTGAACATTTTGCAATGTTGCAAAAAGTGACCTTCTCTCCATCTGACATGTCCCTCGAATGGCTTTTTAAAAGAAACAAGGTCAAAGCAGAAATGCTCATTTCAAAGTAAATTTTGAATGGTCAGCTTTTTATTCTAAAAGAATGCACCAGGCAAAGACAGTAACATGCAGTAGTCATTTGATGAATTATTTCCAATGTATTCAGATGCTCTTCATCTGGGGAAACTATGTCCAGAATATGCATTGTAACCATGATATTAGTATAATTCATATCGTAAAGATGAATGTGCCAAAAACATTAAAATGCTACTCATATAATAATATATTCACAGAATAACTGCAAATTGATTTCTGAAGGGCAAGAAATTTATTTAATTACCATAAAATAAAATGAGGAAATAAAAGTGTAAACACGCTATATAATTATATATTCCTTTAAAACGCATTGCATATGTCACAATTAAATTGTGTATTTATGGATACTGTAATACCTTAATTAACAAAGTAGATATGTTCTTGGACATTACTTCTTTAACAGAAACTCTGGTACCAGAGATAGGATTAACATGGAAAGAATAGGGATAGGTTCCTACAACCACTCATAGATGGTGGTGGCAGGGGCTTTAAAGGGTGCCTACCCAGCACCCCTCCCTCCCTCCCTCATTCTCCTCCTCTCAATCGTATTGGATCCTTCCCTCTCCAGCCCTGGGAGAAAGCAAGAGATCTCTTTAATGCAAAGCAAACACACAGGCTTGTCAGTGTCATCCTAGCAAAGCAAAGGCAGGGGCTTATCAGTTTATTGATAGTAAAGCAGACATAGCTAGTCAGTTTCACCTTAAAGCAAAGGCACAGGCCTGAAGCAAAGACACATGCTGGTCAGTTTCACCTTAAAGCAAAGGCACAGGTTTGAAAGTTTATTTATTGTCAGTTTCACCTCAAAAAAAGCCTTCATTAAAAGGAGCTTTGTCCCTGGAGGATTCCTTAATTGAGGTATTATTGTATATGTTTTTGTACATTCCCCTAATGACTCCAATAACCTATTGGAAAGCAGTAAGGAAGTCAGTAAGGCTATCGATAGAAACTTCATAGAGGTTCACCACCCCCAGAGCCCTGAGGCTCCTAAGGAGCAGGGTGCCTGTAAAGGTGCGTCTTTATGGGAGCCTCCCCCCATGTTCATGTGACATAATTTTACTCAACAACCCCCCTCCCTCCTTTCTTGGAACGTAGCGGGATGGAAAAATAAGCATGCGGACTCCCTCTTTTTTGCCTTTATCAAAAAGTTTGACATTATTTTAATCCAGGAGACTTGGTTCATAGGTGACCTAGTTCTCACCGATTTTGTAGTGCATGCATTGGAAGCTACTTCCAGTGAATCTGGTGGCCGACCAAAAGGAGGCCTAGGGATCTTAGTGTCAACCAAACTGGGATGTACGCATACATGATTACCGGATTTAGATAACATGGCGCTAGCGGTCCTTTTAAGGTTTCACTCGAGATTAATATTGTTGATTAATATTTATTTGCCTCCTCTCCAATGAAAACTATTAATCAAAGCACACTGGACTAAACTCGAAGAATACGTTTTTAAACTAATGACTGACTTCCCAGAAGCTTCTTTTATTTTAGCAGGTGATTTCAATGCTAGAACTGGGCCGAATGACGCCGCTCTATATTCCCACTTCCACCTACTCCCACCAAGTTGTGAGAGGGCTAACCTGCCCTTTAATAGGCAATCTAAAGACTCTAGGTGTAACTTTGCAGGTCTTTGTCTTCTCCAGATGGTCAACAACTTAGAGATGATCATATTGAATGGGAGTGTGGTGGGAGATAGGCCGGGTGAATTTACTTATATTAGCAAGTTTGGTGAGTCAACTATAGATTATTTTATAGTCTCCTCTAATGTGATTGATTTGGTAAACAGTTGTTGCGTCCTCAACCGCGTTGAAAGTGATCATCTTCCCCTGTCCATTACTCTTGACATAGGCAAGCAGTTGGGTTCTGCTGCCCTTGAACCTACGCTAAACATGGAGATGGAACAACGGGGGACTCAAAGAGTGCTTCGGTCGAGCTGAACTTCTACCTTAGCTAACGCTTTCTCTCAGTTATTAAATTCAGAGGAGGCTCTTAATTGCCGCAATGCTCTCTTGCTTGCAACTCACCCATCACAAATATTAACACAGTACCAAGATATTACAACCATTCTAGGGAAAACGGGGAGTGCAGGTAGAATAGGTGGACAATTAGATACCAGGGTAGTTTCTAAACCCTGGTATGATAAAGAATGTGTTGCTTTAAAAAAGTCCCTTTTGGCAAGTTATAAACTCTATAGATCTCTGGATCTTCCGACATTACCTCCAGAATACTTAGCATTGAAAAGAAGCTATAAAAACCTGATAGCAGAAAAAAAGAAAAGGGCACAACGTGAGGCCTAGCAAAATCTAATTAAAGCCTCCAGGCTGAAGGACTTGGCCATGTTCTGGAGACTGGTAGCCAAGGGTTGGCAACCCAACTTAAGGGCTATGGATTCCCACATCCCGGTCGATGTCTGGGAAACTTACTTCCGTGGCATATATGCCAAGACACACTCCAACGTGGAAATGAGAGGGGAGGAACAGTACTCTCTACCTGACTGGCCTCCAGTTACCATCTCTGAGACCCACTCCCTTATTCAATCTCTCAGAACAGGCAAAGTCCCGGGTAGCGATAATATTATGTCAGAAGTACTGAAGGAAAATATGGATTGGTGGGCGCCAGTTCTGGCAACCCTATTTACCGCAATTGACCAGTCCATACAAATTCCGGTTCACTGGAAATTAGCAATTGTTATACCAATCTTTTAAAAAGGAAATAGAGGGGATCCAGCCAACTATAGGCCCATTAGCCTACTCAGTGTCATCAGCAAGTTATATGCTAAGCATTTACTTGAAAAATTAATTACCTGGCTGGAAGAGGAGAAAATCATAGCAAATGAACAAGCGGGGTTTAGGACGGGAAGATCAACCGTGAACCAAGGTCTTGTCCTCCAACACCTTGCTGAAAAATATTCTGCAATACCAAATGGGACTCTATTTGCTGCTTTCATAGATTTTAAATCGGCATTTGATTCGATCCCCAGGGACAGACTTTGGTATAAACTGCAGAGCCTAAATATTGATAAAAGGCTGCTGCTTCGAATTCGCAGTCTACACGAGAACACTAGCTCAAGGGTTAGAGTTGATCGAGCAGGGCATTTGTCAGCGCCCATTCCCACCTTGAATGGAGTCAAACAGGGCTGCATTCTTGCCCCTACTCTTTTCAATCTGTACATAAACTCAATACCTAGTTACCTAAGGTCAGTAAATTCTCATCCTCCTAAATTGGGGAATAGGCCTCTGTCCATATTATTATATGCGGACGACGCGGTCCTCTTAGCTCAAACAAGTGTTGGCCTTTGGCACCTCTTGAGGGTGCTCGCAGCCTACTGTAATGAGGAGATGCTTAAAATAAACTATGATAAAACCAAGGTGCTGATCTTCACCAAGAAAAAGATCAAGCACAAATGGCAAATAAATGACCATCCGATTCAGCAGGTCACAATCTATAGGTATCTGGGCATTATTTTCCATTCCTCTGGCTCCTGGAAACCGCAAGTTACCTACGCTATGGCGAATGCCCAGAGGACTGTCAAGGAAGGCGCTTTTATCTTTCTTCTATGGTAAAGGGGGGCAATATGTCCCCTCGGCAATCCAGGTGTTTAGCGCCAAGGTAATAGCTCAGATGCTCTATGGAGTGCAATTTTGTGTGCTCGAGGAGTATGGCCCTCTGGAAATTATCCAATCCAAGTTCCTAAGAGCCATTTTAGGCCTCCCCTCTTGTGTACCTAATGTGGCTATACGCCTCGAGGTCAGTCTTCTACTAATTGAATCCCGTGCCTGGATCTATAGAATCAATTACTGGCTCAAAATGATATTTACACCCATAGGATTGGCCCCCCTGACGCTAGAAGACCCATTTCAATCTAGATGGAAGTGACGTGTATACAACAAACTTTACGCCCTGGGTTTTTCGCCTGAGGCTCTCATAGAGCTCGGGTTCACTAAGGCCAAAATAGCCATCCAGCAACGGATCAAGGATATAGAATTACAGAATAATTTAAATTTGGCTGCGGCATATTGTAATCTGAGTCTAAATCAAAGAGTATTTTCTTCTATGTCTTATTTAACAAATCTAACTTTTGCCAAATATAGAAAAGCTTTTACTCTGGCCAGATTCAATGTTTTGCCATCTGCCCTGCTCGATGGTAGGTATAATAGCGTGCCCTATCAAGATCGAGTTTGTCCATGCGAAGCATGGGAGGTGGAGACCATTGGACATGTTCTTTTGAACTGTCCTTTTTACTGAGACCTCCGGCACGTTCTTATTACTCCTATCCTACACAAGCTTTCTGTAAACTCTGAAGCGGACTACCTCCATCTTTTGTTAGCAGACACTAGCCCAATGGTGACACTCAGGGTAGCTAAATTTTGTGCAAAATTCATTCATTCATTCATTCATTCATTCATTCACATTCCCCTAATGAAGGTTGTGAAATGTGTCACAAATCCTTTATGATAAAACTACTGTACTTTGCGGCTTGCTTTCTGGGTTTTGGTGTGGCTTCCTCTTTTTTATTACTGTTTTATTCTGGTAAGCTCTGCTTTAAGTAACTATTTTTATATGTTGTGCCTCTAAGATACTTACCTTCTGAGAAATATAATCACTTCCAAATAGAATTGAGGATAGAAAATAAGTAATATCCAATGAAAAATTGGGATAAATCTGTATTAGCTTATGGAAATGTATTCCACTGATCAGTTTTCCTCAGAAGCTCCACTGCAATAACGAACAGGAAACTGTACAAGAGCACCCAAGCATTCCTGTGCAGCTTCCATTTCATTACCAGGGGCCTTGCACAGGACAAGGTATCTCTGGATTGTGCTCTGGACTCTGGCCAGGGCTATGCTTTCAATTCAACCTTTTCTATCAACAACAAAAGTTACAACTGATCGAAAATCTTAGCATATAAAACAAGGTATTTTCAGCAGTAGTTTTAGTGCAAATAAGAGTATTAGTTAAAAGACATTCAGGTGGGTTTGCCATGTGCCCAATGTGCTAAAGTAAATACACAGTCCATTCATTTCTCCCATCCATAGACAAACACAGTTTGACACTTCTCAGCCTGTAAAAGTGTGAGTGTATGTGTATGTGTGGGCAATTCTTGCCTGTAAGCACTTTTGTGGTAGCTCTAGGAATGGAATGTTCTGCATTTTTTTCAAACTAAAACAAGATGGGGTTTTATTTTGTTTTTGTTTTTTTAAAAAGCAGTGTTTACAAATGCAAAATCAAACTTCCCAAAGATCCATACTATTTTCAGATACAGTTTTCACAGCCACCTAGCTCTGACATTCTACTGAAAAGCATACAACAGGGCTCTCAGTTTATACAACAAGGGCATCACTTGCAATCCAACCACCATAAAGAGACAACGTGCAACTGTTGAGCAACCCTACAGTTATTAAAATATTTTATTTTGGGTATGAGATAAGTCATTTTCAGTGGCTGGCTGGCAGTAAGATTTGCTAGCGAGCATGCTGGGATGCTAACACTTTGACTACATAGTAGTATGACATGCCACACTCCTTTCCCTCTATTGCTTGCTTCATCCTTGCTATTTCTCCCTCAGTTATCTTCCCTATGGAACATCTAGTTGTAATAGTCTTAGGATAGGGATCTTCTTTTTCTAAAATGTTACTCTGAAAAGAACCATGTACATTGATAGTGCTGTATAGACAGGCTTGCATACTTATATGTAGACAAAGTTATATCTGATAAGAATGGCAGATCTGACCAAGCAGCCACCAGTTGCTGAACCTCTAATTTAATCCAAGTTAATCTTGTGGGGTGCTGCAGTCTGTAAAGCCTGGGTTGTGTGTATGACCACTGCTTGAAAAGACAGAGGTTTTCTGTAAGGTTTGTTAATCCAAGAGCTAGTCTATGGTCCTGTTGACTGAGGCTCAAGAATGGGAGAGAGTAAAGCAATTAAGCATGGGGGGGCAAAAAGAAGGAATCACTGGAAAGGGCAGAGAAATGAGACAGGATGATGAATGGGAGGCCAGCACTCAACTTTGCCTCAAATACTGGTTGTGGAAGAGGCAGCAGAGATGTAACCAGGGTGGAAGAGGCAGAAGAATACATGTCAGCTTATTTTGCACCAGCTACCTACCTTTTCTTTCAATTGTGGCATGCCATGATTGCTCTTTTTACATACCAACAGCCACTCCTATGAGAAAATACTTTTACCAATAAGGAGGCACCTGGTTTCAATTTCCCTTCCTTTTTTATTTCCCTGGATGAAAATTGGGTAGGAAGAGACAAGCCATGCTGTCCTCAAACAAGGTTTCCTCCTCTCTCAGTACAGACCAGTCTCAATCTATGGGGAGCTGGATAGGAAAGGAAGACCTCCAGTTGATTCCATAATTTGCAGTGCACACTGAATACAGATGGAACTGTGTGCGCAATTCTCTATGAAACTACATGCAGACACCTTAATAACATAAATAAATGGGCACAATTTTCCTGTATGTTCATCTTTCAGTCTATCAGCCAGTCTTAAGAATGAAATTCTGTCCAGGATAGCAAGTTTCTCGATAGGTAACAACCTTAAGAAAAACTCTAAAAGCTATAATATTCAGGAAGAATCTGTTGAAATGGCCTAAGATGGGAAGCTGTGCTTACATTCCCTGGCATTTGGCACTCTATGGGAAGTCAGACCTCAACACATCATTTGATTTTCTAGGGATTAAATCTTCCAAGTGGGTGGTCATCTGACTCGTGAACTGGGCACTTGAATCATAGCTGAGGGAGAGCATTCATTCACTATACACACCATAGATCCTCTTAATTCTCCAAAACTGCTTCAGCCACCATTAAGTATTTTGACCCTAAAGGATGCAAGGTTTCTCTGGTCAGCATGCAGCCAATATAATCTCCACTCTCTAGCTGAGGGAAGTATCATTTGTATAGTGTTTAAACATATATTGTCTTCACCATATGAAAAAAATGAAAACAAAATAAAGACTGACTATGGAGTTAGCAAGCTAAAAGAAACAATAGGATAAATAACGGCTGTTTATAAATCATATCTAGATCAAAGTGCCATATTCACATCAGTATATTATCCTCTACACTATGTTTTTCTTGATGTGCATTTTATCAGATCTCTGGCAGATACTGGATACCAGTTGAGGATTGATCCTTGAAGCAGAGACCACCTTAGGTGAAAAGGGTGAGTGATAATGATGGGCCCTTTAATTTCAGAACAGGAAAGATTCTGTGAGAGAAGGTGAGCAGCATAACATGGTAAACAAAAAGGTTCTTTTTGGTAGCTCAGAGAGAAAGGATTGGCCCCTTCACCAAGAGTTGGCAGGCTGTAGGGCTTACTCTAGATCCTGCCAAGTTCTGAATGAGTGTTTTATTTCTCCAGACTAATTATACATCAGCTGAGCAGTATTTGTTGAAGTTGCTCTATAACAGTCTGGTTGAATCATTACTGGTTTCTAAAACACTTCATTAACTGTTTTCACTGATGTGTTATTACTATCATATGCCATAATGTAATCGGTAGGGAAGGTTTACCTTTGAACTTAATCATTTAATGTTTTAAGCATAGCCACTGATAGTCTGTAATACCAAATAGTTTGAATCAGACAGAACATGCACATACTCTCTCATATGTTATTTATCTGTTCTTAGCTAATCTCATATTTATGCAGCCTTTTGTTTAAAAAGATGCCCCTAACCTAGCTGCTCGCTGCTGTTTATGCCGGTTTATGGGATGTCTTGAGTAGCAGAACTGAAGCTATTCACCAAGAAGAATTGTTAATCCACCTTAGTCATGGAACTGACTGCTAGGGTGTTGTTGTTATCAGCTATGATCACAAATATTTATATATATAATTTTTGCAGAGTTTTTAAATTAATCTTACTTTATGAAGTAATACTTTATTCATTTTGAACACTCCACACACAGGTAGAGGTAGATTTCTAACATTCCACAACTTTTGTTTCATTTCACTTTCAAACACAAACATTTCCTTTCAAATAATTACTTCAGTACTTAGTAATAATGCTATGTTAGTCCAGTGACCCACCCAAAAAGCTTCAGTGTTTGACTATATTTTCTGCAAAATACCATGAAAAGAGTAATGACCAATCATTCAGTACCACAGACACATCAATATAGTTTTCCTTCTCTTTTGCTTTATTCGTGTATTGCAGAAATAATCTGATATAGAACAGATATGTCCCATTCCTCAATATTTCTTGTAAGCAAGGTTATAACGCCAATAGGTGGCATATCTAGCTACACAAATGGGAGTCCCTACCATCAATAAAAGGGTGAACAATCAAGTCAAGCATTGCACAATGCAGTATATGTGCACAAAGCATCCAGCCAACAATGGTCATCAGGATTCCTACTGAGAGTTTTGGTCTGTGAATAACTGCAGTCTATTATGGCATGCAGCAGGGCTACACATTCACATTTATGTGTACAAACCTTTGTCAACATATGGCCATTGCCATATAAGGATGACTACCAACTGTCACCTTTAGTCCAAATCTAAGGGCTAAAGGTTAGCAATCTGAATGAAATGGCACTTAACACATTATCCAATTCATGGTGAACTCCAATGAAAACATAAAGGACACATGGACAAATTCATATACTGATGTATTAGGCAACTTAAAAATGTCAATGGGGGCTCTTCACTTTGTGCTGTTTTCTAGAAGTACTTTTCCATGTACTTTCAGGATGTTATTACCACCACCTCCAACCCTTGCAGCCATCATTCCTCTTGGAAAATGTTCTCAATCTGTTCTTCCATCTGTTGTGGTGACAATGACCCCCTGCATCCCCATATTCAAGATTTGCTGAACTCTGTTTTGTCTCCTCTCTTTGTATTTCTCCAAAACATGGAAAGTCTTGTAACATATTCCGATCTACATACAGTGCCTTGCAAAAGTAATCAGACCCCTGACCAATGCTCTCATATTACTGAATTAAAATGGTATATTGTAATTTCATTCTGTATGATATTTTATTTTGAAACACTGAAATTCAAAATCAGTTATTGTAAGGTGACATTGGTTTTATGCTGGGAAGTGTTTGTAAGAAACAAAGAAAACTGAAAATGTTGCTTGCATAAGTATTCAACCCCACACATTAATTGGGGTAGGTATGTACCAGCTTTGCACACTGTGTTGGAGATATTTTTGACCATTATTCTTGGCAGATTTGCTCCAGGTCGTTCAGGTTGGTTGGATGTCGCTTGTGCACCACAATTTTCAAAGAGCACCACAGATTCTCGATGGAATTGAGATCAAGACTTTGACTGGGCCACTGTAGGACATTCAGCTGTTTGTTCTTGAGCCACTCCAATGTTGCTTTGCCCTTGTGCTTGGGATCATTGTCCTGTTGAAAAGTGAAATTCCTCCCAAGCTTCAGTTTTTAGTGCACTGAAGCAGGTTCTCTTGCAGTATTTCCCTGTATTTTGATCCATTCATTCTTCCTTCCATTTTAACAAGATGCCCAGTCCCTGCTGATGAGAAGCATCCCCACAGCATGATGCTGCCATCACCATACTTCTCTGTAGGGATGGTGTCTCTTGAGGCATGGGCAGTGTTAAGTTTGCAACACACATAGCGCTTTTTTAAGGCAAAAAGTTTATCTTGTTCTCATCTGACCACAAAACATTTTCCCACATTGCAGCTGGGGTACTCTCATGCTTTCTGGCAAACTCTAGACATGCTTTCAGATGGTACTTTTTGAGTAATGGCTTCTTTCTTGCCACCCTCCCATACAAGCCAGTGTTATGCAGATGTTATGATATGGTTGATTGTTGGCCTCTCTGTGGCTTCTCTCATAAGTCTCCTCCTTGTTTAAGTGCTGAGTTTTGAGGGATGGCCTTTTTTTGGCAGTGCCTGGGTGGTGTGATGCAGCTTCCACTTCCTGATTATTGATCCAACTGTGCTCACTGGGATATCCAAACACTTGGATATTATTTTGTACCCTTTTCCTAATCTATACATTTGTATTACATTATGTCTCACTTCTTAGAATGCTCTTTGGTCTTCATTTACCTTCAGATCCACAGCCTGACCAATGATCCTTCAACAGTGGGGTTTTTATCCTGACAATGTGACAGCAACTTTAATGGTTCACAGGTGGAGGCCAATGGAAAGGTAACTGTGTCCTTGATAGGGAAATTTCTTTCATCTGTGTAAACTGGGAGCTTCCACAGCACAGGGGTTGAATACTTACGCAAGCAACATGTTTCAGGTTTTTTTGTTTCTTATAAACATTTCCCAACATAAAACCAATGTCACCTTACAATAATTGATTGTGAGGCTCAGTGTTTCAAAATAAAATATCATACAGAACGAAATTACAATTACCATTTGTAATTCAGTAATAGGAGAGCATTGGTGAGGGCCTGAGTACTCTTGCAAGGCACTGTATTTATCTAGTGCAGTGTTTTTCAAATTATGTTTTGGAGCATAAGAAACTGCCTTATACTAGATTAGACAGCTTGCCCGTCTAGCCCATTGTCTACTCTAGCAGCAGTTCTTCTGTCACCTCTTATCTACCATCCTATTTTCATTCTGGCCGACTACATGCTTTGGGGAAACAAGATCTGACTGTGACAGCTGTTTGCCCACAGTGGAGGTAGAACATGGCTCTTATAGCTAGTTGTCACTGATAGCTTCATCCTCCAGGAATTTGTCTAATCTTGTCTAAGCTAGAGGGAGCCCCCAGCTGACGAAGCGTCAAGGCCCCAGCTGACAAGGCGTCAAGGTGAGTTAAGTAGCAGAGCGAGTTCAGCAGCAGGGCGAGGAGGCCAGGGCCCCCCACTCTGCCTGTCTGTTCCCTGACCTCAACTAAACCACAGTTTCCAACCCATTAACTTAATAAACCTTAAACAAAACTATGCAGGTAAGAAGCCAGCAGGGGTGTTTTGCACTGCCTGCAGCATGTACAACTATCTGCCTTTTGGACAGAAGTCATGGGTGTGCTCTCGGTGCAATGAGTTCCTGGCTCTCTGGGAACAACTTCATTTCCTTGAGGCAAAGGTGGCAGACCTGGAAAAGCTGAGAGAGGCAGAGAGGTGTGTGGATGAGGCCTTCAGGGACATTATAGCTGTGTCCCACTCCAAGGATGATAGCTCTCCTGCTATCATGGAGAACGATGGTCTCGGGGAAGGAGAGCATCCAGCTGAGGAAAAGGGAAACGATCCCTTAGAAGGGACCAATTCCTTGGGGGATGAGCAGCTATCCTCTTGTGCCGAGGATGCATCTCCGGGGGTGGTGGTGGAGGGATCCTTGTAGTGGCTGATTCGATCATTAGGAACATAGACAGTGGGGTGTGTGATGGGCGTGCAGACCGCAAGGTGATCTGCCTGCCTGATGCGAAGGTTGCGGATATCGCCCGTCGTTTAGATAGTTTGGTAGACAGTGCTGGGGAGGAGTCAGTGGTCGTGGTGCATGTTGGCACCAATGACATGGGGAAATGCAGCCATGAGGTCCTGGAAGCAAAATTTAGGTTGCTAGGTAGGATGCTGAAAGCCAGAACTTCCAAGGTGGCTTTCTCTGAAATGCTACCGGTTCCACGTGCAGGACCAGACAGACAGGCACAGCTTTGTAGTCTCAATGTGTGGATGAGACAATGGTGTCAGGAGGAGGGGTTTGGATTTGTTAGGCACTGGGGAACATTTTGGGACAAGTCGGGCCTGTACAAAAGGGATGAGCTCCACTTGAACCAGAATGGAACTAGACTGCTGGCACTTAAAATTAAAAAGGGGGCAGAGCAGCTTTTAAACTGACTGAGGGGGGAAACCCGACAGGAACTGAGGAAGGTCCAGTTCGGAATAAACCTCCCCCTGGGATAAAGACCAAAGAAATGAGGAAATTTTAAAAGGGGTAGGCCTAGAAGTAGGCATTGTGAGAGCAGGGGCACAGGACATCAATTCAAAAGGGCAAAATTACCACAGGCCAAACCAAAAGTGCCAAAGACACTTGAAGAGAGACACTGCTTACAAGTACCTGTACACTAATGCTAGGAGCCTCCGAACCAAGATGGGAGAACTGGAGTGCTTGGTCTTAGAGGAGAGCATTGATATAGTGAGCATAACGGAGACCTGGTGGAATGGAGAAAACCAGTGGGATATGGTTATCCCTGGATATAAACTATATCGGAAGGACAGGGAAGGTGTCACTCTATACGTGAAAGAAGGTATTGAATCCAGCAAGCTCGAAACCCCAAAAGAGGCGGACTCCTCCACAGAATCGTTGTGGGTGGTGATATCATGCCCCAGGAGGGATTTAATACTGGGAACGATCTATCGTCCCCTTGATCAAAATGCTCAGGAAGACCGTGAGATGAGATATGAAATTGAGGAAGCATCCAAACTAGGAAATGTGGTAGTAATGGGTGACTTCAACTACCCAGACATAGACTTGTCACATATGTGTTCCAGTCATGACAAAGAAGCAAAATTTCTAGATATTCTAAATGACTATTCCCTAGACCAGTTGGTCATGGAACCAACCAGAGGGATGGCAATCCTGGACTTAATCCTCAGTGGGGACCGGGACCTGGTGCGAGAGGTAAGTGTTGTTGAACCGATTGGGAGCAGTGACCATAGTGCTATTAAATTAAACATACATGTAACTGGCCAATTGCCAAGAAAATCCAACATGGTCACATTTGACTTCAAAAGAGGAAATTTCACAAAAATGAGGGGATTGGTAAAAAGAAAGCTGAAAAACAAAGTCCAGAGGGTCACATCACTCGAAAATGCTTGGAAGTTGTTTAAAAACACTATATTAGAAGATCAACTGGAGTGCATACCGCAGATCAGAAAAGGTACCACCAGGGCCAAGAAGATGCCAGCCTGGTCAACGAGCAAAGTCAAGGAAGCTCTTAGAGGCAAATAGTCTTCCTTCAGAAAATGGAAGTCTTGTCCGAATGAAGAAAATAAAAAAGAACACAAACTCTGGCAAAAGAAATGCAAGAAGACAATAAGGGATGCTAAAAAAGAATTTGAGGAGCACATTGCTAAGAACATAAAAACCAACAACAAAAAATTCTATAAATACATTCAAAGCAGGAGACCATCTAGGGAGGCGATTGGACCCTTGGATGATAAGGGAGTCAAAGGTGTACTAAAGAACGATAAGGAGATTGCAGAGAAGCTAAATGAATTTTTTGCATCTGTCTTCACAGTGGAAGATATAGGGCAGATCCCTGAACCTGAACTAACATTTGCAGGAAGGGATTCTGAGGAACTGAGACAAATAGTGGTAACGAGAGAGGAAGTTCTAGGCTTAATAGACAATATAAAAACTGACAAATCACTGGGCCCGGATGGCATCCACCCGAGAGTTCTCAAAGAACTCAAATGTGAAATTGCTGATCTGCTAACTAAAATATGTAACTTGTCCCTCAGGTCCTCCTCCGTGCCTGAGGACTGGAAAGTGGCAAATGTAACGTCAATCTTCAAAAAGGGATCCAGAGGGGATCCCGGAAATTACAGGCCAGTTAGCTTAACTTCTGTCCCTGGAAAACTGGTAGAAAGTAGTATTAAAGCTAGATTAACTAAGCACATAGAAGAGCAAGCCTTGCTGAAGCAGAGCCAGCATGGCTTCTGCAAGGGAAAGTCCTGTCTCAGTAACCTATTAGAATTCTTTGAGAGTGTCAACAAGCATATAGATAGAGGTGATCCAGTGGACATAGTGTACTTAGACTTTCAAAAAGCTTTTGACAAGGTACCTCACCAAAGACTTCTGAGGAAGCTTAGCAGTCATGGAATAAGAGGAGAGGTCCTCTTGTGGATAAGGAATTGGTTAAGAAGCAGAAAGCAGAGAGTAGGAATAAACAGACAGTTCTCCCAATGGAGGGCTGTAGAAAGTGGAGTCCCTCAAGGATCGGTATTGGGACCTGTACTTTTCAACTTGTTCATTAATGACCTAGAATTAGGAGTGAGCAGTGAAGTGGCCAAGTTTGCTGAGGACACTAAATTGTTCAGGGTTGTTAAAACAAAAAGGGATTGCGAAGAGCTCCAAAAAGACCTCTCCAAACTGAGTGAATGGGCGGAAAAATAGCAAATGCAATTCAATATAAACAAGTGTAAAATTATGCATATTGGAGCAAAAAATCTGAATTTCACATATACGCTCATAGGGTCTGAACTGGCAGTGACCGACCAGGAGAGAGACCTCGGGGTTGTAGTGGACAGCACGATGAAAATGTCGACCCAGTGTGTGGCAGCTGTGAAAAAGGCAAATTCCATGCTAGGAATAATTAGGAAGGGTATTGAAAATAGAACAGCCGATATCATAATGCCGTTGTATAAATCTATGGTGCGGCCGCATTTGGAATACTGTGTACAGTTCTGGTCACCTCATCTCAAAAAGGATATTATAGAGTTGGAAAAGGTTCAGAAGAGGGCAACCAGAATGATCAAGGGGATTGAGCGACTCCCTTACGAGGAAAGGTTGCAGCATTTGGGGCTTTTTAGTTTAGTAAAAGGCGGGTCAGAGGAGACATGATAGAAGTGTATAAAATTATGCCTGGCATTGAGAAAGTGGATAGAGAAAAGTTTTTCTCCCTCTCTCATAATACTAGAACTCGTGGACAATCAAAGAAGCTGAATGTTGGAAGATTCAGGACAGACAAAAGGAAGTACTTCTTTACTCAGCGCATAGTTAAACTATGGAATTTGCTCCCACAAGATGCAGTAATGGCCACCAGCTGGGATGGCTTTAAAAGAAGATTAGACAAATTCATGGAGGACAGGGCTATCAATGGCTACTAGCCATGATGGCTGTGCTGTGCCACCCTAGTCAGAGGCAGCATGCTTTTGAAAACCAGTTGCCGGAAGCCTCAGGACAGGAGAGTGTTCTTGCACTCAGGTCCTGCTTACGGGCTTCCCCCAGGCACCTGGTTGGCCACTGTGAGAACAGGATGCTGGACTAGATGGGCCACTGGCCTGATCCAGCAGGCTCTTCTTATGTTCTTATGTCTTTTAAAGTGATCCAAGTTGGTTGCCATCACTATTTCTTGTAGGAGCAAATTCCATAGTCTAACTATGCATTGTGTTAAGAAGGGGCAGACTTGGAAATAGGATCATTTGAGAGTTATGGTGGGTGATGGGTGGGCAGTTAAGAGACATATGAGTGGATCCTGTCTCCTCTGCCAAGCCAAACCAACAGGCAGAAACAATATTTGCCTTATACATACTCAGAACTTGAAGTGACATGAAAACTTCCTTGCTGGGAGTAATGTTGGCAGCTTTCAGTGCACAAGGATTAGATTAAATTCCCACCACCACACACACGTTTCACTTTTCCAGAATCATAACCTTTGAGTTTCAGGTTCAAAAGAGCCCAAGCCTTGAATAAAAAATATAAACTGAAATGGCAAGGCCACTGAACTTCATAGGATTTTCCGTAGGAACCATGCATCAGTTCAGACTTATTTAAAAGTTAGCAAGTTTCATTAACGTTCCCTGGCTTTTTCTTTTGCAAAGTTTTAATTCAGATACACTGGAGCACTTTTGCAGACCTTCAGGTCCTGGATATTTTTCTTGAACCTGTAGTACTCTTACTGATTCATCTGTTCAACAGCTCTCTGAGTACTCTGTTCCCATTTGTCATCAGTAAGAAAGTACCGTTTGTTCTAAAACGTTCTTGAAGAAGTGAAGTATACTTAATGCCATCTAAACAGAGTTTGAAGCAATCCATTATCACACTTTGTACTACACAGAAACAGTAAACCATTCAGCCTTTTAAGAGCCAGGACCAAAAAGAAGCAAGAACATAGGGCTTATACACATAACAAAGACTCAAATGCAAATAGCCTTGCATTTTCTGCACAGAGTTCAAACAATCCATATTTAGTAGAAGTTCTAACTGTTGTTTT
This sequence comes from Rhineura floridana, assembly GCF_030035675.1. Lineage (NCBI taxonomy): Eukaryota > Metazoa > Chordata > Lepidosauria > Squamata > Rhineuridae > Rhineura > Rhineura floridana. The sequence goes on along the minus strand of NC_084481.1, from coordinate 112,798,839 downwards.
TGCAGATATCAACAATAATAATTCATTAAGTCGAACACCTCCTCAGGACCCCAGAATGGAAATACAGCTGAGAGCTTAATATAATGCAATATATCACTATGATGTTTTATGAAGCAAAATTTTTAAATATGAGCTTGTTACATGATTTTGCATATACACACATACACATATGGGTGACCACACATATGTACACTGGCTATCCATATGTCAAAGCTAACATACTTAAAATACAAAAGACAGCTACATCAAACTGGCTGAAAGCTTAAAATGAAACAGCAAGAAAGAGTACTCAAAGCTTCACAGCATGAGGTGGTTTATTAGTGGCCCGAAAACAAAGGCCACAAAGCAATTCTGTTCTTTAGAGCAAGAAACCCTCCTAGGAAGCCTTTCAACTCCCCAAAGAGTTGCCGTTTGGCGCTTTCTCTGCTGTAGGACAAACAAGAAAAAGTAATTAGTCTTAGATGATGTTAGATGTTATGTAGCTTGGTGACACTTTTCTAACTAGCTGTCTTGCCAAATTATTATTTTCACATACTCAAAGGAGATACCCAAAGGCAAGCAAATCTTGTTTTTCTCTTTTTGAAAGTGGATAAAAATATGTGGGTTGTATTAGTTATACTCAGAATAGACTCACTGAGATCTAATAATTTGTATCATGTTCATTAATTTCAATAGGTCTATTCTGAGTAGGATTAATATTGGATACAATTTGGTATGTTTTGGTTTGTGAGGGCAAAGCTACATGTTCTAAGCCAAAGATGAGGGTCCCTATGTCTTTATGTGCACCAATTCAATAACTGAAAGGGGAACAGCATTTGCAGAGAAGAAGTGGCAGCTGGGATGGTTTTATGCCCCCACAAATGGTTCCACATTAAGTTTTAAACTGTTTTTTCCATCCTTGTAGGTCTCTAAGACTGGAAATACGTCTCACTAGAGTGGTTTGGTGGTGGTGGGGGTCAGCCTAATGGGCACTGGCAAGGAGAAGGAGGCTAGTTCTTCCCCAAACATGCACAATTGGTTTTGACCAGGATAAGTAAAATGTCTGGCAGTTCAGTGCGGCCCATGGGCTTTTGCTAGACACACTGAAATGCCTACTAATATGGCCCACACCAGCTCCCAGTCCACATGCCTTACCAGTCCCATCTACACTTTTCAACCCTAGCCATCTTTTCATGACTAGAAGGAGGAGAGTGAAAAGGAGAATGAGTTGATCATTCCAGAAGTCGCAGCAACTGTGCTACCATAGCACAGCTTTAGTGCACTGCATTATTATTATTTTATAATTCTAACCAGAGAACATTCAGAAGCAAACTTTGGCTTCCCTCACTCAATTTCACTGATCATGGAGAGAAGTGAATGAATGAACTGGTGATAACCCACATACAAACACATTTGTTCACTTTTGCCTGCAGTGAGAAATTTAGGGAAGGGTACACCTAATCTTGATACAAGGCCCATTCTTAATACATCCCTCCCCTTTCCCCACACCGGCACACACACACCACTTCATACATGTACACACACATCAACCAGGTGGAATCCCATGGGTTATGTATCAAATTTAAAAAGCAATTAGCAGAAGATGGTAGGATGTTGTCTGTGGTGGGTATAGTGGTACAAATTCTGCAACAACAATAAAAAGGAGGGGGAAAGCTCTGATAATAAAATATTTGGTGGGACAATTTTACTAACATTTTATGGTAAATCTGAATGTATAGAAAAACTAACTTGAATTCTTTGGAAATAGGCAGAATCTAAGATCATCTCTGTGTAGTTTTGCAGGACCTCCATATTTGGCAATGTCTGGTATGATAACATACTATTTGCTCAGTTGCATTTTGGGGAGAGATTCAAACAAACTCAAATAATAAAAAAGCAAATTATATAAATGTCTTCTCTGCAGATATTAGTGTAGTCTTGTGACATGGACTGTAAGCACTGCCCTAGTACATCTGTTATGCAATTCAGTAAGGTCCAGTTACAGTTACAATAAAAGTGACAGGAACCTGAATAGATTAAAAAGTAACCTGGGAGTGACGAATCTTCTGGAAAAGAAGCATGAAAACAGATAAAGGCTTAGGAACAAAAGATGAAATGCTTAAGCAGCAGTAACTAACATGGTACCCTCCAGATGTTGCTGAGCTACAACTTCCATCATCCCTGGCCATTGGCCATGCTGGCTGAGGCTGATGAGAGCTGGGAGTCCAACAACATCTGGACAGCACCAAGTTAGCTACCTCTGGCTTAGAGATTTGCATTTTCTCATATATCCAGACCCTTGTTTGTATATATCTTTTTTGCTTTTTTGTAAATTGCACATGAATCCACCATAGAAAAAAAATCACTGTATGTTAAGCAGGACTATGGGGCCATATGGATAACCTGGCAAATTTACTGTTAAAGAACACCTAATAAAAAGTTGTTTTTGGAGACATGGAGTCTTCTGTTCTTGTGTTGTTTATCTTTTAATTGCTTTTCTCAAAAAGTGCAATCAAGGTTGCAGGGGGAGATTCTGGCAATGTAGTGCTGGAACTGCTCAGGCAAACAAAGCATGAGTTGCATTCTGGAGCTTATGATTTAAAAAAATGTCTAGAGGTGCAAAAATTTTCCTAACAAGAAAAGCTCTGTGGGTTTTTTTCCTTCTGTTTTTTTTCTTTTTCCTCTCCTGCATTTATATATCTCAAAATTGTTGGATTATAATCTTCCTGCATATATTTTTATACTTATATACTTATATTCTTACTGAGTGAAATTAAGCCAGGACAAGCTCAGCAGCACCAGGAAGCAGCTGATGGGCAGGGAACCACCTCCCTAGTCATGCCACTGCTGCCTCTTGTTGTGACACCACCACCACTTTTCCTTGTCAGCTGTGTGGAGTGGTCCCACTAAACCACTTGCCCACTGAAAGCCAACAATTAAAGGATGGAGGGGCAGGAGGACAAGAAAGAAGCACTAGACCACCCATTGCCCATTGTAATGGGCATGGCTGGGGGTAAAGTGGGGGCCCTTGCAAACCTGAAGCTGGCCCTAAGCCAGGATTCAACTTGTGTGCCACCACTTAGCACTGGTCAAATGAGCAAACTACAGTTGCTCACCTGTCTATATACATACAAATAAAATTACATGCCCGCTTATATTTAGCATTAATATTTAACATACTTTGAAATCCCTTAAAATATATATATTATAAATTTCACATTCAAGGATTTCCCACTGAAATTCTGGTTTTTATGAGTTCTGGTTGAAATGCAGTGCTTTGTCTTTTCCTAGCATTCATCTGGCTTAAAACATTACAGTTCTCATTCAGTGGGCTTTTATTGGACATAAATATAGAAATTATTTAAAAAACCACAATGCTTAAACATTAGCATAATGATAACAATCATCACACTGTTCATTCATCAAAATCTTCTGCAATCTAACTTCCGTTGTATTGTAAAGAGACCTTTGTAATTGCAAGATGGGCATTTGAAGAATCTTCCAAAATCCCATGTATGACATTGCAATATTGCCCAGTGTCTTGATCTTGCCAAAGTTCAAGACAACTGGTGGGAAGGGAAAAGTTCACAGTCAAATAAGCCTTTACTGGGCAACTGTAATATGATAATGAGACAAAATAGAGTAGGATGCTGGTAGGCTGACCAGGTACAATCATGCTCCACATTAGATTTGCTTTAATTCAGTCAGCTATGATTTCATAGCAGGACAATTTGAGGTTTGGGTGTTGAAGAGTGAGACATATTGAACATTGGCACTCCGTTGTGTTTGGTAAAGAATGTGACTCGTGAGTGGGAGAAAACAGCGTAATGAGAGTAACAGTTGCCCACATCCCACCCACCCACCCCAGCACAGGCATAAAACAAAAATTAATTTATTATGAAACAAGACTCTGATGAAATGAATAACTTTCCATTTATTTACATGGGCATAAAATGTCACTTGGCTGAACAGTTCTGCCTCTTCTAATACATTCATAGGTGTTGTATCACAGAAATGATTAATCTCTTTCAGGATCCTTTAATATGGAACATATGTTTTCTTATTTCCTATACTAACATAGCTTAACATCACACACAATGCCATGCTGTATACTTACTATAATATTAAGTAAGCAGCAATCATTCTTTGCCTGTTTCCTCTATTCAAATTATGCTCCACACATTCAGAATTTTTCTCCAGTAAGTAAAAAATTTAACATTTTATTTTATGGCAGATCATTCTCTGTAGGATATGGCATCATGCACTATGTTGATTCTGGAATATGTCTGTGTAACATACTGCCTATGTGATGTAATCTTGGCTCTGTGAAGGTCCCTTCAATGAATTTGCCAGAAGGCAATATCCCATATTATAATCTTAGCAGCTGCCCAGCTCAGGAATGGCCATTTAAAACTGATTAAAGTTACTCTGGCCAACAACAGAAAGAAACCAGGGAAGTTATCTTGGACTGTGACCATACCATGAAGAATAATTGCCTTCCATGAACACTTCCATGAATGGATGAACACTCAAAGGCATACAAAAACCTTCAATACAGAAAGCTAGTGGCCAAGCATAACAGATAAACCTGAAACCCTGCAACAAATACAACAAGTCAACAGAGAGAACTAATCATATGAATCATATGAATTGGGGAAGGTCCATAGCTTAGTGGTAGAAAATTCCAGGTTCAATCTCTGGCATCTCTAGGTAGGGATGAGAAAGACTCCTGCCTGAAACTCTAGAGAGAGCCATTGCCAGTCAGTGTAGACAGTACTGAAAGAGATAGACCAATGGTCTGATTCAGTATAAAGCAGCTCCCGATGTTCCTGTATTGTTTGCAAAGCTTCAATCAGAGATTGGGCTCTGCTGGACTTCATGTACAGAACAGAATACAATCCTTATTTATTTTAGCCTTATCAGTGTCCATTGTACTTTACAGAACAAAAAGTACCAGGAAAGCTACAGAACAGGTGGCTAACCCTTTTTTAGGCCAAGTGCTGCACTGACCTATGGCCAACTCTCTGGAGGTGCATGTCAAAGTGGGCATGGCTGAAGTATAAAAGTGCGTGTAGTGAAAGTGTAAAACTGGGCAAGGCCAAACAAACATTATTATTATTTATTATATTTATTAGTCGCTTGATATCCGAAGGTCCCCAAACAACTTACACAATGTTAAAACAAAACAAACAAAACAGATTATAAAAAACATAACAATAAACAAGAACAAAACAATAGCAATAGCACTCGCATGCTGCCACAGGAAGGTTTGGCAGCATATTAAAAACAAAACATCATCTCAATCTATGCCTGGGAGAAAAGATATGTGTTTACCTGACACCAAAAAGATGTCAATGACGGTGCCAGGTGGACCTCACTGGGGATCATATTCCACAGATGGGCAGCCACAACTGAAAAAGCCCTCTCCCTTGCCACCACCCTCTCAGCTTCCCTCAAAGGGGGGACCTGGAGAAGGGCCTCAGAGGTAGGTTTATATAGGGAGAGGTGTTCCAGAAAATATTGGGGTCCTGAGCCGTAAAGAGCTTTATAGGTCAAAACCAGCACTCTGACTTGAGTTTGGAAGCATATATGCAGCCAATGCAATGGCATAGGTGTTATATGCTCTGTTTGCCTTGAATCCATAAACAGACACACAGCTGCATTTTGCACTGATTGAAGCTTCTGAACCATTTTCAAAGGCAGCCCCACGTACAGAGCATTGTAATAATCTAACCTTGAGGTTACCAGAGCATAGATAACTATAGTCAGGTTATCCTTATCCAGATAGGGTCACAGTTGAGCCACCAGCCTAAGCTGATGGAAGGCACTCCACGCCACTGAGGCCACCTGTGCCTCAAACGACAGCAGTGGATTCAGGAGAACCCCCAAACTATGAACTCACTCCTCCAGAGGGAGTGTGACCCCATCTAGAGCAGGCCACACACCACTCAGCCAGTCAGAGGAACCATCCACCAAAAGCATCTCAGCCTTGTCTGGATTAAGCTTCAGTTTATTGGCCCTCATCTAGTCCATTATTACAACCAAGCACTGATTCAGCGCATCTACTGCCTCACCTGCAGAAGATGAAAAGGAGAAAAAGAGCTGTGTGTCATCACCATACTAATGACAATGCACTCCAAAACTCCGTATGACCCATGCAGCGGTTTCATGTAAAAGTTAAACAACATGGGGGGCAGAACTGACCCCTGTGGGACCACATACTGGGAAGCCCATGGAGCCGAGACGTGCTCCCCAAGAACAACTTTCTGGAGCCAGCCATCCAAGTAAAAATGGAACCACCGCAATGCAGTGTCCCCAATACCTAATTCAGACAGTTGCCCCAGAAGGATACTATGATTGATGGTAATGAAAGTTGCTGACAGATCAAGGAAAATCAACAGAGTCACACTCCCCCCGTCTCTCTCTTGACACAGGTCATCGTACAGGGCGACGAAGGCAGTTTCTGCACCAAAACTAGGCCTGAATTCCAACTGAAATGGGTCTAGAAAATCAGTCTCCTCTGACAGTACCTGGATCTGGTTGGCAACCACCCTCTCGAGAACCTTGCACAGAAATGGGACATTTGCTACTAGTCTAAAATTATTAGGATCTTCTGAGTCCAGGGAAGGCTTCTTCAGGAGTGGTCTTACCACCGTCTACTTGAGGAAGCCTGGGACCACTTCTTTTTGGAGAGAAGCATTACTTATCTCCCTGGCCCACCCAGCTATCACCTCCTTGGCAGATTTTTATCAGCCATGAAGGGTAAGGCTCTAAGACACGGTGGTTCCATAGACCCAACCAAGTACCTTGCTTACGTCCTCAGGCTGCAGCAACTGAAACTCATCCAACGACATCAGACAAGAAAGTGCTCCAGACACCTCACTTGGATCATGAGCACCAAAAATGGAGCCCAAATCCAAGTGGATGGAAGTGTTTTTATCCTCAAAATGCTTAGCAAACATGTCACAGTGGGCTTTAGATGGCTCTACCACCTGCCCCCCCTTTAGGATGCAAATCTTAATGTGGTGAGGGGGTTTGAGAGTGTCAAAGAAGCTGAGAGCAATGCCATCAGGAATCTAGACCAAGAGGCTAGACTCCTAGCGGGGGCACCCAAGGCAGAATGGTCAAAGCTGAGACACCAGACTAAGATGCATCCAAACTCAGAGGAAGGCAATGGTAGACCACCTCTGAATGCCTCTTACTAAAAACCTTATGAACAGAGTATCGAAAATGCAACACGAGATAGTGCTGGAAGATGAGACCCCCAGGTCAGAAGGCACTCACCAAGCTACTGGGGAAGAACAAAGGACAAGTACAACTAGCGCTGTGACTAATGAGAAAGCCGAAAGGAAGCCCAGAGGCTGATGTGCACAGATGCAAAAGGAGAGTCCGGAGTTGTACGATGCATACAATAGGAACATGGAACGTGAGAAGCATGAACCAGGGAAAGTTAGAAATTGTCAAGCAAGAAATAGAATGTATCAACATTACAATACTTGGAGTGAGTGAATTAAAATGGATGGGAATGGGACATTTTCAATCGGGCAACTACAACATATTTTATGCAGAAATGAGAAATTAGGAAGAAATGGGGTTGCTTTAATAATGAGAAGTGATGTAGCAAAAGCAATTAGGAGCTACAAAGCAAGGTCTGAGTGAGTGATATCAATGAGATTAAATGGGAGACCTATTATCATCATCCAAGTCTACACTCCAATGGCAAATGAAGAAGAAGGGAAGAGATCTTACGCAGAAGTACAGGAGGAAATTGATCACACACCAAAACAAGATGTGCTGATAATCATGGGGGACTGGAATGCTAAAGCAGGGAACAAAGAAGAGCTAGGAATTGTGGGAAAATGGGGCTTAGGAGACAGAAATGAAGCAGGAGAAAGACTTAGTGAATTCTGTGAAGCCAATAATTTGTTTCTTGCGAACACGTTTTTTGAGCAACCAAAAAGATGACTGTGTACATGGAGATCACCAAATGGTCAATATAGGAATCAAACTGATTAAATAATTGGTAGCAGAAGATGGAGAAATTCCATACTTACTGCGAAAACAAGACCAGGAGCAGACTGCGGTACAGATCATGAACTGGTCATATCAAAAATCAGAGTAAAGCTAAAGAACAACAACAAAGCAATCATAATGCCAAAATACAGTTTAAATAACATCCCAGAAGAATATAAAGATCAAATAAGAAACAGATTTGAGGCTTTAAACTTAGTTGACAGAGAACCAGAAGAACTATGGAGTGAAGTCAGAGGCATTATCAGGAAAGAATGAAAAAGACAATACCTCTAGTTAAAAAGAAAGACCTCAATGGATGACTGAAGAAACTCTTAAAATGGTTAAAGAGAGAAGGAAAGCAAAAGCAAGAGGAGAGAGAAACCTGGTCAGAACCCTAAATCCAACAGTACAGCGACTAGTACATAGAGACAAAGAAAACTATTACAATAGTTATTGTATAGAAATAGAAGAGGACAACAAAAAGGAAAGAACAAGAGCCCTATTCCAAAAGATTAGACAAATGAAAAGGAAATTTAAACCACGAGTAGGGATTCTGAATAATCAACAGGGGAACACACTGAGCAACCGAGATGAAATAAAAGGAAGATGGAAGCAATACACTGAAGAACTCTATAAAAAGAGATGCAAGGATGACAGATTCATTCATGGAGGAACTGTATGATGAAGAACCAGAAATTTTAGAATGTGAGGTGAAAGCTGCTCTTAACATACTTGGAAGAAACAAATCACCAGGAACAGATGGCATACCAACAGAGTTGCTACAAGCTACTGAGACTGAATCTGTCCAAAGTTTGACAAAAATTTGTCAACAAATATGGAAAACTAAACAATGGCCCACAGACTGGAAGCATTCAGTCTACATCCCAATTCCAAAGAAAAGGGATCCCAGGCAATGCAGTAATTATCAAACTATTGCCTTAATATCCCATGCAAGTAAAGTAATGCTCAAGATTCTACAACAAAGCCTCTTACCATATATGGAGTGAGAAATGCCAGACGTCCAAGCTGGATTTAGAAAGGAAAGAGGCACCACAGATCATATCGCAAACACATGTTGGATAATGGAACGGACCAAGGAATTTCAGAAGAAAATCATCCTGTGCTTTAAAGATTATAGCAAAGCCTTTGACTGTGTAGATCATGAAAAACTATGGAATGCTTTAAAAAAAATGGGGGTGCCACAGCATCTGATTGTCCTGATGCACAACTTATACTCTAGACAAGAGGCTACTGTAAGGACAGAATATGGAGAAACTGATTGGTCCCCCATCGGAAAGGGTGTGAGACAGGGGTGTATTTTATCACCCTACTTGTTTAATCTATATGCAAAACATATCATACGGAAAGCGGGATTGGACCAAGATGAAAGAGGTGTGAAAACTGGAGGGAGAAATATCAATAATTTAAGATATGCAGACGATACCATACTACCAGCAGAAACCAGTAATGATTTGAAATGAATGCTGATAAAAGTTAAAGAAGAAAGCACAAAAGCAGCTTCTTACAGCTGAATGTCAAGAAGACTAAAGTAATGACAACAGAAGATTTATGTAACTTTAAAGTTGACAACATTGAACTTGTCAAGGATTATCAATACCTTGGCACAGTCATTAACCAAAATGGAGACAATAGTCAAGAAATCAGAAGAAAGCTAGGACTGGGGAGGGCAGCTATGAGAGAACTAAAAAAGGTCCGCAAATGCAAAGATGTATCACTGAACAATAAAGTCAGGATCATTCAGACCATGGTATTCCCAATCTCTATGTATGGATGTGAAAGTTGGACAGTGAAAAAAGTGGGTAAGAGAAAAATCAACTCATTTGAAATGTGGTGTTGGAGGAGAGCTTTGCGCATACCATGGACTGCGAAAAAGACTAGGTGTTAAACAAATTAAACCAGAACTGTCACTAGAAGCTAAAATGATGAAACTGAGGTTATCATACTTTGGACACATCATGAGAAGACATGATTGACTAGAAAAGACAATAATGCTGGGGAAAACGGAAGGGAGTAGAAAAAGAAGAAGGCCAAACAAGAGATGGATTGATTCCATAAAGGAAGCCACAGACCTGAACTTACAAGATCTGAACAGGGTAGTTCAGGACAGATGCTCTTGGAGGTCACTGATTCATAGGGTCACCATAAGTTGTAATTGAAGGCACATAACAACAACTACCTCCCCAGAGCCAGTATTTAATAAGCCCTTGTCAGGGACGGATTAAGCTGAGGAGGGACCCTAGGCTGATTGGTGTTTGGGGCCCCCTTCTCCTCTGGGCCCCTTCGCTCCCCTTCCACGATCCGCAGAAACAGACGCAGGAGGGATTGCAGGACAGGAGCTTCTCAGCCGCCCGCCATCCCATCCCATCCCCTCCCCCCTGCTTCACCTCTTTCCACTTTTTTTGCAGCTGTGCGCACTGCGCGCACAGGTTTGCCATCAATCAAGATGGCGGCAGAGGCTTCAGCCCCTTAGGGGAACCTCAGCCGCCGTCTTGATTGATGGCAAACCGCAAAAAACAGCGGAGAAAAAGGTAAGTGAAGAGGGGGAAGGCAGGCAGTTCGGAAGCTCTATATTATAATTTTTTTTTGCTTATGCACGGGCCCCCAAGAGCTCCGGGCCCCTAGGCTTCAGCCTACTAAGCCTAATGGATAATCCGGCCCTGCCCTTAGTCACTTTAAACAGCTCAGCTGGATGGCAAGCTGAGGATGCAATGGAGGCAGAGAAGTAAGTTTCCTTCACCACCTTCACTGCCAGTGAGGAGGCTCAAACATGAGCATATACCAGTGTTCAGCTTTGTTTGTTAGAATCTTATCCTTTTTCTGTCACTTTTATTCATTCATTATTCATTATTAAATTAGTCCTTTATTTATTTATTAAATTTATATGCCGTCCTTCCTCTCAGAAGGAGTCCAGGGCGGCAAACAAAAATACTAAAAACATCTTTAAAATTATCTTTAAGAGATCACTGACCAATCACTGAGCTATATGCAGCTCAGCTCCCCTTACTCACCCACCTCACACAGAAGATGCTTCCAGTAATGTATGCATATATCAATTCATTCATATTTCATTATTAGTTTCACAATTGCGTATCACATTAATTCATTAATAATTAAGCAACTTCTGATGAGTTGCTAGCTGTGTTTAATTAACAGTTCCATTTATTTTATTTATTATATATTATTTATATCCCACCTTTCCTCTGAAGAGCTTAAGGTGGCATACAAATATGGTTTTCCCCTTCCCATTTTTATCCCCACAACCTACCTGTGAGAGACAGTGACTGGCCCAAGGTCACCCAGTGAGCTTCATGGCTAAATGGGGATTTGAACCCTGGTCTCCCAGGTCCCAGTCCAACACTTCAGCCACTTCATAACACTGGTATTTTTGAAGAAAGCAGTGACCACCGAGCTATAAGTGTCCCCGCTCTTTCATGCTCAAAATCATGTAGTGGCTGCTAAGAGAGGAAAGAATTCACCACCAATGTATTATTAATGTTGTTGTTTTGTTTTAAAAGCTGCCACTCAGTCTCCCCTTTGCTTGCAATTACAGGTATTGCTCACTCTCTCGTGCTATCTATCTGATGACTGGCTCTGATTGCTTTGGCTGGCTCTGATGGCTCACGAAGAGATATATCTTCTGATTGTCCTTAAGAACAGCTGAAATGCAAAGCCAAACGAAGTGATGTAAATGAAGGTTTCCAAACACTGCAGAAGTGCTTCTAAATAAGGAACTGGTAGACAGCTTATAAAACATGGTGGTGATGCTGCTTATACTGATGGGGGGGTAGGGGATTTGGGGGCTGCTGAAAACCCATAACTGGCCCTCAAGTGGGAAACAGAATAGTTTAAAAAACTTGTTTTTAAACAAAAAACTCCACCACCACTGCCAAATATTTTTGAGGTGAGGGGTCTGGGGGGGTCACAGAAAGCTCTTGGGGGCCAAATATTGTTTGGAAGCCATAGGTCAGCCACTCTTGTTATAGAATCTGCCAGAAGCTATTGGTCACCGACTACATTTCTCTAGCCAATGATCTATGTGGACCTCTAAACTTTATCATGTTTGCTGTAAAAAACACTCATGTAATATGTTATTGCTATATTGGTGCCTTACAGATGGAGAATTGAAACTGAGAGAATGAATTTATGACAGGTGGAATTTGGAAATATACCTCTCTGAAGGCAAGCTCAATCATAACATCGTAACACACAACCTTCCACCGCTGTTCCCTGCTTACAAATTCTGTCCTTTTTTTACCATGGTTCTCCTCAAAATACCCCTATGTGAACCACTGCATTCTTCCCACATACAGATGGAGAACTGAGGTCGAGAGAACTTCTTGCCCCACGCTAGGAAACAAATGCACACTTTTTTAAAAAAACCAGCCTCTTCAAGGAGCACAAAGTCTTGCTCCACTCCCATCATTTGCCAGGTAATTTGCCTGGCAACTGGGAAAAACCTCACACATGTAGATATAAAAAAATTTGATGTTCAGAGGGATACAACACCCTCCCACGCATACACACACATGAAGATGACCATTAGAAAAGAAATAATTTATCTGATCCCTCTTTCCAAAGATTCTTTAGTTACGTGAGATCCATGATAGAACATGGGGGTATGATCCATTGGATCTTTTCCGACTGTCATATGCTAAATATTTAATTTTTAATCAACTGAATACAGGGACAGGCTGTCAGATTGCATACTGCCCAGGCCTGACCTGAGGGCTGGCCCTGTAGAGCATCTGTTAAGGCCCATGCTCCAGCATGGGCAATCACTGCTGTGTTCTTGATGCTTCCCCTTCTTGCTTTCACTGCCTGCTCACCAGTGATCAGTGTTAGGAGTGAAGAAAAGGAGCAGCAGTTTCTGCTCATCTCTCCTTTTGGCCAGGGGTAGTTGTTTGGGGTCACGGGTGTCTTAGAACCCTTACTTTTGGGGGAGTCAGGTCTCAGCAAGGCCCTTATGCCCTACAAGCCAATCAGAATGAAAAGGGAGTATGTTAGCCACTGAGGGGAGTCTTCTAACATGCTTCCTTGTCTTCTGCTGATTGGAGCCAATCAGATTGAAACGAGGTGAATAAGCCATTGAGAAGACTCTTTTCAGTAGCAAACACACTCCCATTTCGTGTAGATTGGCTCCTAGGAACATCTGTTGTGAGATAAGGTGTTAACAAGAATCTCATTCTCAACCCAGCAGCAAAAAAAGGGGAGAGAGGGAAGATGTGTGGTTTTGTTCCAGTCCAAAGCCAGGAGGAGGGGAGGAGGAAAAGAGGAAAAAAACACATTCAGTGGGTGAGTGTGCGTATGATGGCGTTTCATCAGCTTTTAATGAAGTTGTATATATGTGTGTTGTGCATGGTAAGGTGAAATGCAAATAAATATGCCTAAGAATGTGTGTGTGGTGCAGACAACACCAGAGGTTAGGATCAGGAATTTCCATGTTTAAGTTTCCTCCTGAAACTCATAAGCTCTGCCCAAATGTAGTTACTCTGAGTCTTAGTATGGCAGTCAAGAAGGGAAACTCAGCAAAGGAAGTTAATTAACCTATAGCATAATTGTGGTGGTAATGATGATGAAAACTGCCTGAGTGAGCTAAAACCTTGTCTTCTTCTAACTTTCTAGGTATGTGTGGAAGGGGTGGAAAAATCTGTTCTTACCTGTGGCAACCTTCAAAAGATTACAAATTCCTATGCAAAATGAGTGTGAGGCCTGCTTAGAGAGTGTGAATTTCTTCAGTTTAGAAAAACAGGCTTTTCTTAACCCAACAGCAAAAAAAACCCAAAAGAAAGAGAGTGGTAAGGGGAGAGTCTTTTTTGCTGGAGGGCTTTTGGGGTCAGTTATATAGGCTCCAATGAGTGTCAACTGCAAGCAAGCCTGTATTATTTCCTTCTTCAAAAAGCCAAGTTGTGGAGAGAAAGAATTTTGTAACTGCAGAAGAAGAGACAGTGAATCCTGATTACAGCATCCCACCTCCATAATCAAGCAGTTTGGTAGCAGCAGGAGACAACATGTAGGCGCTGAATTCAGCAATTTAAGCAATAGCGGTAGTGAGAAAGAACAGTCAAATGGTGACAGTGATAGAGAAGCAGACAGTAGTATTAAAGCCTGGCTAGATTATTCTATAATTTTAGAAGGTTAAATAATCTTGGGAGAGCCAGTGTGGTGTAGTGGTTAAGGTGTTGGACTATGACCTGGGAGACCAGGGTTCGAATCCCCACGTAGCCATGAAGCTCACTGGGTGACCTTGGGCCAGTCACTGCCTCTCAGCCTCATGAAAACCCTATTCATAGGGTCGCCATAAGTCAAAATCGACTTGAAGGCAGTACATTTACATTTATTTAAATAATAGTAGAAGGGGTGTGACTGTGAAGGTGTGTGGCTGTGACTATCATGAAAGGACCCTGACCTTCTGAATTTGCCACTACACTCCTGCCTCTGTGTGGCCACAAGGATTGGAACCAGAAGAAAATGGAAGTGAATGGACAAGGGTGATAGTGGTGCACCGAAAGGACTCCAGAGGGCGATATGTCTCCCAAGGGCTCTCTAAATAGTGGATCTTGCACGGATCTTGCCCACCGAAGCCTTTGCCCTGGCACATGTAGCTCCTGCGGGAAAAGTTAATTTGAGCCCATTTGTTCTGGTGGAAAAAAAGATAAACTTTCCAGAGGAATGAGCTGGTAGGCTGAATGCATCCTACCAGCCATAAATCACCAGTCTTGCAGTAAAACAACCAGTTCTTTTGAAAACAAGAAATAAAGCACAGTGCACCAAAATGGATACTGAGGGGAGAAATGCATAAGGCAAGGTTTTTATTCTTGTGTAACTTCAATATGTTTTTAAAAGGTTACAGAACTAACTATATGATAATGTTACTTCTAGTAATCTACAGATGTAGCACGGACAAAAAAATCAGCTTGGTCTTATATAGATCTTATGTCAGTGTGCAAGGTTCTTTTAAAAAAACACAAATACCCCTGATCTAAAAAAATAAAATAAAATAAATCCAAACTCTAACGCAAACCTTTTGATCTTTGCACAATATTAGCAAGAGTGATCCTGCTGAGGGGCTGAATTTTTTTGAAGACTTACTTGAAAACACCACATGATATAGACAAGAGGCTGTGCCTAAAATATGAAATGCTAACTTTCATTTATATGACATGCTGTAGCATTTACGTAAATAAACCAGAGTTAGCTTATGTTTTTGATATTAGATACAATGCCCCTTAGAGAAGCCCTTGCTCAGCTCTTTTCTTCTGGCCTTGAGTAAATAAATCTACATTTCAACTCAAGAATATGCTGCCACGTAAGCAGTTGGAGAGTTAAGTCTTTGTTCCCAAATGTTTGCTATGTTGGAAGTTCTGGCGGTGGGTTTTTGGTTTTTTTTTTTTGGAAACTTGGGAAGTGGAAAAGAGAAGGTGCAGCTAAAAGCAAATTCTACCACCTTTCAAGAAGCACATGCAATTATTTAATTCCTGGTCCGTTCCAGATGGCAGGAGTGCCACCAGACTCCAAGGCTTCATTTGCAATACACATGAATGGTCTTTCAAAGTGACCTGCCAGCACAGCTGTCTGGCAGGACTATGAAGTACTTTTATATAAACAAGGTTGAATCCACCAGTAATCTATCATGTGGAATGTGCCTGCTGGGGAGAAAGAGAGAGAAAGTACAAGGCTAAGAAGTTGCAGAACAAGATCTTAGAAAAGGAAAACAAGCTTCAAACAAGAAGATAAAGTTAAACAATGACAAAGAATAAAAAGAGAAATAGAAAAGATGTCAGGAGGGGGGAAAGTCAATACTTGGAAGCAAGTTCTACACAAATTAAGAGACCTTAACCTCCATGCACTTAGGTTCAGGGTGTCAAGTCTCTTTTCCAACACACAAAATTTGCTCAGGATAGGCACCTAATGCTTTATCTTACTGATTCTGGTAAATGTATATAAATGGTCACAGCTAGGGTTTTGGCATGGTACCTCCTCCTTTCCCCGAGGGATCTCTCTCTCTCTCTCTCTCTCTCTCTCTCTAATATATATATATATATATCATATATATATATATATATGATATATATATGAAAGCAAACATGACACGTCCCAAATGTCAGTAATTAAATTTGCAATGTGCCTATTTGATTACATGTGAATGGAAGCAAAACTGAAAAATGCAATAGGGACTGGCATTCTCCTTGCAAATAAGAACATAAGAACATAAGAAGAGCCTGCTGGATCAGGCCAGTGGCCCATCTAGTCCAGCATCCTGTTCTCACAGTGGCCAACCAGGTGCCTGGGGGAAGCCCGCAAGCAGGACCCGAGTGCAAGAACACTCTCCTCTCCTGAGGCTTCCGGCAACTGGTTTTCAGAAGCATGCTGCCTCTGACTAGGGTGGCACAGCACAGCCATCATGGCTAGTAGCCATTGATAGCCCTGTCCTCCATGAATTTGTCTAATCTTCTTTTAAAGCCATCCAAGCTGGTGGCCATTACTGCATCTTGTGGGAGCAAATTCCATAGTTTAACTATGCGCTGAGTAAAGAAGTACTTCCTTTTGTCTGTCCTGAATCTTCCAACATTCAGCTTCTTTGAATGTCCACGAGTTCTAGTATTATGAGAGAGGGAGAAGAACTTTTCTCTATCCACTTTCTCAATGCCAGGCATAATTTTATACACTTCTATCATGTCTCCTCTGACCCGCCTTTTCTCTAAACTAAAAAGCCCCAAATGCTGCAACCTTTCCTCGTAAGGGAGTCGCTCCATCCCCTTGATCATTCTGGTTGCCCTCTTCTGAACCTTTTCCAACTCTATAATATCCTTTTTGAGATGAGGCGACCAGAACTGTACACAGTATTCCAAATGCGGCCGCACCATAGATTTATACAACGGCATTATGATATCGGCTGTTTTATTTTCAATACCTTTCCTAATTATTCCTAGCATGGAATTTGCCTTTTTCACAGCTGCCGCACACTGGGTCGACATTTTCATCGTGCTGTCCACTACAACCCCGAGGTCTCTCTCCTGGTCGGTCACCGCCAGTTCAGACCCTATGAGCGTATATGTGAAATTCAGATTTTTTGCTCCAATATGCATAATTTTACACTTGTTTATATTGAATTGCATTTGCCATTTTTCCGCCCATTCACTCAGTTTGGAGAGGTCTTTTTGGAGCTCTTCGCAATCCCTTTTTGTTTTAACAACCCTGAACAATTTAGTGTCCTCAGCAAACTTGGCCACTTCACTGCTCACTCCTAATTCTAGGTCATTAATGAACAAGTTGAAAAGTACAGGTCCCAATACCGATCCTTGAGGGACTCCACTTTCTACAGCCCTCCATTGGGAGAACTGTCCGTTGATTCCTACTCTCTGCTTTCTGCTTCTTAACCAATTCCTTATCCACAAGAGGACCTCTCCTCTTATTCCATGACTGCTAAGCTTCCTCAGATGCCTTTGGTGAGGTACCTTGTCAAACGCTTTTTGAAAGTCTAAGTACACTATGTTCACTGGATCACCTCTATCTATATGCTTGTTGACACTCTCAAAGAATTCTAATAGGTTACTGAGACAGGACTTTCCCTTGCAGAAGCCATGCTGGCTCTGCTTCAGCAAGGCTTGTTCTTCTATGTATATTAATGAATGAACAGCATACTCCCTAAGGAGAGATCATATTCCCTAAGAGAAATTCCCTGCTGAACTGCCTTCTGGTTAGTTCAAATACTGCATTACTATTTTTTATTTGGGGGGGAGGGGTGCCTGAAGGAGTAGGGAAGTGCTAGAATAACCAAAACAGCATTATTATTGCTAACTGGGCTCTGTTCTATTTTTGGAAGCAATATTCACTAGGGAAACAAAGGCAACATTAGACACTAATTACTGCAGCCTCATTGGCTGCAAAAGTTACATACACCTCTGATTAACTGGCCTAAGCGAAGCTAAATGTATCAAAAGGTTGTAATTAATTCATAACAATGCTTCAAAACAGATACCCAAAGCAATGGTCTCAACAACTGTATGTAATAAACCAATTCCAAAGGTAATTTGCACACATAGTTTATAAAGGCCCTCTAGCTCTTTTAAACATATGTTTCTTTGATTATAAACAGCTGAAGTACTACAGTAGGTTCAATTTTTCCAGATAGGCTTCCAAAAAAAGGATTACATTCACAGCATAAGATGAACTAAATCATACTATAAGCTGGAAGCACATTGTCAGTTTTACCTTGACAATGTCAATCTAATGTTGAGAGTGCTAAATTCCTATTGTTTATAAAGTCTGATGTTCTCTCCCTGGCTCCCAATCTGCCCCCCTCCCAGTTAAAATAACTTAAAATACTTTCAAGCGATACAAGTTTTTCACACAGAGAAAACGTCTACTGTAATTTGAAATATATTCTCAAAGAATGCACTTCTGCTTGCTGTGTGCAAAAGGCAACACACTGAGGTTCCGGATGTGAAAGGAACACAGTAATGCAAAAGATTCTCCTCTCCGCCATGGGGCACCCAGCATCCCATGACCCACATACACTACGCCAGCTGGGAGCAGCAGTAAGTGCCTTGACAGAAAGAGCTGCCGTGGTGATGCAGGGCACCCAGCAACCTAGGTGGGAGTCTCCTCACCTGTCACTTAGCAAAAGAGGATACCATAGCTGAATGGGAAGGGGTGGGAAAGAAGGAAAAGAAGGCCAACCCTACATATTCCCTCATTCCCGTTCCTTCTACTTCACTTCACAAGAAGCCTCTGGATCCTGCCCTTCACAACACAGAGGGCAGGGTTACACCCTAATCAATGCAGTAAGGAAAACAGAAGTAAGCCTCATGCTAGTGAGAAGTTCCTGTATGGCCCTCTCACTTAGTTTCCTAGGAGAAATTGTCTGTGAGCATCTTGTCTTGCTGTTGCGATGCATCAGGATGAAGAAGAAGGGACTGTTTGAAGCTCATACTATATGAGATTGGGCCATATGCCAATACCTTTCTGGCCCCTGTGCAGACAGCAGCAGTTTGATAATATCAGTGATTACGCTAGGCTGCCATTGGGATCTTCTACTAGAACTCTATCTTAGATGGAGTTCACGACCACGTCCAAGATGTGCATTGGCAGAATGCCTGTGCAAAATTACCATTGGGAAAGAATCTAGGTGAAAGAAGCTAACAATGGGGACAGCATGCATTGTATGATACTGATCTAATAATTTATTTTTATTGCACCTAAAAAAGAACAGTGGTAGTTTATTTTCTGATTGTCAAGATACAAGACAGTATACCTGTACTTCACAAAGATGACTTTCTGTGGGCCCCACAAAGCTCAACACAAAACAATCGTGATTATTCACTATCTGCTACAAATAGTGTAGGGCAGGTGGGCATGGTTTCAGAAAAAGCTTTGTGGGACAAATGAGGAGACCTGGCAAGCCAAGTTTGGCCTGCAGGCTGAAGGTTCCCTGCACTGGATGGAGGGGACCTTTTGCTCTGTTGACAACAAATCTTCTATTGTCCAGATATTGAAGAGTAGGCAGTGCATCCTGGATGTCTTCATCCAGGAAGTAGAAAGGATCACCAGGTCATTTGGGTATACCTTGATAAGTGTGTTGTGCAACCAAGGACAAATATAGACTAAAGGGCAAAATATGGAACTGGAGCGGCTGTTTCTAACAGAGGAACTTGAGAAATATGCAATGGGTACTCTGCTCAGTTTAGTGACGATCTCCTGAAGCATATATACCAAGAGAGAAATTCTACTTGTACTCCTTTTATCTGAGGCATGGATGTCCTTGCAAAGATGGAACTGGTAGTGACTTCCCTAAGAGCTAAGGCTGAGGCCTCATTAATTCTACATAATGGAAGCTTGCTCTGATGACCTCCAGCTTCTCCTGCCATCTTTGGGAACTATTGCTGCATCTAATACAGCAGAGGTAGACAGCATGGTGCCCTCTAATTCAATTTTATTTTTAATTGATAGAGGTTAGATTAAACCAATGATGATTCTTCTGATAGACAGAAATCACAAAAGACCTGATGGATGTCTCACTAGTTTCCCGTCAACTGCAGAGAGGCAGAAAAGAGTGGGCAGGCCTATATGTTAAAGTGTTAAACGTTTAAGAACACTGTTGACTATGGATGTGGTGAAAGAGTGCATAATTCTTGCACCAGGAATGCATAGCGTACTTAGGTGCTGGCCACAAGAAGAGCACATCTCTTTCGGTCTCTCTTTTGATCTCTCTCTCTCTCAATTCTCTTTCCTCTCCCTGCCCTACTCTCATCACCAGAGACAGAGCCAAGTCTGCTAGATAATTTGTCATAACATCCAGGCCTACTTATAATACTTATTCTGCCCATCTAAATAGAAAGAACAACCACACCATCACCTCCACCCCCACACACAAAGACTGAGAATTTTCTACACCAGTCTGCCTTGTCTCAGCCACAAGCAATATAGCAAAGTGAATCAGTGAGTGAAGAGCTGCTGCATGGCTAATCCAATTTAATTAACTGTGTGTCTCACAGCATTTCCTTTTTAAAAAATGATATGATTTGCAATGTGTTTCTTAGAGAAAAACATGCCCTGGCCATGACCTGAGCTTTTCCTGTGGCCATGCCAGGAAAAGATACCCAATAAAAT
Source organism: Rhineura floridana (assembly GCF_030035675.1). Lineage (NCBI taxonomy): Eukaryota > Metazoa > Chordata > Lepidosauria > Squamata > Rhineuridae > Rhineura > Rhineura floridana. The sequence continues at coordinate 112,778,217 of NC_084481.1, read as the reverse complement.
AAAGAGATGAGTGTTTGTGTTTTGATTCTCTACTCCAGTGCAATTTTTAAAATAAAGATATTTAAGGTGTATTTTTAAGGGCATTTATAGGATTTAAAGTCTGATCCTATGCATGTTTATTCAGATGTCTCAATGAATTTAACAGGGCTTTCATCCATCCAAGTAAATGTGCATAGGATTGCAATCCTAAAGACTAAAAGGCGCCTGATGTAACTTATCTGACAAATATTGACCACAGTCCAATGGTTCTGATGGGCATGGCGAGCCCTGTGCATGCAGAAGTTTCCCTGTTCTACAAGGGAATTAATACTCTGTATGTGATACAAGGAACCCTCATAGATGAGTACAGCATTTTTCTTCAATGAAGCAAATGGGAAGCCAGAGCTTTCACAGAAAGTTGTTATTGTTATCATTATTATGAATTGCCCACCCTTTACTATTAGACCCCAAGGCAGGTTACAGAAATTTAAAAGACAGTATTAAACATGCTTAAGCTCCATTGCAAATAAATAAGTAAAAAATTTCAGTTCTTTAAGTATATGTTTAAATTGCACTGACTTCAGTGGGACTTGAATACATCAAATCTCCTTTGGATTGTGCCTATTATTGGACACACACACATGGATAAGGGTATGAAAGTGAAGGTTCTGTGCATAAGGATGCAAGAGAGGTTGGAAGAAGGAGCATGCTACGCTGATGTTCTCCCTCCTTCCACTAGCGTTCCCACTTGCTTCTCAGAGACAGCAGCCTCCCTTGCTTGGGGGCGGGCAGGGGCCAGGGAAGAGGTGGGTAACTAGCATGCTCAGTGCTGCTCACTCCCACCCAGCTTGCCACAAAATTCAGTTTAATGTCTTCCACAGGGGCAGCCCTAATATTAGGCAAAGCTAGGTGGCCATCTTGGGGTACTTGGAGACAGGGATCAACAGCAAAGTCTTGGAAGACATAGCTGTGTGTGCCATGTGCCCTGCTCTGCACCCTCTTAGCTAGCCTACTGACTTCAGGAGGAGTGAAAAATACTGCTCCACTGGTGCTGAAACAGCAAGATTCAACTGCCAGACCAGCTGGTCACATGGAATGAAAGGGTGGGGTACTATCTTGCCCTTTGCGCCTCGGGAAGCAAAATGGTACTGGACAGCTCTGTCACTCCCCCTCTCGTGGTAATGACTGACACAAGCCCCAAACCTTGAATTGCTTACTCATGTTTCTGGCAGGCACAGCATGCATGCCTGGAATGCCACATGCCCCAACGAGAGGAGTGGAACATTTGGAATGTGCTGTGGTGGCTGATGCATTGCTCACCCCAAAGTACAACAGACCCTCCATACCCTGCTCTCTGTATATACAGTACAGAATTTGCATCCTCAGCCTATGCTGTACAATAAAACACGGGTGCCAAACTTTTTGGGATCCATAGACATATTTGCAAACCACAGAGACTGTTGTGGGTACCAGACACACATCACAATCTATTCTATTGGCTACAACAGAATGTTTCTTTCAAGCTTAATTTCAGTTGGAGGGGGGGGCACCACGGAAGGCCTCTGTGGGTAGGTATGCATCCATCCACACTGGCAAATCCTGCATTTAAAAAAAATCACAATAAGGATTACAAACAGAAGAAAGGCTTCTTTTTCCTAAAACTAGCTATTTCACCTGAGTTTGTGTTTGTTTCTCCCAGATACAGGATTGGATCTAGGGCTGGTTCACATATGAGCCAAGATCCACATTAAAAATGCTGCTTTTTCCATCTCGATTGATTTTGACAGCTCACATACTTCTGCCCTCACTACGAATAAATTGGCTTTTTTTCTTTTTAGCATTCACACGCATGTGCGTTTATTGCTATCAACATTTCCTTGATGCTGCGCCCACAAATTAGAATGTTAACTGCGGAGGCAGGGAATGGGCAGTGTTTCCCTAAATGAAGGGAGGAATAGGCCCTTGAAAGAGGCCTTCTCCCATCCCCCTGCTCCCACCCGTGGCTGTTAGGCTGTCCCTGTGTGAAATTGGTGTGCCTTTGGCACCCCGGGACAAGCCTCAGCATGCGTTCTGGGAAACAAAAAACCCCCAAACAATTATCTTTAGAGAGACACTAAAAGCAGCTACTAAAGGAAGCACTGACTGTTTAAGACACCAAGGCAGCTCCCCTTTCCCCTGCGCTTTTGGGCGCTTATAAATTACTCCAGCGGTGCCTTCGCCAGCCTCCTCTCACCGTGGCTGCACGCACTCCAAGCCTGGGTGTAGCTCCAGAGAGCGGCATGTAGCGGCTTGCGGACCCCACCACCCCACAGCTCAAGCGAGAGACCCGGCCAAGGCTGAAGTCTCCCTCTCTGGCGGCCAGGAAGGAATTTCCCAAACTTCAGCTCTCCCCTGCTACCCTCGAGGACTTGTTGGTGTCGCTGCAGAAGAGAGAGAATGAAGGGGTGGGGAATGTGAATTTGTTTAAAGGAGCGGGGGAGGAAATGTATTGGGGGAAGTGGGAGAAAGCGGGAGAAAGGAAGGCAAGAGCAACCAGAAGTTGCTTCGTCAACAGCAGGAAACAAAATGACACCCAGAGAGTTAAAGGGGCGGAGAAAAAGAGGATCTAATGGCGAAGAAACTGCACAGGCGAAAAAGGCGCTTCAAAGGTAATACACGCACCGAAGCAGGTGCGGATTTTAAAAGCAATTTCAGGTTTTTGTCGCATCAATTTAATCCGGAGTTAAAGGCAAAAGCAGCTGAATGTAATCACATTGGCAAAAACTTCATGCAAACGGTCCAAATTAAAAGGATCTGCAAAATGCCTCAGATCCAGATTATATTGGCATCTGAACAGGCCCCTAGACTTGTGACTGGCAGAGTTCTGCTTGCAGCAGATGATGGGAGTTTTTTTTGGAGGGAGGGTTGCACTTTAAAAACTGCTCTGAAAAGGAGGTAGTAACAGACAAAACAGCCAGCCAATCAGAGCTGTGCACAGCCCTGCTCTAGAAAAAGAGGATGTGGTTTTGTGACTGACACACACAAGGGCTGCCCAATGAGTGCTGTGCAAATCTGGCTTCTGCTCAAAACCAGAAGAAACCATTTGTCCTCAGCTTGATTTAAGGAGAGAAGGTTGTATGAGAACCAAAATGTGTTGAGTATACTTCTGAACACACCCATAAATAGTGCTGGGAACAAGTTTTTGGAAATATGCATTTCATGAGGTAACATGTGGTTTTGCCCTCCAGGAATGAAGATTAGCTTGGGCTTTTTTTGTGTGAGGAAGAAATGGTCTTACTAGTAAGCTGCAGTGTTGCCATACTAAAGAACACCACGTAAGGTATTTTTCATGCTCATAATTCTTTGAGCTTAATTGCCATTTGAAATTAAACAAGCTATATATAATAATGGAAATCATGGCATTTAAATTTTGTTTTTTATAAAACAGTCTTTTTTAAAAATCTGATCTGGGTGTTCATTTCCAGAACCTTTAATGAGTAGTTAAGAGTCAGTTCTCACTCAGTTTCACGAAAACACCTTGACAGAGCAGAAATTGAACTATTTGTTGTAACACTTGCCATGACCTAACTTTATTTTTGTATGTGTTTCTGCAAAGGTTCATAAAACTGGAGTTCAGATATAAACATTGTGTTTTCAGCTGGAAACTTACCCATTTGACATTGTGTCAAATTTTGCAGGTTGAGTATATAATTCAATGGCTATTGTTTTGGAAAAGTTTCACCAAATGGACAACACTTTGATCACAGTTTAACAAAAGGGGGGAAATAGAGCAAATTTTATATGCAGGATATGATTTTTTGAAAAGCACTCCTGGTTTTCAGTTCACACAAAATGAATGAACAAACAAACAAATGGCTGCTTATTAGTTATGGAAGAGGAAATGCTGAATTCCAGAACAAACTAGGAAGACACATCTTTCAACTGTTTTAGTTTATCTACAGGAGGTAATGAGAAATCTCTTAATCCCTTTTAAAATTTTGATTATGGCAAAATGCCACTCCCCACTTCAAAACATGGTGGTTCTTTATTAGATTGGCTCAAGTCCACTTGGAACTCATGCTCTCTGGAAGACATCACATCTAATGCCAGGTGATTATAGATTGGCTGTGGTTACTCAGTGGTGAAAAAACGACACTCTGATCTGGGCTGCTACTATTGGGAAGTCAATGGTGCTTGCTTGGGAAACCTTCACTCCAAATCCCTGATGTAATCTGGGATTGCTGTGACCATACCTCAACACTCTGCATATACTCAAAGGTAGATTCAGACTTACTAACAGGGCTCAACTCAGACGTCCCACTAAGTTCAAGTCTTATACTGCAATCCTAAATGCACTTACTAGGTAGAAAGTTCCTTTTGAACACACTGGGACTTATTTCTGAGTAAAAATAGAAAGGATGGTGTGGTACGAGTTCCAGGGCTGAGCCACAGCATTAAAAACAGACTCTGAAATAAATTTCATCAGAATAACGATAGACTGGAAGCCTGGAAGAGATCCCAGCCTGAAGCCCCCAAAAATCCTGCAGTAACCTCCATTCAGTGAACACCAGATGAGGAAAAAGGCAAATGAGAACAAGATTCCTGTCTTTAAAAGTAAAACAAGAAAATGATTTTGGATTTTTAAAAAATACTGAACCTTTGAATTTCAAGAAAGGGTTAACCAGCCAGCAGAAACAAGAGGCTCTTTTGTTTGTTTGCTGTAAGTGCTTCACTCAAGCTGGTTAGCAAAAGAAAAGGAAAGGTATGCAGTAGCAGACTGCTTTTCTTTGTTGGGTGTTATGGCATGGTGGGGGGAGCAGGGTACACAACTTCTGCCAGCCTGAAAAAAGTAGCCACACCCTCATCCAAAAATTAAAATAAAAACACTAGGGACACCCCTGATTTCCCCTCTGAGCTAACACTTCCTTTGATGTCTTTACTGGGACTTGGGATTACCAGATGGGGCAGGAGCCCCAAAGAGCCCACATATCTGGCACCAATGAATTCCAGTGCTGCATTTCCAGTTGGAAGTTTTCCCACAGCCTATCATATGCACTCCCCTGTCTTTCCTCCAGCTCTTCTGATGGGAGCAACTCTATCCAGAGCAAGCTCTCACAAGTTTGGCAGGGAAATGGTTTTACTTTCCCTCAGTGGTTTCTGCAACTGGCCAAACCTTTACACTGTAACTATCTGTAGAAGGAACAGAAAGGTATGCAGCAGCTATAACTTTAAAAAAAAAAAGAAGTTCAAAGGATAACTCTGTGTGTGAGAGAGAAAGGGGGGGAGAGAGGGAGAGAGGGGGGAGGGACACACACACACACACACACACACACACACACACACACACACACACACACACACAGAGGATTCTCTCCAGAGAAGGAAAGCAAGATTTCTAGTGTACAAGCCACTGGCAAGCAGGAAAAAAACACTGCAAAGTACCTATGAACTAATGCAATTCAGGGTTATCAACTGCATGAGGCTATGCTGAACCCAAAGTTTTCTAAACAACAAGTAAAAAAAAATTACAACTTTCAGAATACTACTTTCATGACAAAATAGTTAATGTGGTTAATTCTGTGTGAAGCAAAGGCAGCCAGCTCAGCACAAGTCCCATTTCTGTCTAGATGTTAAGCATATGAGCATGTACTTTTTGGCTGTACATCAAGAACAGCTGCCTGAAATGTAACACAACACAAAATGTATCTAGTTACAATCTGGAAGAGGTAACACAGGACACACAATACAGATCTTTTCCTAGCAGCAAATGAAAGTAGTGCCTGCCAATTTCAGACTTCACAATAGCTTTTTTTTTAAAAAAAGAAAGTCACCAACAGTTTCTTTAGCAAGTTAAATGATCTTAGAACTCTTTAAAATAAAAAGAGCTGTATTAATTAACAAGGGTTCTTTTACATTAAAAAATTAGAATCTGAAGCAAGGGCATCTATCACTATATTCCAGAAAACAAGCAGAAACAATGCAACATCCCAAAATAATTAGCACAGTTTGTGGCTTGCCTGGAGCAACCCTTCCTCTACAACCATCTAAATTTTCCTCCTATAACTTATGATATATTGGTGACATTATTTGCAAAAATTATGTGAAAGTTGTACACAGCACACATACTGTCAGACATTATTGCATCTGTAGAATGCAACAATTTTCTTTAAGACTTTTTGGTTTCATTTAGTTCATGAGGACTGCATTTCCTTTTTCTTAGTTGATGTTCATCTTTCCAAATCCTTAACAGTATACAAAAATTGTGCACAACAAACAGTTTAAAATGAAACAAGATATGTTCAGCAATCGTAGGATGCATACCTTCTCAGTTTCCTAACCGACAATTTTGAAAGAAGGGCATACCGAGGGGAAAGTGTCTAATGAGAGTAACTTTGAGGTGCCTCTGACAAGCTCCTCAGTTGCACAGAGGTTTGGGGAAAGAAAGGAAATGGCAGGAGTCCTCTCCTTCCCTGTCTTTTCATATGCAAAGCTGTGCATGAGTGAGACAAGACTCTGCATCTCTCCCAAGTGCTCTGGACTTTGAGTCTTCTATCACTTTCACAGCAGTCTGAGGAACTTCATAAACAGGGTAAGAGACTCCTCCTTTATCTAACCTTCCTCATACCACACTGCAAATGAGTGGAATTCCTGCCTTTTCTTGAACTTTGGGGGCAGTGAGAGAAATGAGTAGTGAGGGCAAACAGACAACAGCTAGTAAGCCAAGCCAAGATTTATGAACCCCTTGGTATGGCAAAGATGTCTAACCAGCAGCAATATGAGGAGTATAGCATAAGAGTGGAGGCACATGAACCCCCCCAATCATCTTATGATCACACATATATTTAAATACTGTTTCACTATTTGTAGAACAGGACCCCAGCCCCCCCTCCCCTAGACATCACAGTGAAGCAAACTAATACATGGCAATTTGTTTTTTCCCCTTGGATATTGATTTTATGACAAAGACTGGCAAATAGAAAAGAAAGATGGAATGGGTGTCAAGGATCATCAATACCTTGGTACAGTCATTAACCAAAATGGAGACAATAGTCAAGAAATCAGAAGGAGACTAGGGAGGGCCGCTATGAGAGAACTAGAAAAGGTCCTCAAATGCAAAGATGTATCGCTGAACACTAAAGTCAGGATCATTCACACCATGGTATTCCTGATCCCTATGTACGGATGTGAAAATTGGACAGTGAAAAAAGTAGATAAGAGAAAAATCAACTCATTTGAAATGTGGTGGTGGAGGAGAGCTTTGTGCATACCATGGACCATGAAAAAGACAAATAATTGGGTGTTAGAACAAATTAAATCAGAACTATCACTAGAAGCTAATATTATGAAACTGAGGTTATCATACTTTGGACACATCATGAGAAGACATGATTCACTAGAAAAGAAAATGATGCTGGGGAAAACAGAAGAAAGTAGAAAAAGAGGAAGGCCAAACAAGAGATGGGTTGATTCCATAAAGGAAGCCACAGATCTTACAAGATCTGAACAGGGTGGTTTATAACAGATGCTCTTGGAGGTGCTGATTCATAGGGTCGCCATAAGTCGAAATCAACTTGAAGGCACATAACAACAACAACTGCTGAAGTACATATTACACATGTATGAAACATGTCATTTACAAGTTTGAAATAGTCTGGGAGTATTAGCTGTCAGGGGTTGCCATCATGGTGGATTCCAGATGTTGTTGGACTAGAACTCCCATCATACCTGACCACTGGCACTGATGGGAGTTGGAGTCCAACAACATCTGGAGAGTACCAGGTTGGCTGCTCCTAGGGCAGCCTTTCCCAACTAGCGGGCCACCAGATGTTGTTGGACCACAATTCCCATCTTTCCTGACCATTGGAAATGCTGGCTGAGGCTGATGGGAGTTGTGGTCCAACAACATTTGGTGGCCCACTAGTTGGGAAAGGCTATCCTAGGGCTTAGGGCAGTGTTCTTTAACCTTGGGTCCCCAGATGTTGCCAAACTACAGCTCCCATCTACCCCAGCCAGCTTAGCCAATGGCCAAGGATGATGGGAGTTGTAGTCCGACAACATCTGGGGGCCCAAAGTTGAAGGACTGTGGCTTAGGGTAACCCATCAGTTTATAGGAGTTTTCAAAGCTTTAGCACTAAAAGCGCAGCTGAGGTCTAAAATAAAATTATTTTAAAAATCTTCCTCATGTATTTAAAATTAGTTTTAGACCCTTTAATACTATGATCAGTTTCAGATCAGAATCTTTTTCACTTTACAGTATTCTCCAACCCAGATGTAGTCAAGACTTGGAGATTAATAGAAGAATAAGTAAAAGCACCAAAGCAATACTTTAAAATGATTTTTTTTAAAACCCAAGGAAACACATAACTACACATGTATTTAGGAGAATAAAAACAAGTATTATTCATTCCATGTTTTTTTAAAAGGGGGCATTTTCCTTTTATTTGCAAACCTCCTTTTTCAGGTACAGATGGCAGAAGTCTGGAGTTGAAATTCTGTAGACAAATTTGCATGCCCAAGTTAGCATACCAGATTTCCACCGCATTTTCAATCCCCAACTAGAATTCATTCCAAACAGGAAGATATAACCCATCCAGCCATCCAGCTAATCTCTCTCTCTCTCTCTCTCTCTCTCTCTCTCTCTCTCTCTCTCTCTCTCTCTGCTAAACTTTTGAGACCACATTCACCCTTTGTCACCCTCTGGGTGTCATATGTCGGGGGTGGGTGTGATCAAAATGTGTGTAGCCTCCCCACACTCTGACATGCACATACACCAAGGGCATGTACACACACATGCATATAGCCCTCCTCCTCAGCTAATCTGTGCAGATCAGCTGAAGAGGGAGATGGCCTGTGAAGGCAGGGAGTGGAATGGAGAAAAGAAAAGACCTATTTGCTCAGTGGCGAGTAATCGGTATCAGCAAAATATTCACAGGGAAGGTATCTTAATGCTGTGTTGTATAACTAAACAGAGGCAGTGAGATCTGAGGAATTCTCCTTTAAAGACAAGAGGGAACAGTATGTACTTCAGCCAGCACTGCCCCTATTGGCTTGCCTAGGGATGAAAGTCTCTGGGCAGAGAAGGTTCACTATATATTTAGAGGGCCACCTATGAATCAGCCATTCATGTCTTGACAAATTCCTCTGTGCAATGCACACAGAAGAGAAACATGTGGGTCGTGAGGGGTCTGTTTGGGAATATAGATTAGAACAGGAGATACTTGATATGAGTGTCAGAAATTCATAGCAGTTGTTCACCTCTGATTAATATTTAGTATTACCATTTGCTGAACTACAATGATAACCACAAAGGATAGACATGGCTGTAGTTCACTGTTTAAAGATTTGGTCCTATGAAGCAATATTATGATGCCTGAGGAGGAAGAGGGAGGAGAAACAGAAGTATAGCATCAGTCACATTTCCAATATACTATCCGCAAGATTAGTTGTCTCAAGTTGCACCGATCCCTTAAGCCAGCGCATTAACCTGATCAGCACACTAGCATGGTTTTCTGTAGCTATCAGCCAGAAACAGCCACTGTCATCCTGTGCACAGTAGCATGGAACAGAATGATGAAGAGGGGACACTTCAGAAGTTTCCCTTCAGGCTGCTACAATGGTGCAACTTTGAGATATAGTAGCAAGGCATTTCATGGGATTTGCATTTAGTACTTTAACTAGGGCCAACTCCACTTACTTCACACAATATTTCCAGAACGCACACTGGTATATGTGATTTATGTCACAGCTATGTCAAGTTATATGATCACGCTCCTATGGCCAATTTACGAAGCTCTGAAAGCAGTTATCTATTTATAAACTTCCTTTGGTTCTTCCTCCAAAAAATGCTTAAGGGAGTTTGTAGTATTAAACATTCAATTAAAAAATCACTCTAAGAGCAGCTCTGAATATCACACACACACAAAAAAAAAACCAAGAGGGGGAGATGCACTGTTCATTTGTGTTTCCTGTTCTTCATGTTTCTCTGGCTCATCTGAAATTGATTTTGCATATGTCCTAATGCAGTGGAGACACACAGATTGGTTCTGGACATTCAAGGGGCAGAAAGCACAAATAAATAACAGTCATAATAAAAGTAGCATGCATTAAACAAACACAACAGCAAACCACATAAGAATACACTAAAGGTCTTTAAAAACCATCTGAAATAAAATGTTCTTAGATTTTTTTCTTTCCAAAAACAGGACAACCATGCACACAAGAAAAAACCCTCCACATTTTTCTATATGTTTTTCCATAATTGAAACAATTACATTATACTGAATGTCACTTTGAGCTCGTTGCCAAATAAATAATTGTCTGCATATAGCTGGAGGAAAAGTTGGAAGTGATGGATTTTACAGTGAATTGTTAATGTACTTTAGTATTTCTGTGACAGCTTTGTATTTACTTTGTTTATGATTGTGCAATACAAACCCTTACTCCAAAGTAGCACTGAAACCATAATTCTCATCCTAATAAGGGGAGAAATACCAATAAATTCTGGGACCTCTATGGCAGGTGAAACATGGCCCACCAGCCACTAACTATAAAGCCAGAAATGCATGAAAAACTTCCTGATTTTATCACCTTATGAAAGAGAACAGAAAGAATAATATTTAATCCTACACATGGAATGCCACAATATGTAGTTGGCAAGCTGTATTTGGCCCTGATACTGCAGCTTGCAGAGGTCTTATTTAGGAATTATCCTGGACTACACATCTATTATTCTAAAGAAATGCCTATGGCCCGGTTTGTACATCACATTAAACCATAGTTTAAAATAATATGTTTCCATGGTGCTCTTCCCTGCTGCTACCATGCCATGGACCAAACAAGCCAGAGTTTGATTTGTCATGTTATTGCAACCTTGAGAGAAATAAACCACAAGTCCAGGTTCAGATGACGTGAGAAGCCAGACTCTGGCTTATTTTCTCTGTGACATGTCAGCAGCAGGAGTGGGGGAGGAGTGTCCCTGGAACCAGGGCTGGCACCAGGCATGACTGGACCCTTGGGCATTAGCCTGCCCTGGGCCTACAGCGCCATACCCCAACACCCCCATATAGGCGGCATAGGGCTAATAAGCCCACCCATGTACCCCACCTACCTCTCGTGTCGTGTGAATGATGTGTGCACATAGCGTGCATGCCTGCCATCAACCAAGATGTCACTGGGGGCCTCAGCCCCTTAGGGAAGACCCCCACTGCCATCTTGGGTGATGGTAGGAATGTGTGCACAGCATGTATGGCATTCACACTGACAGGAGAGGTAATTGGGGCATGAGCAAAAGCTTATTGAAGCCCTCGCTGTCTGTATTGGGGAGCTGCCTGGTAGGTCTCTCTCCCCTATCAGCTGCAGGGTTGGATTGCAGGACCTGATGCTGCCGCAGATCACAGAACAGGAGCACCACCCACCCACCCTAAAGAGTGGTCCTTCAGGGGCCTCTCTGGGCTGCAGGGGCCCTCAGCCAGGGCCCAACCTGGCCTCCCTCTGGTGCCTGCCCTGCCTGGAACTTTAGAGCAGCATGCACTAGCATGCTGCTTGTTCACATCAAACCATAGTTTGTTTTAGAGTATGGCTCATTGCAACATGTGAAGTGAGTCTATGTAAAGATATATAATATAATATACTATATTACTTCTGTATTAGACATCTTGTATCACAAAATGTTAAAGAATTTCTGAAAGCAAAAACACACTAATCAAAATTCAGAAAGGAAATGATTTCACAGTGCTAAAGTGACTTGGCATAAGCAGACAATGGTAACTAGAGAGAAGACTTTGCAGAGAAGGAAAAAGTTAAAGACGGTAAAAGGCAGATCCTCAGCCAAGTCTTCACTAGTTCTTACAAACCATAAACAATCCTCCCAGCCCAGCATATAACTGGCAGATGTCCACAATACATCAATTAAGAGGGCAGGCAGGTTCCTTCACAAAGCTAAAAAAATGATGATGAACCTGTGGAGGAATGCACCTATATAAAAAATGACTCATCCTCCTTGATCTTGTACTTTATAAGCAATATTCTCTTCTATCACTACATATTAACCTTCTACTAAAGGAAGGAGTGTTTGAAAATTTGCAGTACTGATAAACCTTTTTGCTAACTGCAAGCCAGTGGTAATGACCACAGTGATTCACTAACAACCTGCTCAAACATGTGCTAAGCCCTCACAGACTTGCACTTTCCCCCTGAATAAATATTTCCTCTTCACTCTAATTTCAACCCCTTTCTGATTTTTCCCTCCAGAAACATTATTGTCATTAAGTATCAGTACTGATTAGTTCCCAGAAAACTCAAACAATTAAGCCAAATACATTGATTTTACTAAAAGCTTTTGACAAATTCCTCAGAATTATTTTTTTAAGTGCAGGAGGGAAAGAGCACTAGGCTCAACCAGAGATACATTTCAGGATGTAGAGTGTAACCTTTTTATAAAGTTAATTCTGGAAGACAAAGCTTTTCATTTTTTAATGAGACATTATTTACAATGCAGCTGAGAGCCAAGGGTAATAAAGGGACCCAGTGCAATCTTCAAGGTTATCCACAGCTGCTGAGAGGCATCTAATTATGATGAGCTGTTTCAGCCAGTATTCGGATTCAAGACAAAAGGAAAAATTCTAACACCACAGTTGCCCTGTTCCATTTGTGTGTCAGGGAGACAGAATAATTTACAGAAAACCCAACGTTAAATACATATTCAATCCCCTAACAGCCATAAAGCAGAGGTTTTTCTCAGAGCCCAGAGTAAATGTGACTGCATTCCAGTTAAACCCAATGGTGAAGCTCCAATCAGAAGAATATTAGGCTAATGTTGACTTTTGAAACCTCCAAACCTCACCACTTCCTTCTTCATATTAATATTTTCTCAAATTTCTCATAAGAATAATCCTGCAAGATCAGACCAATGGCCTGTCTCTTTCTCACTTGCTTTTTATTTCTATATTAGTCTAGATGTAGTCTGTTGAAAGGTGGGATTTAAGTATCACACATTGTCCCCTGTAGTAAAGAATGTCACTCATTTTCAAAGGCTGTACTTTTTGTGGATCCTTAAACTCCTTTACTTCTGGACAGCACAAATGGCAAAATGGAAGTTGAGTCATGTCATAAGGCATGCCTGAGATAAGTCAGTGAATTTAGAAAACCAATCACTATGTAGGGTCAGTGCAAGACATTACAGACCATAAGGTGACAAATTCAAGTTATGCCTCCTCATGGTAACAAAAATAAAAACAAGACACTGATGATTTGCTGCATTTGAATAGCAACCCAAATCTGCCACCTGAGTCAGCTATCAGGCTGGGTGTCTTGCCACTTCCCCTGACTTTCATCATCTCAGCCACCACTTAAAAATGTAAGTATGCCTGAGTGATTAAAAAAGGATTGAAGGATAACTAATCTACCCTCAGTGTTGGGCTATAAAAAAGAAATATTATTAACATTTTTCTTCTTCCCAAATTCAGAAAATATTCCCCCAAAGTTACAGGAGACTATATTTAGCTAGAGGTGGCAGAGATCCAATCTCTTGATCTAAAAGCTGCATGTCCCTTCCTCCTGCAAATTCCCCACCAGGGGTCTGTGTACAAAAAATGAAGGTCAATGAGTTGAATCCAGACTAAAGCTGCAATTCAATACAC